>NC_136881.1:20047397-20567397 GCF_949152265.1 Phoxinus phoxinus
TGTATGTAGGACTAATTCCTTGCGCATCTAAACCCTTGCTCCGTTGCTAATTCCAAAACGTCATTTTAGAGTTAGTAACGGAGGTTTGAGCCGCTGATAGCAGAGTAATGCTGGACACACACTTAACCACTGACACATTCTCTGACTGTGAACGCAGCAGATTTTAAACACCACTGTGAACACAGACTGAACGCGCTGAAAACGCGTGCATGATCAGTCATAACATAAGTATCAAATTACATTCATAACCGGCCTTAGAGAGAAGCATGTGCGTCAATATTATTATTTATGTATTAATTCAATTCGTTTTAATTAATTCGTTCATTTGTTTTTTCTATTAGTGACAGTAGACTAGACTAATAAATGAAACACAAAGCCCTTTTAACAAGTATAGGCCTATCAATTTTATTTATTTGTTATATTATCTTCAATAATTACGAAAACCCGTGCAACAGGACTATCAATTTATTTAAATATTCAGTTTAATTTTCTATTGATTATGAATAGGACTGTTTACTTTATTTATTAAAATTAAACTGCATGTTTTCATTGATTGTGAAGTTAGACATTGAAAATTGCAGATCTTTTTCTTGTTATGAATTGTATCGTATTGTCCGTTATTACAGTTGACTACGCGAAGTGATATAGAACTGTAATGAGGTCAAGACCTGCTGGAACTACTTTAGCCGTGCGGTTCCCTGAAAATAATTGCACACCTCAGAACGTTCGTCAACCAATCAGATTCAAGCATTCAACGGCCCTGTAGTATAATACACATTAATATTGAAATCAATTCCACATCGGTCGTGACACATAAATGGCAACACAAAAATATCAAGTCCCTTTGTTTAGGTCTTAAATATGATTATGTTGAATAAAGTCTCTTGGTGTGTGCGTGCTTATCTCTCTGGAGACGTGGGTGTCCTGTTACATGTGTTCCTTAGTGTGAGGAATTTTGGGTGTCACGTGTCTCTTTGTGTGTGTGTTGTAATGGAGAAACGAGACACAGACCTCTTCTCTGTTCAGGCAAATTAATGAAGTGTTCGCGAGAATCGCGATTCCCTAATTTGACCAGATGTCAGTCAATGTTGCTACAGCGCTCAACATTCAAAAGGTAAATAAGGATTTCCCACTTTCATCTCTGCCTGCAGACTGAGCTTGTCATCCTCGTGCCAGTTATTCAGCCAATAAAGTGTAGACCTATGTATTTCATAGAAAATTGTGTCTAGTACTAAATAAATCACAAAGGTTTAATTGGCATCTTTATTTCAAACGACCCGACCGACCGCAACCCGAATATCATTAAAAATATTTTTGGATGACTCGTAACCGCAGGCACCCGCTCATTTTGGATCAACCCGCACATCACTGACGTGTACCGAGTTTCATATTATTACATGAAAGCGTGTTTGATTTATGGACCAACTTTTCAGACCCCGTTCCAGGCCCTATATGGCCGCGGGTTCTGACCTGCGTGCAAAGTTTCAAGAGTTTTCGAGCACGTTAAGGGCCCCAAAAAGTGCCCGAATAGCTAGAATAATTTTTTTATTTTTTTATAACCTGTGATACTTTTTTCAGGATTCACTGATAATAAAAAAAAAGAACAGCATTTATTCAAAATAGAAATCTCTCCTAACAATATAAGTCATTACTATCACTTAACACATCCTTTCAGAAAAAGAAAGAAAGGTAGTGTATACTGTTACAAAAGATTTTAAATAAATGCTGTTCTTTAATATTTTTTATTCATCAAATAATTCTGAAAAAACTATCACAGGTTATAAAAAAAAATACTAAGCAACACAACTGTTTCCAACACTGTTTAAAAAATAAATCATTATATCAGAATGGTTTCTAAAGGATCAAGTAACACTGAATGTGACACATTGTCACATCTGTTGATAACACAATCAAATAAACTGTCGGTCGGTCGCGTGCGCGCATCAACACACATCCAAGATGATACAGTGTAAGTTTAGTTGCTAGCTAGCTTTTTAAAAACTGTCTATTTACATCTATTGTGTGAAATGGGGGGAGAGACGGACGAGGAGGATAACACAACAAAATCGGATGAGCCACCAGTGTCAAAGAAAAAAATATTTACAACCTACAACTCAGACCCCAAAAAATAATAATAATCTGAGTGTCCCGGTTTTTCACAAATCAAAGGTGGCAACCCTATGCCCGACCGATGCGGACTTGCAAATATCAAATGAAAGCCTATGTCTAAAGGGTGTGTACAAGTTTGGTAGGGGCTACATTCTTGCAAGTAAATATATAAGATGTACAAAATCATATTTTAGGATACCTAACATGTCTGTGATATGGTAAACGGTAAATGGACTGCATTTATATAGCGCTTTCACAGACCCCAATGGCCACCAAAGCGCTTTACATATTGCCTCACATTCACCCATTCACACACCGACGGCGGTGTCTGCCATACAAGGCGCCATCCAGCTCGTCGGGAGCAGCTGGGGTTAGGTGTCTTGCTCATGGACACCTCGACACGTCAGGTGGAACCGGGGATTGAACCACCAACCTTTCAGTTTGTAGACAACCTACATGAACCACTGAGCCACTGCCGCCCCGATATTTGTTTATTTGTCTTGCCACCCAGCTATAATGCAAATCGATTTGTAAAATTTGCAGATTCATCTATGGTAGCTTGATATTATAATATTGACGATACATGGTTATTATATCTACCCCTCAAACATTGCATTGAAGTATCATATAGATTCAGTAAAACAGTAACCAATAGACTAGGCTACTATAATGACGCAGGCTTGTAAACGTGCACATCGCGATCATTTTTCGTTTGAAAAAAAATAAAACCCATGAAATTATATTCATATGACATGCTGAAATATATGCCACTGTACCTGGATGAAGACATTTCACACGCGACGCAAGCAGAACACCTGCATGTGAACTCCTACAGTGTGCTGGGCTATCATAGTTGTCAACAAATGCACGTGCATGTAGGATGACCGAGTTTACGACAGTAGTAGAGGACAATACTGTTTCCCAACTCTAGGGGGACCCCGAGAGCAAAAGTTACCTGGTGTTACTTTAATAAAAGCCATTGTTACTGAAAAAAATTTATTTAGATTTAAATGTATAATTTTTATAAATAATATTATTTTTATTTACCTCATCACACTCTTTAGTGCCCAGACTGCTCACAATCTCAGTGGTGAGGTCACTGTATGTCCTCTGGCGTAGGACAGGGTCCATGTGAGACAGGGACTTGAACCTTGGATCCAGGGCAGTAGATCTGTGAATGTAGTCCTGTAGAGTAGGGGGTGAAGTGTATCTGGGCTTCAGGTCCTGTCTAATGGCAGTCTTGACATCTCGAGTGATGTTGCTGTCTTCCACACTTGGAGCCATGGATTGTAGAATCCTTGTTTTCAGCGGCAGTATCATTGACACAGATGCTGAGCACTGAAACGTCACCATCTGTATCATTGACACAGATGGTGACGTTTCAGTGCTCAGCAGATATGTAACAGTTTTGAGGGGTTTAAGCACCTGGAGGACCTCCTCTGCCATTCTCACATCATCATCAGACAGGGTGATGATGTCTTTGACATTTTTCTTCAGGGTCTTGTCGGTCAATGCAGAGTATATAGCTGCCTGCTGCTCCAGATAACGCTCCAACATATCATAAGTGGAGTTCCACCTTGTTGGGACATCATGTATGAGCTTATGAGTATGCAGCTTTAGCATTTCTTGCTTTGTCTTAAGCACATGAGCAGCTGTTGTGCTTCGGTGGATGTAGGAAAACCACCTTCCTGATCCTCCCAAGGAGGCGGTCCATCATATTGACTGAGATTCCCTTCTGTGATGCCAAATTTACTACATGTGCAAAGCACCCTATCTGTGGGCCCATTCCTGCCTCATTCACTGCATTTATTTGATTTTTGGCATTATCAGTTGTGACTGGGATATTAGTACTGGGCCTCTTTATCTTCCATTCCTCCACTGCTGCCTGTGTGACTCTCGTAGAGGGGGCGTGCCTGCAGCACCGGACTTCTCATCTCCCAGTCTGCTGTGATGAAGTGAGCGGTTATCGTCACATAGCTCTCCGTTCCCCTGGACGTCCACCAGTCTGTCGTGAGCGCAACAGAGGATGCTCGGGATAGTTCATCCACAACTTTTTTCTTTTCCTGCTCATAAAGATCTGGCACAATCTTTTCGCTGAAGTGGGTGCGCGACGGGGTGTTGTAACGGGGTTCAAGCACTTTCAGCATGTGTTTAAAGCCCTCGTTTTGCACAACCGAATATGGCCTCATATCTGCACCTATAAACACACCGATAGCGTTTGTGATGGCTTTAGCCCGGTCTGATTGTGCAACAAGGGGCTGCTTTAATGCCGCGGTGATAAGCGGTTGTGTGCAGCCTTCGTTTTCACTCCCGTCAGTGAAACACCGGGGTGATGTCGCTTCAAATGCGTGGCCATGCTTGATGTGTTTCCACTGTCATATGGCTTTCTTGTGCAACAGTGCCTACACACCGTCACGGTTTTATCCACTAACCTCTTTCCTTCATCATTATATTTGACAGGGAAGCCAAAATGCTCCCATACAGGGGATTTAAATGACGCGGGGCGTTCAAGCTCCTCCGTTCCTCCGCTCGCCATGACCACGGTGTGTGTGGACTGAACATGCGCACAACTTTTTTTTTTTACAAATCAATCCGCGGATCACGTGTGTGCCGAACCGAAGATATTGATCCAACGGATCACGGATCAATGATGATCGGTTGCACCCCAGTTTACACTATATATTTGTAAATTAAGCACCAACACTTCAAAATAATTATATTTAAAACTAGATTTCTTAGTGGTTTTGAAAATATTACTATAAATTACAGCAACACCTCATCCTTTGCGTTTCAGACGAGGTTCATGTTTATAACCGTAATCTTGTGGGGTTGACTCATTTAAAGCAGTGTAATCGTTTGATTTTAGCCAGGTTTCTGTCAAACACAGCACATCTAGGTTATAATCTGAAATCATATCATTAACTATTAGTGCTTTTGAAGTAAGAGATCGAATATTCAGCAACCCAAGCTTTATCATTTGCTCATCTGTATTATATCTGTTTTTTATTTGTTGAACATCAATTAAATTTTTAACCTTAGATGGGTTTGAACGTTTTTTGGATTTCCAAATTCGGTGAACAGACACTGTCTCTATGATGATATCTAGGTGAGAGTCTCTATGTGATGGAATTTGTCTGACCTTGGTGACGTGAGGCCGCTATTAGTTAATGTTAACTAATTTAACTAATGAAACCTTATTGTAAAGTGTTACTGATTCATGATAGCTAACACTTTCATACATATAATACATACGTTGAATTTACAACATCAACAAAACTAAAAATGAATTTTCCATAATTACCTTCTTGATTCTCAGTTTTGTTTGGTAAAGTAAATAATATTTAGTAATATTATCATAATTTCCCTATTTTCATTTGATGTGTTATGCATTCTAATTATATCAACCATATAACCACAACAAATACAGGTGATTTATTTAATACATAATTGCATTTAAATTCTGTAAAAAATACATTTGATTGTTATTTTTTAGTCCCTTTTTTGGTCCCCCTGCCCCTGAGGAGGTCTGTGCATGCCACTGGGTGACTTACACGCGTTATCTGTTAACGCTGCGTGTCTCGAGTTCAGACCCAATGACTCTAAAGTCATCCTCAAACCAAGACATGGTTATGTCCCCAAGGTGATCTGCACCCCTTTCAGAGCACAGATCATTTCACTCTCGGTTTTGCCGGCATCCGGCACCGAGGTCGACGGCAACCTTCTCTGCCCTGTCAGAGCGCTGAGAATTTACATCACGTGCTTCGCCGCCTTCAGGCGCTCGGAGCAGCTCTTTGTTTCGTCTGGTGGGCGCACCAAGGGTCTCGCTGCCTCGAAACACAGTCTGTCCAGATGGATGGCTGGGCCTCCTCCTCTACATTTGTTAGGTTCTATAACTATAACTCAGTGGTAGGCTGCTGCAGTGTCCGCACGGCAGCCAATGAGCACGCTAGACAGCCTGCTCTAGGTCTGCCTACTGCTGCACTGCGTTGACAATAAATGCAAAAATGAAGGATCATTTTAAGGATCAAACATCTTTAGACATGGAAAATCTATTTTACAATCGATTCAATGAATACTTGTCTCAAATATCGAACAGGATTTTTTCACAAAAATGAGAGCCCTAGAAAGCAACGTAACCGGTCTCTGATTTGTAGGTTGCATCGACACCTAATGGTGGATGCAAGTAAAACAGTATAACCTAGTAACCAGTAACACCATTGAAATTAAATGTATATTTTTGTTTACTTTTCTGACAGTACAGCATATTTAAAGGGCATATTGCAGGTTAGAGTACCCAGTGCGCCAATGTATAGAACAATAATGTAGGAACTAGATTTAAATATAAACATATACTTATAAAACGCTATTTAGGCTTCTGGAGTCGTTTTTGTGAGAAAATTTTACTTCCGCATTTGAAAACCGCCAAACCGGAAGTGACGTAGCATGGGGGAGAGCGGTCAAAGTAAACAATAGGAAAGCAATGGATCGCAATGACAGTTCGGACGCTGAGGAAATTGTAGCCTAAATGTTTACTCGTATGACAGACCTCAGCCATATAATTATGAGCCTGATATGAAGCCAAGAGACTCTAGACAGGCCAGGATTAGACAAAACAACAGTCAGAGGAGACACATTGAGCTGTGGTCTGAGGAGAACAGGGCAGGGGTCTCGGTGAGAGAACAGTGTTAGCTTATAGATGTATTCACGTTAGCCGACGATATGTATAACACTATGCTCAGATCACAATATTGTAATTATGTGTCAGGCAATAGCAAAGCTAGTATTTAGACCCTTACCTGCATGTGTATGTCAGCCATTAGGAGACAGTTTCCAGAGAAAGAGGGACATTTTAAAGGTTTTGAATGGCCCCACTTGGTGATAATGAATAAAAAAAATAATCACAATCACAACTTTCTTACTGTATAAAATTTTTATATGTAGAAACAGCCAACACAAACATTAAAATTCGGAGTACAGATTGAAAATGAACATTATATTATATAATAATAATAATAAGTGTCGGCTGCAGACTTGCAAGACATTACAAGTTTATGGAGGATACGTTAAAGAAATAAATTAAGACAAGGCACATTTTGTAAAACAAATGTACAATAAGTGATCTATGACGGATCCGTGACCGTCATGTTTCCCACCGGTGTCCGACCCACATGCTGACGGCGGACCGGGCGACCCGATGAAGGAGCCGGGACAGTGTGCACATATCGCCGTCATCATATAACGTAACGTTAACTCATCATATCGCCGGGATTATAATCATGCAGTCTATAGTGAACGCTACACACTACCGCGTTTTTCAAAGCAGACGCAGAAGCGAAGTCCCATCTCTTACCCTGCACAAAACGCACACAAACACGGAAGAAAGCACCATCCTTTTTCTTGTTCGGAAACCTGTGGACTCGATGTTCTGACAGGCCATAATTCACAGTCATTTATCACGATAAATATTAATTGAAATACAATAACCACCGAAAACACACTGAATCACGACCGCTTCAACATAATACCAGCCTATTCTGCACTGAGCGAACGCAGAGCCGGCAAACGACTCCCCATTCTGACGTAATATGACGCGGTGGTGAAAAAAAAGCGCTTTTTCAACACGGTCAAGGAAACTGTCACGTTTTCTACTAAATTTGTGCCCTTAGGTCTGGCAAAACAATTTTTAATCATGCATTTACTCTTCATATGGTATTTTCATACAAGGTTATATATTAATTCTGAAAAAAAAAAACCTGCAATATGCCCTTTAAAGCTATACATTTTAAGACAAGAATGTTATCCATGTCAGTGACGTCACAAAATGCAAATTTGTTTCAATTCATACCTACTTAATCATCATGACCAAAATGTAACTTTTTTTTTTTTACATTGAATCTTGAAAAAAAAAAAATATAGACCTACCTACCAACCTTTCTTTTTTCTTTTCTTTTTTTTTTGCTGTTACTGCAAACCAAAATATTTTTTATCCTCTGGGGCCTGAGGGGTTTTCTGGGTCCTGAGGTGTTCTGACATGCTCTAACATTTGTGCTTATTTCTGTTACTTGTGACATTTTCGTGGCTAATGTCTTATTACACTGTATTCAGCACAAACTCTGCTACAATAATATGTCAGCAGCATGTATGTAAAATTTTGTAGTTTTGAGATAACATTTATGCGTGGTTTGTGAAAATGACCAAAAAAAAGGTCACTGAAATAAGGTCATGAAACCCAAACTGATTATTTCTTCAGAAGACTTTTGAAAATTGTATCACGTAGCCTAGAATATTTGCTCCAAAACTATAAAAATCACCCTGAATACTCATTCAGATAAGACAATATATTGATTTAAAATTTGTAAGACATGTCTTGTGTAATAAAGCTTTATGCGAGTAGCAGAGATGGGGACTCGAGTTTGAGACTCGGACTCGAGTGCAACTTAAGTCGCACACACAGTGACTTCAGACTCGACTCGGACTCGAGCTGCGGGACTCGTGGACAATATTTATTTTTAGGAAACGTCTGATGAGCTTACTGTTATTCCCCTCCTTTAGTTACCTATAACCTGCCTACATAACACGTACTATATCTGCTGCGCGCGGCCACACATGAGAGGACAACAAACATCGACTGCACCGGCCGCTGCTGTGCCATTCATCGTAAACTTTGGGTTTAAAAATTTCACCTCAAACTGAATTTTCACCTCAAACAGAAGGCACAAAGCCTTTCTTTAAAGTGAATTTGGTTTGGATTAATTGTATCCTAATTTTAATCAATGTTTCATCAACCAATTTCCTGGATTTAATAAATAAGAAGTAAATATAGCAGATAATATAATCACGACACGGAGGCGCCTGTGCGTGAACTGGAGCACGTTCTCATAAATTAACCGAAACTCAGCGTATAAGGTAGGCTAGTCTACTTCACAGACCTGAAAACAATTCAAAACGAAAGCAAACAGATTGCTCTCTGCTTATGTAATCCGTAGCCTATTTCTCTCTGGCGCATTCACTACTGCGAAGATCGCGAGTCAGCATCGTCAACTTCATCTTGATTAATAAACAATTAAAATGTCTTCTTGCTATTTTTGACATATTTATAATCATTGCTTTTGCTGGTTCTTTGACAGCTTTTAGGTGCTGTATCGGCAGCGCCGCCGCCGGACTCACCGCATTAAAAACATGATTGAGTGATGAAAACATGATGAAAAACACCACCTTAACCCTCTGGGGACCAAAAACGCGGGGGCGCGTTTTGCTCGTTTTTTTTTACATAGCAGCAAAATAGACATAAAATACTCTGTCATTTTTGGTCATACAGACTTAAGAAATATGAAAAAATAAGCTGTTAAATGTCTACTTTTTTATGTGTCCACTTACAATCGAAATAAAACATTGTGCTTTTGTAAAATAAAGAAAATATACAGGGTGTGCTTTCTGCCTTCTCCGTCTCCGTGAACTTTTTTTCTGAAGCACGTCTCTAAACTCAAACAAAACTCAGCGAATACTATTCACTCAGACATGAGCTATACATCTCTATAATCATTTAAGTGTGTAGTTTTAAATTATCTAATTCAAAACTAAAACAAATATTCTCTGTTTATGTAATCTATATAAAAAGAGCGAGTTCTCATTTCAGCTCATTATACCTCCTTATCTTTTAATGTGACCACGCCCACGCAGAGCGCACCATTGAAACGCAAATTATCTGAGGCAATACATGCAAACATGCAAACCGGCCACATCAGCTCGATAAAACACACCAAGTTTAAGCAGATGAATGTACTATCATCTTGCGAGGCTGTGAGGAATAATCCTGGGAAACTTACCTCAGAAGTGCTGGTTTCACTTTGAGGAGCAATGGATTCAGTTGAGGATTAGTAGTAAGTTTGTTATTCTTATATGCTTTGTTGTAATCGCGATATGGAATAGTGTCTGTAAACCGCAAAAAGACTGTTTAAATATGAATCGCGTTTGTGTGTGTGATGAATGAACGGCATATATGCGCGCTGTTGCTAACGTTACTAGTTGTGGATAGACTATAAAGTTTTTACTGTAAAATAGACATCAAATAAGCTTTTGTTAGCCAGTTTCTGCTCATATGTTAAATATATAGTATGTTTTGTCAAAAATAAACTCATAAACTATAGATGTTAGTGTTTGTTCCAATGTAACGTTAGGCTATATCAAACTAATGAATCCGTAACTTTGAAATATGTATGATACTTTAAAAATAGAAAGGTTTCACTTGAAATATTGTTAAAATTGTAATTGTTGTTGATTTACATGTGAACACTTTTTAATAAAATAGCAAAAATATATTTACAAGGTAGATGTAAAATAATCTTTATAGGTCAATATAAGCCTTCTCATTAAATTATTTATTGTTTTTTATTAGTGACACATTTGGGCAAAGGATGTATTCCAAAACTTTCTGAAAATACAGTTACTAGAAATGTTTACAATTTGCATATATAAAAAAAATTGTGGAAAAAAAAAAAAGTTTCCAAATCTAACTTTGAACTTAGAATGGCTCATATAGCCTATTTGAACAAGATTGGTTTCCAGGTATGACTATGTACTAAAAATGTGCTTTTGACTTTAATTTATATTTGGATTTTATATATATATATATATATATATATATATATATTGTCCTCACATTCCTTCTTGTGTGACACACCTGAATGGCTCATTATGCAAGCTCATTATGCGGGGTCATTAAGCGGGCCATTGTCTTCTCAGGTGTGAACCACTTACTATTCATCATGGTGTTGGATCGTCGACGCCCCATGCGCATATTGCCTTCCCAAACAAAAAGTGTTTTACAAAATGTAAATCAATGTATTGTTTTATGTGAACGATTAGGCAGGATGATTTTCACATAATTTTGAAGCCAGAACTCGAAGTGACAACATCCATTAGTCAAAAGTCTTCGGAAAACATATTTAGTATGCGTTTTGTGGTCTCATTTCAGCAACTTTCATTTTTATTTTTTTCAATAACCATGCATAAACATTATTCTCTTAAAAATACAAACATGTACATGTTGCTCACATATTATGGTAGCCCCGTTTGTGCTATATAGAGTGAATTTACACCTTTGCCATTAACATGTTTATAAATAACTGAAAAAACACAAATGTCAGGGCATTTCAAAACATCCCAAGGGCCCCAAAAACACCTTGGTCCCCAGAGGGTTAACATAGCCTAACTGCTTAGAAAGAAACTTAGCCTACTTGCATTTTTCATTCGGTAATGTCTCGCTGTCTTTTAGTTTTACTTGTTAAAAAAAAAGTGTGTTGTAACGCAAGCATTACTGAACATGTAACGAGTAAAATATTACTGAAAATTGATTAGTAATGCCTTACACTACTGCGTTACAGCAAAAAGTAATATGTTACTGTAATGCATTACTTTTGTAAGCGTTACTCCCAACACTGCATATTACATGCTTTGATCCTTATATATAGCTATGCAGTGTTCTAAGCAGCCTGGATGGGTCGCTGTACGTGATGCAACACTTATTTAACCAAAAGAGACTTGAGACTTGACTTGGACTCTAGCTCAAAGACTTGAGACTTGACTTGGACTCTAGCTCAGAGACTTGTGAGCATATCTAGGTGTAAACCACCCATGAATATTGAGTGTTTCACACCTGAGAGAGACAAAGACCCTCCCATAATGTTTATTAGGAGCTCTCATGGCCTATCATTATGAGGAACCTTGCACAAAGAATGAGGAGATTTAAAAAAGAATGGCTTTTTGATTGTTTGGATTTATTTACAACACAACATAATCCAAAGATACACATTTGTGCCATTCCTGAAACATAGTGCATACCTGTCATTTCCAAGGTGTTTGATTTTTCACTTTACCATGTCTCATGTTGAAGTCAGCAGGACTGGTACCTGTGAACATGCTGATATCAAGAGATATCAAGGCTGCACGATTTAAAAATATATTGATTATCATATGTTACTTCAAATGTTTACAATCGATATGACGTTGTGAAATGAGATTGGAGTAAAAACATGAAGCCTATGTTTGGTACGTTTTGCGGATCGGGCCGCAATGTTTCAATAAATATGAAAAAATAATCTGTGAGATGTCTACTTTTGTATGTGTCCACTTACAATCTGCTTTACAGTGTGCTTTCTGCCTCCGTCTCGTGAACTTTTTTTTCTTGAGCACGTCTCTAAACATAAACAAAACTCAGCGAATACTTGTCACACATTTATGAGCTATATATCTTTATAAACATTTAAGTGTGTAGTTTTAAATTATCTGATTCAAAACGAAAACAAATATTCTCTGTTTAAATATTTGTATAAAACCAACAAGATATCCAGTTTCTCTAACGCTTGCTCATTAGTTTTAATGTGACCACACCCACACGCGCAAAAGATATTGACATGCAAATCTTCCACGCGTCACGCGAACGCGCTCATTACCTCAAAAACAATGCACCGAACTTCATCAATCCTCTGCTCTGTTCGTCGAGTTTGGAAGACACGCTGTGAGCTGACATTGGATTTACATCAGAAGAAGAAGAACGCGATTTGAAGACAAGATTTTAAGGTAAGAAATAATTCTGAATTATGTTAGTTAGTGTTATTGTTGCATAAACTTTACATTGCAGTCGAACTGTTGCTCGATGCTTCAGTGAATGTTCTCTGCACGCGCTGTGAGTTTGAGTCAGTCGCGCTGTGTGTTTGAAATAGAGGATGGATACCCAACCCGAGCCCACATCAGCGCGATAAGGCATTGAACATTTTAAATTTAAAACAGTTTATTATGTAGGTAGCCAATGTGGCTGATGCTTTCACTTGATGCAAACGTTTGTTTTTGTGATTAAAATGTATGTAAAATATAACCATTACATCTGTCTTCCTGTGTGCGGAAATTTGTTTATGTAGCCGTGACAACGAAACACGTGCATGCGCGCCTGTGTTAAGAGCGCTTGTTGCTCCGTGCGCTGATGCGCTCATCTGTTAAAATTTCCGAATGCCTTCCTACAGTTGCTTAATAAAAGCGGGCTTTCCACACAAACAAACGTACATTTGTCATTAGTATTAGTAGAAAAAAATGGGATTTTAACTGTCTGTCTCGGAAATAAATATCTTTAAGCCTGTCGGACGCGGGCCGGGCTCAGACAGAAAAATTCGGCCTGATCCGCAAAACTCACCAAACATAGGCTTCATGTTTTTACTCCAATCTCATTTCATAACGTTATATCGGTTGTAGGGCTGTTTTCGACTAAGGATTTTCATAGTCGAATCTGATTCGTGAGATTTTGCCGTAGTCGACTGATAGTCGAATTTATTTTTTTTATTTTTTTAGATAGCAGCTAGATATTTTCCATTTCAAACAAAAGAGCTTAAAAAAACACTAAAAGAAAAACATGGTGTGTAACAAATACCTTTTATTCATTTAAAGCCAGATGAACAAAACATATCACACATAGCCTATCAAACATCAGAAAAGTTCACATAAAATAGGAACAAATTGGCTTCAAAAACAACAACGTGCCTTTATCTCTCACTTAGGAACCTATTTCTTGGCTTTTAATTCACAGTTCACACTCGAGAATTGGGATAAAATAAATAAATAAAATTTACAGCCTGGCACTATAGTCCAAAATGTCATAAACATTTTTCAAAATACAATAAGCCTGCCTGAATAAATAAAAACAATTACACAACAACGAATATAAACATAGGCCTAATATAAGTAATAATCGAATGGGCTTCAGAAAGTGCACATGCAGCAAAAAAAGAAAAAGGAAAGGATGTCTTCGTTGCTGAGACGCTTCGCGCGCAGCCTTCAGCTTGCACTTAACTTTCTTTGGGTCATCTTTAACCTTCTCGAAATACTCCCACACTTTTGATGATTTTTTAGAAGCCATTGTGAGCCAATAAATCCGTAAATGCTAACAAATGCGGTCCGGACGTTACAGGCATGTAGTATGCTGCTGCTCATTGGTTACATAACACTCAGCGCCGCCGCTCCAACCACGCGCATCACGCGCTGTGCGTTTTTTTACGCAAAAAAATAGCCTAATGAAAAATCAATAATTATAATGGCGATATTATTTCAGTATAGAAATACAGACATCCCAAAGGAAGTTCTGGGAGTCTCCCGCATATTGATCGGCTCACTGATGCCCGCGAATAATTTAAAATCTCCGGAATCTGGAGCGAGCGCGCCCGCGAGACAGAGACTGTGCTCCAAACCGCGTAGCGCGTGCACTGCAGAGAGGGAGAGAGAGCAAGTCCGCGCGCGACGCGTGTTCCTCATGAAGACGAAGTTTCTCGGGGTAGGGGGCATCATAAATAAATTATGCAATTATGCTTAGGGCACCAAAATGGCTAGCAGCGGCTCTGATAACACTTCCCTACTATTCAACCATGAGGTTCATAGTCGAATCAGACCTCTCCGAATCGAATCGTCGAATCCTCGACTATTAGAAGTCAGCCCTAATCGATTGTAAACATTTGAAGTAACATGATAATCAATATATTTTTCTCAAGTGTAGTGTTACTGAAGTGTTCCTTTTTAATAATGCCTGCTATTGTTATTATTATTTTATGCAACCCTGCACCAGTGGCGATTTCTTTAAGACTGCAGGGGAAGCTCGGCTTCCCCTATAATGTCAACAATTAATGGTCAAATATATGTACTATTTTGTTAACATTTTATTGACTAAAAATGCTTTAGAACACGTTCATCTCGAAGACGAGTTCGTTCAGAATCAGCTGACTCGATTTCCTTCTCATTCATTCCCGTAGCATCACAGTGCATTTTTCTGTTGAAGCCGAGCGGGTTCAATGGGGCTGCTTTGAACAGTTTTTTTCAGTGCTCTGAAACTAGACGGTCATTGGATAAATGCTGCGATTATGTCGCAGCATATGTCGGGGCCCGGACTCCGGGCATCTGCGTGGTGATTGGAGGGTCTGTCATCTCCTTTTGATTGACAGAATTTCTGTCAATAGCTGAAGCTATTCGAGCTCAGTGAAGAGTAAACTGAAAAACGCTTTTCTCACGCAGGGAAAAATCGCGAAGCAAAGAGGACACTGACACTGACAGACAACAAAGAGAAGGTTACTTTTGATAAGCAAATTCTCAGCTCTCCGATTCTGTAAATTGTATTACGAAACTCAAACAATAAATATCGCTTTAGCAAATGTGACGTGACAGATCATCTCTCACTCTTTACAACTAGTAAATAATAAATAAACACGAATCAGCATGTTGAAAGATCCAGTACAACTTGAACTTACCAAATTGTATATGCCTCATACTTAAAGGATAATTCCGGTATTTAACACCTTGAGTCTATATTGTAGTTTGTTTTGGATGAACAAGAGTGGTGGACAACATTTTTTTGACAATGGTTCCTCTCTCGAGTTTTTGACTACAATAGAATTGGCCATGGACCCATTTAACATTGGAGTCAATGGGCATGTCCGAAAATGTCATTAAAACAACCTTTAACATTAGTTTTCAAAACTGTGCAACTCACCGAGTGATTAGTGATGTTAGTTGATGTTCCAGAAACAAAAAGTGTTGCGAAATTTCTGTCGTGTTTTATTCGTCATTTTGTAAAATCCCATTGAATTCTGTTGAAGGACTGACTGCTCGTTAATATAAATGCGCTACCGGAAACGAAAAGCTGTTTACATTTGGTCGATGTAGTCTTTTTGCTCGCTTCCGTTTCTCATAAGGCTAGCGAGCAGAGCAACTGTGCTCCGGGAGAGTAAGCGAAATAATCAAACAAAACCTTCATTAATTGTTACTTGTAACATGGATTATGAAAAGTGGATTATGGAGGACCCGCTCGGTTTTGAGTTTCCCGCGAGACATAAACATCGGTTATCGGCATCAAGTGGTCGGGAGTGTGCTAACGCTTCAGATTCAAATATTGAGCGGAAGTTACACGGTTGTGAAGTGTCTGAAAAAATAGTTCCACTATAGCTAAATAAACGGATTGGAATCATATATTGCGACAATATATTGTTTATAATCATCAATGAACACCACTAACCACTCGGTGAGTTTAACAGTTTTGTAAACGAACATTATTGGCTGTTTTAATGACATTTTCGGACATGCCCATTGACTCCAATGTTAAATGGGTCCATGGCCAATTCTATTATAGTCAAAAACTCGAGAGAGGAACCATTGTCAAAAAAATGTTGTCCACCACTCTTGTTCATCCAAAACAAACTACAATAACCATTGCACGTTAGTTGGCTAGAAAAATTAGCTACAGAGAGGAGTATTTTGCTAAATATGTGCACCGTATGACATATTTATATTATATTTGTATTATATTTAATTTAAGTTGTTATTTAACCTTTAATAATAATACCAGCTGACAGGGCTCTCTGTATGTTTACAGCATTAGATGAGATTTTTTTTCTTGAATTTTTTTTTTAATGTAAGTTAGACTACCTAATATTTATCCAAATGAATCGATATTGAATCAAGATCCGAATCAAATCAAAAGAAAAAAATGTAATTGAAATGAAATCGTGTGTCAAGCAATAATAAAATCAGTAGCCTACAGTCATTGTACCATGTAAACATTGTAACATGTTTTTACTAAACTTAATAAAATTCTGTTTAATTGCCTAATGTTTTGACAATCACGATACACATATTTTGATGGAAGTTTTGGACCATTTTTATGTAGTAGGCCGAAAATGAGCTTCCATCTTTGAAAAACCAGCAGTCGCCACTCCCCTGCACGTAGGCTATATGGCTACAACCTACAAGGCACAACAAACCTGGTGTCCATTATATATATATATTAGGGCCGGGACTCGATTAAAAAAAATTATCTAATTAATTAGAGGCTCTGTAATTAATTAATCTAAATTAATCGCATTTTAATTGCATATAAATATTTGACCTGAGAACAGTGAGAAGTAGTTTTTTTTCACATGGATTTTTAGTATACCATTGAATAATGACTGAATACATAAGCTTAAGCAACAAAATATTGTTTATTTTTGTTCAACCAAGTCCAGCAGACCAGTGCTATTTTTGCCATTAAGTGTAGCAATAGCCGTTCCGAATTCCTTGTTGTATAGCTTGCACACAACCATGCTCTTATCGACGCTTCCATCCGTTCGTTTTTTATAACAAAATGTCCCATCCACGGGGCCAACCAAAGCGGTCCCGTCAGCTTCTTTGTTCATGTTCACTGTGGTTTGTTGTTGTCTGAAGTTATGAACGCTAGTTGGTGCTCCAGTATAATCGGTCCGCCTAAACTCATCCAGTGAGAAACGTTCCGCAGTGCAAAAATAAGTGCGATTAAAATGTGTAAAAAATGTTTAACGCGTTATTTTTTGTGTAATTAATTAATCTTAATTAAAGGAGAACTCCGGTCAATTTTAACATTGAGCTCAATTTTTAGTAAATTTGGAGTGCTGTCAATACAGAGAACAACGACAAAAATCGGTGTTGCCTACACCGTGTTATCCTCTTTTTAAAATGTACACCCTATTGACTTGAATGGGGCAAGTTTTAAACTTAACCAGTTCTTAGTCTTATCATCCTTGATGTGTCATTACAAGTGCCCAGCCATGTTGAGTGATTCCTTCAGAGTGAACACGAGTGAATCTGACTGCAGTAGATGTGAAATATATTAATAAAAATGATGTTATTTCAGCCAGGGCAAATACCTGTATTTAGTTCCTGTTTTCGGTCGAAGTCCAAAGTAGTCGATTGTCGAGTTCACGCGCATAGGTTTAGTTACTATGATCACGCGCGTGAACTCGACAATCGACTACTTTGGACTTCGACCGAAAACAGGAACTAAATACAGGTATGTGCGCTGGCTGAAATAACATCATTTGTATTAATGTCTTTCACATCTATTGCAGTCAGATTCACTCGTGTTCACTCTGAAGGAATCACTCAACATGGCTGGGCACTTGTATGACACATCAAGGATGATAAGAGAAATAAAAGCAGGTTTAAAACTTGCCCAATTCAAGTCAACAGGGTTAAAATCCTATTTTAAAAATAGGATAACACGGTGTAGGCAACACCGATTTTTGTCGTTGTTCTCTGTATTGACAGCACTCCAAATGTACAAAAAATTGAGCTCAATGTTAAAATTCACCGGAGTTCTCCTTTAACGCGTTAAAGTCCCGGCTCTAATATATATATATATATATTAGGGGTGTAACGGTACGCAAAAATCACGGTTCGGTACGTACCTCGGTTTTAAAGTCACGGTTCGGTTCATTTTCGGTACAGTAAGGTAAGGAAATGCAAAACATTAAAATGCTGGTTGTTTACTATAAACTTTTTTTTAACAATTTGTTTACACTTTTTTTAAACACACTTTTTAATAAAATATAACGTTAGGCTAATAAATAAAAAAGATATAAAAAAATATATATAAGAAATAAAATACTGCTGCAAAGTTCTCCACTAAATAAAAAAACTCTCAAACCAATATTGACCGTGATGCTAGCTAGCGAGAGGCTGGGCCAGAGCCATATAGAGAGAGAGTTGCGACAACGGAAGTTCGAAATGGTTCTTCGTCACGTGATTCGCGTAGACGGCGGATAGTTCCAGGAAGTGCTTCGGCGCCAATTCAAATCAATGGAGTTAGAGAGCAGAACTGTGATTTTTGGTCATTTGTAGTCAATACATGCATTGATTTACAATATGTATATAATACACTGACATGTGAATGTAGTATGTATATGTAGTTACATCAAACTATTTTTAAAATATAAAAATCTGATAATATTTAATGATTAGTGTGCTCAACTTGCGTTGCCTGCCTTTGTTAACGTATTTCTAGCTAACGTTACCTTGGTAAAAGACCGTGTTGCAATTGTTTTGAAGTATTTTTGTGTTCTTAAACTTGTATGTTATTTAAGGGTATCACGTAGCCTAATGTGCTATGGTTTCACAAGGACATTAGACTTGGTAAGGTGATTGTCTTAATGTAAAATTGAATTAAGTGAAATTTCAAATAATCTTATGTTTACCATGCTTATTGCTTATGCACCCCATGCACGTATTACTATATAAATACACAATATATTCAGTTCTAAAAACAAAACATGATTATATACACACACACACACATTATTTCCAAGTGTCCAATTGCATTTTTTGTCCAAGTGCATTATTTCCTTTTAACATAATTTTATAAATTCGTGACATAAATCACTTTAATCTATAAAACCTATTTAGTTTAAATTCATTTTTAATACATTTAAATAATACATATTTTATGTTTTGTTATCTTAAACCCCCAAAATATCAGGTTGTGCAACTGTCCGCACAAATAAACCATTTAAAATAAATAAACTATTGTCTTAAGAATAAAAAATTGAAAACGAAATTATATGGCATCATTTTATGTTTAAAACCTTTCATATAAACCTTTCGTTTTAAAGATGTTGAGATCATTTAACAACTTTTGTTAAATTGAGCGTTAATCATACAGTAGGCTACTTAGGTGTATCTGCACTTTTTCACAAAGACCAACACTGGCAAGTTGAATGTTTATTTAAAATAAGGAGCAAGAAAAGTTTTGCAAATCCAAGGAGCTGAGACTGAAGATGGTGGTACAGCGTCAGTGCAGGAGTCTTCAGGGTCCACTGAATCCCCTTTGTGCTTCATGGGTTGAAAGAGATAAAGGAGACAAAAACGGGACAAATTATATACAAAATCAGCTAGTCAAAAGAAACACAATGCCTAAAAAACTCCACCCATACGTTTTTGTTTACTCAAATATGCAATCTAAAATAAGGATTTTATTCTGTTATTGCACATTTAATACGAAATTGAACGGATATTCTTATTACCACTTCCATTAATGACTATCACACTCCCAATGTTATATTTAGCCTCTGTTTAGAAGCGTTTCCCTCTTATTACACACAAGAAAGGATAAAACTACATTAATATAACGGGTTTAACATTAATAGGCTGTTCGTGGGTTTGTTATGCGCTACTAATTTTATCCAATGACCTATCATTTATCCGATAACGTCCCCTAAAGAGTGAAAGATTGCATTCGGTGCACATGTGCACCGTACCGAAAGTCCTGTACCGAAACGGTCCGGTACGAATACATGTACCGTTACACCCCTAATATATATATATATGTATGTGTGCGTATTTTGTAAAATTTGAAAAGCAATTTTAACCAGAACAAATCTAAAATGTAGGCTATTCCCCAAATTGTGCAGCCCTAGTTTCTCTTGATATCAGCATGTTCACAGCTTTTTTTTATTTTATTTTATTTAGGTACCAGTCCTGCTGACTTCAACATGAGACATGGTAAAGTGAAAAATCAAACACCTGGGAAATGACAGGTATGTACTATGTTTCAGGAATGGCACAAAGGTGTGTGACTGGTCAAGTCTCTGTCTTTAGTTCAGTGTGTTAAATAATGTGCTTTTTTGCCATTTGTTGTGTATCTTTGGATTATGTTGTGTTGTAAATAAATCCAAACAATCAAAAAGCCATTCTTTTTTAAATCTCCTCATTCTTTGTGCAAGGTTCCTCATAATGATAGGCCATGAGAGCTCCTATTATGGGGGGGTCTTCGTCTCTCTCAGGTGTGAAACACTCAATATTCATGGGTGGTTTACGCCTACTCGCATAAAGCTTTCTTACACAAGACATGTCTTACAAATTTTAAATCAATACATTGTCTTATCTGAATGAGTATTCAGGGTTATTTTCACATAGTTTTGGAGCAAATATTCTAGGTTACGTGATACAATTTTCAAAATTCTTGTGAAGAAATAATCAGTTTGGGTTTCATGACCTTATTTCGCTGAGTTTTGTTTAATTTTTGTGACGTCCTCCAGAAAAAAGTTCACGGAGACAGAGATAGCAGAAAGCCCACCCTTTTTGTTTTCTTTATTTTACAAAAGCACAATATTTTGTAAGTAGACCCTTTACAGTTTCAAATTATATACTGCTTTTATACAGTATGTATGACCATAAGTCGATTTCGCTGCTATGTGAAAAAAAATCCACCAAACCGCTCCGGTGCGTTCGACGGCCCCAGAGATTTAAGTATAGTCTTCAAGTGCCCATAATTGCAATGCATATGTTTGTTTGTTTGTTTGTTTGTTTTTTAATCCGTAAAATTGCATGTTTCTCTAATACTTATACAGGGACTCCTGTTCACAGTGGCTCCTCCTCTCCTTTACCCTTGACACCGAGCAAGGATTACACTGGAGGGCTTTTCTCAGGGCTGGAATCCCAGAGGAACTACGAACTAAATGAGGTGAGTCCTAAACCCAGGTGCAAGAACCCTCAAGTCTTGCTTTACTGTCAATAGTAAAAAGACCCTATTAGACTTAAAATCTGAATCTAACAAACACATACTGCACTTGTATATTTAAAGAAAAATATGCCAAATGGAATGAATGTGTTTATAACAAATTATAGGAAAATAACGTACTCGGTTACCTAACGTAACCTCGGTTCTGCACAGAAACAGGCCTGTGCGATCACTGTTGTGTCCGTGCACCACCTCTCGTTCACGTAGAAACATACACCGCCGCCTTTAGCCTTCTGAGAAGCCTTGGTGCGGTCGGCCCGGTAGAGGTTGAAGCCGTCCTGGCTAACCACAGAGTCAGGAATGCCAGCACCAAGCCAGGTTTCGGTGAGACACAAGATGGAGCAGTCTGCAATGACCCGTCTGCTATTGATGAGGATGGCAAGCTCATCGCATTTGTTGACTAGTGAGTGAACGTTGGAGAGTAGAATGCTCGGTAGTGGAGATCGATGCCTCCGCCGTTTAAGCCGGACCAGAGTGCCAGCTCTTTTGCCCCGTTTCCTGGGCTTCCATTGGGGTTTGTGGTTGGCATGCGACCGCCTAACCCTGGTGTCTGCAGACCCGATAAAAACATCTTCAGCGCAAGAGTCCAATTTTAGTTGAAAGTTTAACATATTGTCTCGTATGTGAAGGAGGGCCAGCCTTTCGTATTTTATTTGCCCAAAGACGTAATCCACTCGAAAACATAACACTAACAAACATATCGACAGACAGAGCAGCACTATGTCGCCATAGGACGGCGCCATGACACGCGCTATGCGTTAAATTTGCAGATGACAGTCTTTTTGCGGTTTACAGATACTATTCCATATCGCGATTAGAACAAAGCATATACAAATAAAAAACTTACTACTAATCCTCAACTGGATCCATTGCTCCTCGAAGTGAAACCAGCACTTCTGAGGTAAGTTTTGAAGGATTATTCCTCACAGCCTCGCAAGATGACATAGTACATTCAACTGATTAAACTTGATGTGTTTTATCGAGCTGATGTGGCCGGTTTGCATGTATTGCCTCAGATAATTTGTGTTTGAATAGCGCGCGTTCTCCGTGGGCGTGGTCACATTAAAAGATAACGAGCTATAATGAGCAGAAATGAGAACTCGTTATTTTTATATAGATTACATAAACGGAGAATATTTGTTTTAGTTTTGAATTAGATCATTTAAAAGTACACACTTAAATTATTATAAAGACATATAGCTCATGCCTGGGTGAATAGTATTCGCTGAGTAGTTTAGAGACGTGCACCAGAAAAAAGTTCACGGAGACGGAGAGGCAGAAAGCACACCCTGTTTATTTTTTTTATTTTACAAAAGCACAATGTTTTATTTAGATTGTAAGTGGACACATAAAAAAGTAGACATTTAACAGCTTATTTTTTCGTATTTCTTAAGTATGTATGACCAAAAATTACGGAGTATTTTAAGTCTATTTTGCTGCTATGTAAAAAAAACAACGAGCAAAACGCACCGGCGCGTTTGCCGACCCCAGGGGGTTAAGTATCATGGTATGACAGTGCCTTGGGTTAAAGAGACGTTTGCAAGTTATATCTCTCCTGAGTCGTAACCCCGACGTTACCCACCAGCCATCATAAATAATAGATACATTTTATTAGGCAGCGCTGGTAGGTAAAGTATATAAGGACATAGATGAATGTGAGGATGTCAGCACTGATGCTATTCGAGAATTGCATCGCGCAACAGATAATCTATACCGGGGAGGGACGGTATCGAGAAATCATTTCTCCTCGGCGTCCTCTGGGAGGCGACTCTCTGAGGAGGGTCGCAGCGCTGCCAGTTCGGTTGTTTCCTGCTGGTTGCCATGGAGTGATATATATATATATATATATATATTAGGGGTGTAACGGTACGCAAAAATCACGGTTCGGTACGTACCTCGGTTTTAAAGTCACGGTTCGGTTCATTTTCGGTACAGTAAGGGAAAGAAATGCAAAACATTAAACTGCTGGTTGTTTACTATAAAACATTTTTAACAAATTGTTTACACTTTTTTAAACACACTTTTTAATCAAATATAACGTTAGGCTAATAAAAAAAAAGATATATATATAAAATAAAATAAAAATACTGCTGCAAAGTTCTCCACTAAATAAAATACTTTTCAAACCAATATTGGCCGTGACGCTAGCTAGCGAGAGGCTGGGCTAAAGCGAGCGTGCCGTGTATGTGGTGATCTTTATTTATGCAATATTTATGTCCGAGCCCGACCCGAGAGTTAAAATCCAATTTTTTTTTCTCATACTAATGACACATGTACGTTTGTTTGTGTGGAAAGCCCGCTTTTAACAGAAAGGCATTCGGAAATGTCCACAGATGAGCGCATCAGCGCTCTTAACACAGGCGCGCTTGCACGTGTTTCGTTGTCACAGCAACATAAACAAATTTCCGCACACAGGAAGACAGATGTTATGGTAATATTTTACATGTATTTGAATCGCAAAAACGATTAATCAGATTTAATCTTCCGGCTTCCAGACTTCCGACACTTAATATGTTTGTGTGGAAACTCGGAATTGACGTATGTTCCGCACACAAAACTAGCCTAATTTACGTGAAAGATTGCATTCGGTGCACATGTGAACCGTACCGAAAGTCCTGTACCGAAACGGTCCGGTACGAATACATGTACCGTTACACCCCTAATATATATATATATATATATATATACAAGTTTTTCTGAAAATATATCTGTTCTTCTGAACGCTCCACTTTCAAAAAACTATTCAGCGGCGTTCCAGAGGTTTCTTCCTCACCGATCTAATGTTCCCGAGACTGCTGGGCGGGAGCAGTCTCAGCCTTCTAAAGCTCCTCGCAGCATAAAGTGCAGCAAAACAGAGCGTCGCCATTCGGGCTCATCCACAATCAAGGGGACCTGGGTGGCGGTCGCAGTCTAGCCAGTTAGAGATATGCAAGATCTGAGGACTGTTTTATCTCTAAAATAGCTTAGAAGAAGAAGCCCTGATGCCGATGCTGCAGGCTTCTGAGGGTGGTCCCCTTCGGGGTAGGGACGGTTTTGAGAAATTGTTTCTCCTCTGCGCCCTCCGGTTCGCCGTTTCAGGACACAGAGGTGCCAGCGTCCCCAAACAATCCTCCAAGGAGGGTCGTAGCCGTAGAGCAGTCAATTTGGTTTCCCTGCCGGTTCGCCGTTTCAGGGCGCAGAGGTGCCAGCTTTTTCCAACAATCCTCCAACAATATGGACCAGGAAGTACTGACACTTCTGCAAAAGGAGCTATAGAAGGGGTTCCCCCTCCCAGCAGACAGTCAGGGTTTTTCAGCCATTACTTCATTGTTCCGAAAGAGGATGAGGGGTTGCGTCCTACTCCTATTCTAGATCTGTGTCAATTAAACAGCAGGTTTCAGAATCTTCAAAGTTTAAAGTATGCTTACGCTAGTATGATTGTTTCACAGATTCAGTCCGAGGACTGGTTTGCGGCAGAAAACTTTCTGAAAATACAGTATGAGAATTAACTGCACAATTACTAAAAATGTTTACCTTGGATTGTTCTCTTTTTTGAGCGACAGTCCCAGAAAATTAATATTCTTTCCCGGGACACGAATTATCCAGTTTTTTTGTGAAAAAAAAAAAGAGAGAAAAGTTTCCAAATCTAACTTTTGAACCAATTCTGTAGAATGGCCCATATAGCCTATTTGAACAGGATTTGTTTCCAGGTATGACTATGTACTAAAAATGTGCTTTTGACTTTAATTTATATTTGGATTTTATATATATATATATATATATATATATATATATACTACTTTAGAAGTACATTTTCACAAAAAAACGGGATAATTCGTGTCCCGGGAAAGAATATTAATTTTCTGGGACTGTCGCTCAAAAAAGAGAACAATCCCTGGAGAACCGGGACGGGTGGCATCGGGCACCCCTCCTCCCTCCTCCGTCCTCCTCCCTCCTCTTCCTTCAGCTCACGCCAGCGAGAATCCTCGTTCTGCCTTTAATGCGATAACTTTCTCGTTTCCTCTTTTTGCTTTCCTCCGACAAAACCTTTGCTTTCTTGCTTTTCTGTGCTGCTTCGTCCATGACTATAACATTTGGCAAACAAACGCTAGTCTGGCTCGCACGTCCGATTTTAAGGAAGTGGGGGTGGTGGTGGAAGTGACGTAATGCCGTAAAGCAGTCGAATTTTGTAGTTCTCTTTGTTCGCCGGTTACTACCCGAAACCCGGAGTTTAAAAGTACGATTAAAAACGCTACAGACCCCGTCAGGCTATGGCAGACGTGTCATTCAAACTATTGTAAGTCGATGTACTATCACAAGAGACTTGAAAAATATTATTAAGGTTGAAAAGTTACCTAGAGCTGCTTTAACGTTCGGTTAAAAAGTTTAAAAATGCTTGTGTAGTTGTGTCGAATTGTATGCATGTGTGGGAGTTATATGGTACGTTTAAGTTACTCTGTCTTTTGCAGACAGCAAGATGTAAGCTGTAGGCTTCATAATGTTCACAATGGTATTTTATTAGTTGTTGGTTTAACCATGGATGAGGTAATGGCTGTGTTATGTTATTTTCTTTTCAATGACGTTCCTTGTTTCATTGCTGGATTTATGGAAAAACATCAACCAATATTGCATATCCATAATTATTATAATGGATATAATTAAAGAATACTTACACTATAACATAAATTAGAAGAAAAATTACGATTACGATTTTTACGCCTATTTTGAATTTTACTCGAATACAAATACAAATACTTTTCCCCCCTCAAAAATACAAATACAGATACAAATATCGGCTGCTTTGCACACCCCTAATATATATATTGTCTTCTCAGGTGTGAACCACTTACTATTCATGATGGTGTTGGATCATCCACGCCCCTGTGCATATTGCCTTTCCAAAAAAAAAGTGTTTTACAAAATTTAAATCAATGTATTGTTTTATGTGAATGATTAGGCAGGATGATTTTCAGATAATTTTGAAGGAAAAACTCTAGGCGATAACATCCATTACTCAAAAGTATTGTGAACACATTTACTATGTGTTTTGTGACGTTATTTCAGACACTTTAATTTTTTGTTTTTGAATAACCATGCATAAACATTATTCTCTCAAAAATACAAACATGTACATGCATGTTACTCGCATAGAGTGATAGAGTGTAATTACACCTTTGCCATTAATATGTTTATAAGCAACTGAAAAAAGCACAAATGACAGGGCATGTCAGAACATCTCAAGGACCCCAAAAACATCTTAGACCTCAGAGGGTTAATACCCATAACATTCCTATAGTAGAAGTTTGGGGATTAAACACATAAAATAGAAACCGTTTTTTTCCACGATCTCGACACCTCAGTGTCTCCACACCGAGGTGTCGAGATCGTGGAAATCTCCATAGGGAGAACAATTTTTTTAAATACATATAGGAAAATACATGTAATAATAGGAAAATAAATGAATAAATTACTTGATAAAACAAATACAATTCATCTTTAATAAAAATGTAATCCTGAATTAGTTTTTGTATTATTGTTTATTTATGGTGGTGCAGTTCCTGTCTTAAAGGGGTATTTAAAGACTTCACTTGGCATTGGATGTGTTTTTGGTGATCTGATCACAAGTGGCCAAACAAGATTAATGTTTTTTTTCACTTGGTATTAAACACCAACTTAGGCTTTAAAGTAGCACAAGTCATTTTTTGATTACCATGAACATTTAATAAACTGAATTGATAGTGTAAATAATACACAAGTTTTAAATTAAATGGAACAAATATTTGAAAATACATATAAATTTAAATGTCACTGTCTTAAAGTGCAAATATTAAGCAAGCTCTGGAAAGATAGCAAAGCAGAGAGTCAAAAGCCTTTGTCATAACCTTTTTTTTTTCTCTTGATTTCACTACAACCATAGACTGAATGTGGGGGCTCATAATCTTTCTCAATTTGGGGGCCTTTCTGGGGACCAAGGTGTTTTTGGGGTCCTTAAGATGTTCTGACATGCCCTGACATTTGTACTTTTTTAAGTTGCTTATAAACATATTAATGGCAAAGGTGTAATTACACTCTATTTATCACAAACAGGGCTACCATAATATGTGAGCAACATGCATGTACATGTTTGTATTTTTGAGAGAATAATGTTCATGCATGGTTATGCAAAAAACAAAAAATTTAAGTGTCTGAAATAATGTCACAAAACACATAGTAAATATGTGTTCACAATACTGTTGAGTAATATATGTTGTCGCCTAGAGTTTTTCCTTCAAAATGATCTGAAAATCATCCTGCCTAATCATTCACATAACACAATACATTGATTTACATTTTGTAAAACACTTTTTGTTTGGGAAGGCAATATGCACAATGGGCGTGGACGATCCAACACCATGATGTATAGTAAGTGGTTCACACCTGAGAAGACAATGGCCCACATAATGAGCTTGCATAATGAGCCTTTCATTCAGGTGTGTCACACACGAAAGAATGTGAGGACAAAATAAATAAATATATATATATATAATCCAAATATAAATTTAAGTCAAATGCACATTTTTAGTACATAGTCATACCTGGAAACAAATCCTGTTCAAATGGCCTATATGAGCCATTCTACAGAATTGGTTCAAAGTTAGATTTGGAAACTTTTCTCTTTTTTTCACAATTTTTTTTATACATGCAAATTGTATAATATCCAAGGTAAACATTTCTAGTAATTGTGCATTTAATTCTCATACTGTATTTTCAGAAAGTTATGGAATACATCCTCTGCCCAAATGTATCACTAATAAAAAACAATGATAAATAATTTAATGAGAAGGCTTATATTGACCTATAAAGATTATTTTACATCTACCTTGTAAATATTTTTTTTGCTATTTTATTAAAAAGTGTTCACATGTAAATCAACAACAATTACAATTTTAACAATATTTCAAGTGTAATCTTTCTTTTTTTTTTAAGTATCATACATATTTCAAAGTTAAGGATTCATTAGTTTGATATAGCCTAATGTTACATTGGAACAAACACTATAACATCTATAGTTTATGAATTTATTTTTGACAAAACATAAAAATATTTAACATATGAGCAGAAACTGGCTAAAAAAAGCTTATTTGATGTCTATTTTACAGTAAAAACTTTATAGTCTATCCAAAACTAGTCACAACTAGTAGCAATAGCGCGCATATATGCCGTTCATTCATCACACACAGAAACGCGATTCATATTTAAACAGTCTTTTTGCGGTTTACAGACACTATTCCATATCGCGATTAGAACAAAGCATATAAGAATAAAAAACTTACTACTAATCCCCAACTGGATCCATTGCTCCTCGAAGTGAAACCAGCACTTCTGAGGTAAATTTCCCAGGATTATTCCTCACATCCTCGCAAGATGACACAGTAAATTCATCTGATTAAACTTGATGTGTTTTATCGAGCTGATGTGGCCGGTTTTGCATGTTTGCATGTATTGGCTCAGATCATTTGTGTTTGAATAGCGCGCACTCTCCGTGGGCATGGTCACATTAAAAGACAATGAGCTGAAATGAGAACTCGCTCTTTTTATATAGATTACATAAACAGAGAATATTTATTTTAGTTTTGAATTAGATAATTCAAAAGTACACACTTAAATGATTATATAGATATATTGCTCATGCCTGGCTGAATAATATTCGCTGAGTTTTGTTTATGTTTACAGATGTGCACTAGAAAAAAAGTTCACGTAGACAGAGAGGCAGAAAGCACACCCTGTTTATTTTCTGTATTTTACAAAATACAATGTTTTATTTAGATTGTAAGTGTGGACATAAAAAAATAGACATTTAACAGCTTATTTTTTCTTATTTCTTAAGTCTGTATGACCAAAAATGACGTTTAAAAAAGTAAAAAGTATTTTAAGTCTATTTTTGCTGCTACAGTAGGTAGTCAACCAGAATGCCTATTACCGCCGCGCCAGCCACCACCGCAAAACTACCGCGGTAAAAATAATCCAGTCGCATTTCATAGTCATTCGCAAAATGACCGCCAGGTGGCGCAGATGGACATTGTGAAAAACAGCAGCTATTGCCGTATTTTGAAATGTAAGCAGGGTTAATGTCAATTAACAGTAAGGATGAAATACTATAGAAATTTTTTTTAGGACAGAAAAATAGAATTGTAATTTAAAAATAGAGACGAGAACAATATAGCCTTTATTTCATATTGTAGCCTACGCCTAGACGTCGGTGGGCGACATAAGCCTATTGCCTGTTGGGAGCAGCGTGATAAAATAATAATAATAATAACAAAAATCACAAACAAAAATAAATTAGGTGCAATGAAGCTGATTATTTTTCTACGATTCTATTGAGGAATGAGACAAATGAAGAGCGCTTCTCTGGAGAACACTGGAGAAACCGGCCATTTCCCAGTGAGTAAATTCATGGCCGAGTGGGAGAACTTACGTATCGATCATTTGGATGACACGGGTTCAAATCCCGAGCAAACAAGGACTATTGTACATTTTATATTAGCCTATTAGTGCATGTCATAGCCTATTATTAATGTAGACAAACAACAAACAAACAAAACATTTTTTTTTCTTAATAGGATAGCCTTTTTTTTTTGGTTCCTAGCCTATAAAGAGTTTGTAAAAACATGGTTTTAAGCAAGGTGCGATTTGCCAGGGGGACGGGGATTTCCTTCTGGTCTAAACATCCCTACTTCTGCTGAATTATTTTAATCCCCCCTCCCTCCACAGTAATCAATGCTATAAATTACTTCACCAATAGACCATTTAAAATATATAAAATAAAGATATGCAACAGGCACGTTTAAACGACAAACAATAAAATCAGAACCATTTTCATTTTCATTTCATTTGAAGTTTATAATTAAGTATTTTTGCACACCACGCCGAGTGGCGCTATCCATTGTTCTAAAGTCGGGTTTTATTCTGGCATGTTGAATTAGTGTTCGACAAACGCAGCGCGTGTTCATTGGATTTATTTTTCTCATAACAGCTAAAATAACTTTGGCCCTAATAGGCTACTCCTTAATTTTTTTGTCATACAGATAAGAGTAGTGTAGCCTACATCGTTCAAAACATTAAACTTGTATTCATATTAGGCTAACGACAAAAGTTTATCTGTCGTCTCTGTCTCCGGGAACTGCGCGTCACAAAAATGAACCGAAAGCCACTTGCCTCCGCTCAGTCACGATAAGAAATCGGCTATGTCTAAAGCCTTTAAATGTCCAAATATTTAATAAATGTTATCTGATTAGGTAATCCGTATGAAACCGAGAGGTGCAGAGGATCTACTCAAACATGTTTAGCTATCATTTGAGCGCTTCCCAATGAGGAACGGACAAAGGTGAAAATCTCGCTATAATTAAATGTAGTCTAGGCTAAATCGCCCTGAATTAAATTGTAAAAACAGTTCAGATAATTTATTTGTCGAAATATTGCGATATTGTTTCATTTAAGTTCATCATTATTCTATAAATGTTATTTGGTTTAGCAGTAGCACCACGACGCACTGTGGTTCGAGATTTATATAAACAAAATAATAATAGCCTAATAATTCACAAATCGCATGCACCCTGGTTGTAGGATCCAAAGATCCCCGTGGACTTTAACATTGAGTTGAACATTTTGTTCATGACAACAAAACGTGTTTAAGATTGTATTTAGTTTTGCTTGGAAAAAGCTGGCCCAAACCGAGGTAGCGTTTTATTTCTTCAATTATTGAAATAATTAAATGATTAGTAATACTTTTATAACAGAAATATTACTACATGTAGCCTAAATAATCAAGCCCAGATAGCCTGTGGGGGGGTTGGGGGTTCAGGAGGTGTTAAATGTTCCGTCTTTCATATGGAGAGTAAGTAAGCCTGATGAGCAGGCAAAGGAAAAATACTTTTAAGGATAAATCTCTCGATGTGTCCAAATGTAGGCCCTATTAAATTATAAATATTGTAGTTTTATGTATTGTAGGCTATTTAAAGGTTTTTCACACACAAATTCAGTTGAAGTGTTCAATCCATTTGTTTCAACTGGTTTTGTAGAGTAACATGTTTGAGCAGTGTGTTTGTCAACAATCTGGCATTATCTAAACATGAACTATTGACGAAATGCGTTCTTGCCAACTATTTTTCTATTGCAATGTTTTGTGTTGAAATGTTTTCATTATTTATTAAATGTATTAAATTTAATTTCAGTATTGTGATTATGAATTCGTTTAACTACATGTTTCACTTGAATTTATCTGTTACCACATTTCAATCACTCTCAATGAGCCGCGGCGCGGCGGCAGATTACGCAATAGAGAGAATAAACTGACACTTTTCAAAGTCTGCGATTGGAGCGCCTCTTAGCGGTCAAAGGCAGCAAATACACACCCGCAATTTTACCGCCACGGGAACGGCGGCGGTAAAAGTATTATTCTGGTTGAGTACCAACTGTATGTAAAAAAAAAAAACGAGCAAAACGCGCCGGCACGTTTGCCGTCCCCAGAGGGTTAATAAAGTGAGTGATAAATGGCTTGTGGTGGGCAAGTATTGCATCACAACTATGTATCATTTTATTATACTCATTAAAATTTTGCAATGGTAATCATGCTCCCTCAAATCGAACCACAGGTTCAGACGTTTGATGCATGTATTTAACGGAGGGGAGTCATCAGAATCCCCACTAAAAGCAACAAAAACAGTAGCACTGCAAAATCCCAAGATAGTTGACATCTCTTGAGTAGAATATTGGATTTTGCTGTGGTGTCAAAATTGGCATTGAGAATTTCTCTGCTATTGATTTTAATGTTGTAATCTTTGTTTATGTTTGCACTGTTAAGAGATGTAGTACCTGTTCTTAAAATGATCTGGTGCATCTACTGCTTGTAGGCCTATAATCTCATTTACAGAATTAGCTCATTAAATTTGCTCACCTCTATGTGATTGTCTTTAGGTTCTGAGCTGGAGACTGACACCGGATAACTACCCTCAGAGCGACCAGCTTCCACCTCCCTCTTACCTCTATGGCTCTCAGCACCTGCTTCGGCTATTTGGTGAATATTAGCTTCTTTTTTATGTTCAAAAGTGTTAAATTATTTATTTTATTTATTTATGCTTTTTTGTTTTAGTGAAACTTCCAGAAATCCTGAGGAAGATGCACATACCAGAAAAGAACCTGAGGGCACTAGTGAAACACTTTGAGCTTTTCCTCAGGTGCAGATTTTTTTTTTTAGAATTGCATGCACATGATTAACTTGAATGCATTGAATGCAAATACTTTATCTAAGGGAAATGTGTGAGAGGTAGTCGTAAATCATTGTTTTGTAGTGTTCTTGCTAAACACTTGATAGAAATATAATCAATATTTGTTTTATCCATCTCATCTGTGTGTTCTCTAATACAATTTACAGTGGGGAGAACAAGTATTTGATACACTGCCGATTTTGCAGGTTTTCCTACTTACAAAGCATGTAGAGGTCTGTAATTTTGATCATAGGTACACTTCAACCGTGAGAGACGGAATCTAAAACAAAAATCCAGAAAATCACATTGTATGATTTTAAAATAATTAATTTGCATTTTATTGCATGACATAAGTATTTGATCACCTACCAACCACTAAGAATTGCGGCTCTCACAGACCTGTTAGTACAGACCCTCCTGTTCTCCACTCATTACCTGTATTAACTGCACCTGTTTGAACTCGTTACCTGTATAAAAGACATCTGTCCACACAGTCAATCAGAGCTGTGTAAGGACATGAGGGAAAAAATTGTAGACCTGCACAAGGCTGGGATGGGCTACAGGACAATAGGCAAGCAGCTTGGTGAGAAGGCAACAACTGTTGGCGCAATTATTAGGAAATGGAAGAAGCTCAAGATGAAGGTCAATCTCCCTCGGTCTGGGGCACCATGCAAGATCTCACCTCGTGGGGCGTGAGAAAACCATTAGTAACACACTACGCCGTCATGGATTCAAATCCTGCACCGCACACAAGGTCCCCCTGCTCAAGCCAGCTTATGTCCAGGCCCATCGGAAGTTTTCCAATGACCATCTGGATGATCCAGAGGAGGAATGGGAGAAGGTCATGTGGTCTGATGAGACAAAAACAGAGCTTTTGGGTCTAAACTCCACTCGCCGTGTTTGGAAGAAGGATGAGTACAACCCCAAGAACACCATCCCAACCGTAAGGCATGGAGGTGGAAACATCATTCTTTGGGGATGCTTTTCTGCAAAAGGGACAGGACGACTGCAGTGCACAGTATTTAGGGGAGGATGGATGGGGCCATGTATCGCAAGATTTTGGCCAACAACCTCCTTCCCTCAGTAAGAGCATTGAAGATGGGTCGTGGCTGGGTCTTCCAGCATGACAACGACCCGAAACAGACAGCCAGGGCAACTAAGGAGTGGCTCCGTAAGAAGCTTCTCAAGGTCCTGGAGTGGCCTAGCCAGTCTCCAGACCTGAACCCAATAGAAAATCTTTGGAGGGAGCTGAAAGTCCGTATTGCCCAGCGACAGCCCCGAAACCTGAAAGATCTGGAGAAGGTCTGTATGGAGGAGTGGGCCAAAATCCCTGCTGCAGTGTGTGCAAACCTGATCAAGAACTACAGGAAACGTATTATCTCTGTAATTGAAAACAAAGGTTTCTGTACCAAGTATTTGCAACATTTCTGATGTATCAAATACTTATGTCATGCAATAAAATTCAAGTTAATTACTTAAAAATCATACAATGTGAATTTCTGGAGTTTTGTTTTAGCTTTGTTGTAGATTCCGTCACTCACAGTTGAAGAGTACCTATGATAAAAATTACAGACTTCTACATGCTTTGTAAGTGGGAAAACCTGCAAAATCGGCAGTGTATCAAATGCATGTTCTCCCCACTGTATATTTTAACGTGTCCTATCTACTAAAATGTATAAGAACAAATCTAAAAAATAGCCATAGAAATATGATTCTCAATGAAGACCAAGTCCACAAAGTTAGGACTAGGGGTACATTCCAACTTTCAAATTTACAGGGAAATTAAAAATGTTGCTCCATCCGTACAATTTGGAACATTGCTATATAGTGAGATTGCACATTTCTTGATACTTCGACCCATATGAGAATGTGTGATATTTCAGTTCAAAACTACAAACATGAATAAAAAATGGCTAAAGTGCGTGAGACTGACTGTGCTTCATCACTTCATTGCATACTCTTCTTTTACACACCTAAAAGTAGGTACTGTATCTTCACAAATAGAGTGCATACATTTAGTACACAAGTAAGCAGATTAGAGGACCAGATCCTGTTAATATAAAACTTTATAATATTTTTTTTTATCATCGGTAAGATTGGTTAATGATTATTACCTATATGCACGGTCATGTTTTTTTACACTGAAATGCAGCGTGGGAGAGTGGCAAAAAATTTTTCCTAAAAAAGTAGCCCATTCACTGTCACTTGTCCCAGAAGCGATAACAACAAGTTATTGCCGAACTGGAAGAGCAATCGAGTGAAATATCTAGTTACCTAATAAAAAAAATAATTTAAAGTGACAGTACATGTTGTTACCAATTAAGTTAATATTTGCAGTGTCATGTCATTCTGATTTAATTTAAAGGGGCTGTTTTACACAACACCGTTTTCATCTAAAAACATAAAACTTTTAATGCGTTTTGGCCGTTTGTTTACACGACAACAGCGTTTTGGGTCCATGAAAATGCAAGTTTTTGAAAACGGGTTTCAGAGTGCAATGTTTTGCAAACGGGTTTCAGAGTGCAAAAGTTTTTGAAAACGGGTTTCAGAGTGCAAGTTTTTGAAAACGGTCTCTGTCTAAATAACAAAAACACGAATCTCTGAGAACGACGATGTCATGCACGTGTGTTATGTGTTCAGTCTATAGTGTTTCATTCCATCTAATGGCCTGGCAGCAGAATAGAGCGTTTTTTTGTTGTTTTCGCAGATATGCGTGAATTGGGATCGTTTTGACAATGTATGTATGTGGAAAACTCAAAGGAAAAACGTATCGGTCTTAAGCATATCGTTGTCGCGTGTAGGGTGACCAACTAGGGTGACCATACGTCCTCTTTTTCTTGGATATGTCCTCTTTTTGGACCTAAAAAAATACGTCTGGCCAAATTAATTATAAAAAATTTCTAGGTCGCCCAAAATGTCTGGGATTCGGCTTTTGCTTTCATTGTGTGCGTTTTCGCATTGCTTTAGGTCCCGACTTCTCGCACGCCACCATTTTGTCAGTAAGTCATTTATGTAACGCAAACATTGGTCAAACTGCATCTCAATCATTACCCTCAGCACCACGGCAACAGCCAAGAGACAGAGCGTGCTTGCTTGTCAGCAGTGGCACACTGTGGAACAGCAAAAAAATTAATCTAAATGTAAATTCACTGATGATTTACAGAGAAAATTCCTGTGTTTTTGTCTCGGTCGGGATCCGTGTGATGCAGAATGCATGACCTGCAAAGCTGGCACGTACGTGTCGGTGTCAAATAAAGGTGCTTGTGATCTAGAAGCCCACATAAGGAAAGTATACACGAGAACATCAGGAGGACTGATCAACTGTTTAACTGTTCAACTGTTTAACACATGCAGTTATCAAATTGATTCAATCCCTGTTGTAAATCAGGTTTATTGGCAAAATGTACATACTTTAAGCTTTTTAGCATTGAACAAATAAAATAAAATTTAATTGAAATAGTCAAGTCAGCTTCATTTATAAAGCGGTTTTAACAGTATGGATTGATTCAAAGCAGCTTTACAGTGATAATAGAAATTACCGTAACAGATTGTTTAGGCTTTACAGCAGCTCTAGAATAAAGTTATTGTCTAGCTAAAGTTAGCTTTGATTTATTCACTTCCGTTGCGAAGATCATTAGTTATTAACTCTTTCCCTGCCAAACACGGAATTTTCTGGGTTTTAATAAAAAATGCTTCCCCGCCAAACACAGAATTTTCCGGGTATCCGTGTTTTAGGTATACGGTAAGGAAAGACCCGTGCGCATGTTCTGAAAGAGTACGGAACTTTTTGATCAAAGAAACTGACTGCGATCGGCTTAAACGTGAATGGAGTAGCGAGAATGTAGGTCAAAATATCAGACAGACAAATGAAGAGGTATACGGCTGATCAAGTACTGGAGGTGTTGATGGACTCGGAGTCCGATCACTCCTTATTTGATCATTCTGAATCTGATCGGGACGAAGTAGTCAGTGAGAGAGATGCACATGTTGTCACAGAAAGTTCTAGTCATTGACGTGAAGCAGATAGAATGTTCACCCGTCAATCTGGACGAAGACAAAGTTCACCTGTGTGTCGAAGAGTGGACAGTGACAGTTCAGACTGTGATACTTTAGACAGTGAGTGGACGCATTCAAGGCCAAGATCTCATTCGTCGTTCCCAGGTGTCAGAGCGCGTAGAGGTAAGACAAGATAAGAAAATATATGAGAAAGTGTTCTATCTTTATGCACATGTAATGCACGATGTTGGATAATATATATAACATATAATGTTTGTGTGTGAGTGTGCATGTATTTATGTGTGGCTGTGTGCATAAATATGAGCGTGTAATGCCCAAATTGTTTCTCTCTTTGTCTTTGTGCACATTTACCACATTGTAATATGTATTTACAGGTGAAACTCGTAAAATTAGAATATGGTGCAAAAGTTCATTTATTTCAGTAATTCACCTTAAAAGGTAATTCACCTTAAAAGGTGAAACTAATATATTATATTGACTCATTACATGCAAAGTGAGATATTTCAAGCCTTTAATTGTTATAATTTTGATGATTATGACTTACAGCTTATGAAAACCCCAAATTCTAAATTAGAATATTGTGAAAAGGTTTTCATAGCTGTAAGCCATAATCGTCAAAATTATAACAAATAAAGGCTTGAAATATCTCACTTTGCATGTAATGAGTCAATATAATATATTAGTTTCACCTTTTAAGTTGAATTACTGAAATACATGAGCTTTTGCACGATATTCTAATTTTTCGAGTTTCACCTGTATATGTGTGTGTATGAATTTTTATTGAAAGTAATTCAAATTATTCATATAATTATTTACAGGTAGAACACAGCAAGGCAGAGGCAGAGGCCGGATGCGCCAAGTACATCAACATGGTGCTGCTGGTGACCAAACACACAGCCTCTGTGAACCATCCAGCTGAAGATGCTGAACCTGATGATCCTGAGTGGCATGAAATTAACTGGCAGCCAAAAAACATTCCCTTCACTGAGAATCCTGGGCCTATCGGTGATGCTGCTGCTCTTGAGTCAGAACAACCTGTAGACTTTACTGAGTTGTTCATTTCTGATATACTGATTCAGAACATTGTTGATCAGACCAACCTGTATGCAGATCAGTGTATTCAGGCTATAGATAACACTTCACAACATGCTAGATGTCATGCATGGAAGCCTGTCACAGTTTCAGAAATGAAAACTTTCATGGGGGTTCCTTTTTCTCACTGGTATTATTCATACAGTAAGCCTGAACTTGAAATGTACTGATGTACAGATAACATGTTAGCCACCCCCTACTTCAACAATGTCATGCCTCGCAACAGGTTTGAAATCATATTGAGATTTCTTCACTTCAATGATACAACAAGGCCAGACAATTGTACTGACAGGCTGTACAAAATCCGCCTTGTCTTGGATCACCTTGTGTCAAATTTCCGCGAATTGTATCATCAGCCCAAGTCAAACATTTGCATTGATGAGGGGATGCTTCTGTGGTGTGGGCGCCTAGCTTTCAGGGTGTACAATCCCTAGAAACCCATCAAATATGGAGTAAAATCCTACATCTTGTGCGATTCTTATACAGGCTACTGTTTTGACATGAAGCCGTATTGTGGGGAAAGCGCTACCCTGGGAGACACGGTTGTCTCTCTTCTTAATCGCCTAGTAGGTCATCATGGCTACAGATTGTTTATGGACAACTTTTACAACTCTGTACGACTGTGTGAGCGCCTTCTTGATATGAAAACCCATGTCTGTGGTACAATTAGGAAAAACAGAGGTGAACCGCCGGTCATTCGAGATGTCAGAAATGCTGACCTTAGGATTGGGGAAACAATCATGCGTCACAACGAAAATATGATGGTCTTGGCATGGAGAGACAAACAGTGAAAATGGTTACAACATTCCATCAGAACAACATGGAACGTGTTGAGGTGTCAAGAAAAAGTTGCAAAGCAAAAACTAGCATGTATTGTGGAATACAATCATGAAATGAATGGCGTTGACAAACTAGACCAAAACATTGTGTACTACCCTTTTATCAGGAAGTCACACAAGTGGACGAAGAAATTTGTCTAATAATGGAAACGACATCTGAATGTATTTTAGCTTGAAAATGCACTTGTTTGATAAAAATGCAGTTTTCTCAGCTTTTTTTTTTGACAAAACCTACCTATGTTCAGAGGTGGAAAGTCCAGGTTCAGAAAGTAAAAGTCCTCCTCAGTTTTTTGTTCCAATCACCTGGATTTGCTAATTAGCACAGTTTTTCAGCCAGGAGATAGAACTAATTAGTGAAATCAGCTGACTGAGTTCATGGGTGGAATAAACGTATGGCAGGACTTTTACTTTCTGACCCCTGGACTTTCCACCTCTGCCTATGTTCAAGTGGCAATAAGAAAAGAACAAATGAATATATTTTTTGTTTAAAAGCAGAGGCTCAGATCTTTATTTTGATATATAGCTTGTTCATATATTCATAGAAGAAAATATTCGGTGGGCCATTAAAGTTTTGCGAAAATCTTCAAAAACCGTGGCGGTGCATGGCAACTTTAAAAAAAAAATGCTGGTGGGGAAAGAGTTAACTTAGAAAGACGGATACACGACACCGTTCTAACAGAAAAACCCATAACGTGCTCCGGCCGCCCATCCGCAAAAACAGTGCCTGGTGTCTCAAAAACGCAATCCCTGAAATGGGTTCAAAGGTGCAAAAGATTATCCGTTATCTCTGCGCAAACCTCGAAAACGCAGACGGCGTGCACATGCGCATCACGTGTTCAGTCCATAGGGATGCGCGTTTGAATATATATACAGTCATGGTCAGAATTAAGGTCACCCCTGGTAAATATGATCTCAACTGGCTTGTAAAAAATAGATCTGCATTGTTTATCCTTTTGATCTTGCATTCAAAAAATTGCCAAAAATCTAACCTTTCATTGAAGTAAAATAATTAAAAGTGGGGGAAAATCACATTATGAAATAAATGTTTTTCTCCAGAACACATTGGCCACAATTATTGTTACCCCTAGAATTTTTTAATATTTACCTTTATTAGCACACCAGGGTGACTAGGAACATTAAATTGTCCAGCCTTGTTTCACAGGAGTTTAAATATGAGGAAACACAAAGGCCAAATTCCCTTAATCATCCATCACAATGAGTAAAACCAAAGAATATAGTTCTGATGTGCATCAAAAGATTGTTCAGCATCACAAAATAGAAATTGGCTGTAAGAAAATAGCTAAAGAATTGAAAATCCCCATTTTGACCATCAATTAAGAAGTTCCAATCAACTAAAGATGTTACGAATCTGCCAGGAAGAGAACGTGTGTCTATATTGCCTTAATGGATGGTGAGGATGAAAGTTTGAGTGGCCAAAGAGTCTTCAAGGATCACAGATGGAGAATTGCAGAGATTAGTTGAGTCTTGGGGTCAGAAAGCCTTTTTTTTTTTTTTTAATCAAACAACCCCTACATCACCACATGTTGTTTGGGAGAGTTTCAAGAAAAATCCTCCTCGCTCATCCAAAAACTCCTGCAAATTCAGTTGTCAGACATGACTGGAACTTCAAATGGCATAGGGTTCTGTGGTCAGATGAAACAAAAAAAAAAGAGCTTTTTGGCAGCAAACACGTTAGATGGGTTTGGTGCACACGTGGATAAAAAGTACCCCATGTGTACAATTTAATATACCGTTGGATCTTTAATGTTGTGGGCATATTTTTCTGCTGGAGGTCCTGGATTTCTTGTTCAGATACATGGCATCGTGGATTCTATCAAATATCAACAGATAAAAAATCAAAACCTGCCGCCTTCTGCTAGAAATCTTATAATGGGCCGTGGTTTGATATTACATCAGGACAACGACATCCAAAACAAACATCAAAATCAAGACTAAAATTTGTTACGGAGCACAAAATTAAGCTTCTGCCATGACCGTCCCAGTTCCCTGACCTGATGAGTGGAGTGAACTGAAGAGAAGCACCACATGGATCAGAGAATCTGAAGGATCTGGAGAGATTCTACATGGAGGAATGGTCTCTGATCTCTTGTCAGTTGTTCTCCAAAGTCATCAGGCATTATAGGAGAAGACTCAGAGCTGTTATCTTGTCAAAAGGAGATTGCAAAAAGTGTTTAATAAAAAGGTGCCAATAATTGTGGCCAATGTGTTTTGGAGAAAAACATTTATTTCATAATGTGATTCCCAGGAAGGCGTTCAGGAGGCATCCGGAACAGATGCCCGAGCCACCTCAGCTGACCCCTCTCGATGTGGAGGAGCAGCGGCTCTACTCTGAGCTCCTCCCGAGTGACCGAGCTCCTCACCCTATCTCTAAGGGATCGCCCAGCCACCCTGCGGAGAAAGCTCATTTCGGCCGCCTGTATCCGGGATCTTGTCCTTTCGGTCATGACCCAAAGCTCATGACCATAGGTGAGAGTAGGAACGTAGATTGACCGGTAAATCGAGAGCTTCGCCTTGCGGCTTAGCTCTTTCTTCACCACGACAGACCGGTACATCGACCGCATTACTGCGGAAGCTGCACCGATCCGTCTTTCAATCTCCCGTTCCATCCTTCCCTCACTCGTGAACAAGACCCCAAGATACTTGAACTCCTCCACTTGAGGCAGGAACTCTCCACCAACCTTAAGAGAGCAAGCCACCCTTTTCCGACTGAGGACCATGGCCTCGGATTTGGAGGTGCTGATTCTCATCCCAGCCACTTCACACTCGGCTGCAAACCGTCCCAGTGCATGCTGAAGGTCCTGGTCTGAAGGGGCCAACACGACAACATCATCCGCAAAGAGCAGAGTATCCCTTTGTTGCCGGTTCTGTTCATCATTTTTATGGACAGAATTTCTAGGCGCAGCCACGGGCCGGAGGGTGTCGGGTTCGGGGACCATACGATTTCGTCTCTGCTCTTTGAGGATGAAAGGATAAACAATGCAGATTTATTTTTTACAGCCAGTTATGTTCATATTTACCAGGGGTGGGCGTGTAGTCCTTCACAAATCAACTCAACAAACTACTTGTCTGGCCTTAGAAGTCAAGTCAAGTCATCTTCATTTATATAGCGCTTTTAACAGTGTAGACTGTTTCAAAGCTGCTTTACAGAGATAAACGTATAATTTAAGGTAACAGATTGGTTTGGCTTTATAGCGGTTCTTGAATAATGTTATTTTTCAGCTAAAGTTAGTTTTGATTGATTAACTTCTGTCGAAAGGATAATTTGTTATTAAATTAGGGGCCGCTAAGACGACACCGTTCTCTCTAAACAGACTTTAAACGCGAACCTGTGAGAAACGCTGATGGCGGTCACGAGCGCATCAAGAATAGTTATGTGCGTTTGAATATATGTGCGCATGTTTGTAATTCTCACAAACCAAGCCTAAATAAACTACTTGTCCTGCCTATAAATTTGATACAGAATTTTATTTTATCACTACGGGGTAGATACGTGAATTTTCCACAATGCTTTATCTGTAGAGTGGTAAAGGGATCCTCCATATGGAGAGGCTAGTTGGCACTTCAGCACTGCATTGACCTCGGGTGCAGGTGAAGATCCTTCGTCAGATCTGGATCCGGCAGGCTGCGGGAAAACCTCGGAATAAACAAAGACACTAAAATTAGCGTAGATGCCATTCTTCTTATGATGTAAAGAGTACATCAGGATTTAAGGGAAGTGTTCCCAGTTCCAGCTGACCTAATCTATGCAGCCTAACATTGAGTTATAGAAGTTGATAATGTGTTGTGTATGCTAGGTCAAAGAAATGTGTTTTTAGTCTAGATTTATGCTGACAGAGTGTGTCTGCTTCCCGGACAATGTTAGGAAGACTTTTCCAAAGCTTAGGTGCTAAATAGGAAAAGGATCTATTGCCAGCAGTCGGTTTTTATATTCCAGTTATTATCAACTGGCCGGAATTTTGAGATTGCAATAGACGTGAAGGACTATAATGCGTTAAGAGCTTGCTCAAGTACTGGGAAGCTAAACCTTTTAGTGCTTTGTAAGTAATCAGCAATATTAAAAAATGTATACAATGTTCAATAGGGGGCCGGAATGCAGTGTTGACAGAACGGTGCTAATATGGTCATACTTCCTGTTTCTGGTTCAACACTATGCACTCAACACTGGTAGTCTTGCATGAGGGCTCGTGCTCTTCATCACAGGTGTAGTGATTTTATTTTTGCCCCACCCAGGAACGCTAGTTATGTAGTGATTGGTACTCACGTCACCACTAACGTTGTGATTTTTGGATCACACATCACTTTAGGTGTGGTTATGAGTGCATTAGATGACCACCCCCCTTCTTAGTTTGAGGCACCAGTCAAAGTTTTTTTACCTTGGCCGTATAAGAACACTCCAAACGGGGTTTTTCATTCATCTAGAATTATTGTAAACTGGTCAGCTGATTTATCTGAAAGATTGGTGAGATCGTTAACTTGTAGAGCCTCTTGCTGTATTATCAGCACATGGAAGACACAAGTGTAATAAAATGTATTTATTAACAAAAGATAAACGAGAATAACTAACACAATATACTAAATGAATATCCAAGATGGCGGCGCCCTGTTTGGCTGCGGCTGTTTGGCACGGGCTCACGACAGTTTTGAATTTTCCGTCCAAATTACTCTGCTTATGACGGCGGAAACAGTCGCCACTTATCATGAGGTAGTGTATGATCGCCAGTATCTACTGGAATTATGACCATACAGCGACTTCGGGTTCATAGACATAAGTGTCCAGGAGTGTCTAAGTAGCCTTGGAGTGCTATGCCGGCAAGTTCCAACGGCCGATAGATCAGCGGACCTGCCTACCAATACAAACCGAGAAGGAAGCGGAGACAGAGAAGGAAGTGGAGGCGATGCGACCGAAGGCGGAAGGCTGTCGGGGAGGACTAACAGCTAGGCTAAAAGCTAACCCCCACAGAACGCCGCTTCTGTCCATCTTTCTCTCAAATGTCCGCTCTCTGGATGGAAAAATGGATCACCTGCAGCTGGAATTAACATCAAAACAAGAGCTTAGAAGCTGCTGTGCTTTAATCCTGACAGAGATATGGCTTAACACATCAATCCTGGATAACGTTGTTAGCATTGAAGGACTTGCTACATTTCGAGCCGACAGGAGCCGTGAAGTCAGTGGTAAATCCTGGGGGGGTGGTTTGTGTATTAAGACTAATAACAACTGGTGTAAAAATGCTAGGCCCATCGCACTGACTTCCATTATAATGAAGTGCTTTGAAAGGCTGGTTGAAGACTACATCATCTTCAGACTCACTCCCATGTTTGATCCCTTCCAGTTTGCCTACCGGCCAAATCGCTGCACTGCGGATGCCATCTCGTTCGTTCTACACCTGAGCTTTGTACACCTGGAGGAGAAGAACACGCATGTTAGGCTGTTGTTCCTGGACTTCAGTTCAGCTTTTAATTCCATCATCCCTCAACATCTGGTAGACAAACTGGGACCCTTGCGGAACTGGCTGCTTGATTTCCTCACTGACAGACCTCAGTCAGTGCGGGTTGGACAGAATACCTCCAGTGTCATCAATCTCAGTACAGGCTCCCCTCAGGGCTGTGTCCTGAGTCCTCTGCTGTTCACCCTGATGACGCATGACTGCGTCCCTAAGTACGCCACAAACCACAACGTGAAATTTGCGGATGACACAACAGTGGTAGACCTAATCAAGGATGACAAGGACCTGGCCTACAGAGAGGAGGTGGAGCAGTTGGTGGGCTGGTGCAGAGATAACAGCCTGATCCTGAACGTCGACAAGACCAAAGAACTCAATGTCGACTTCAGGAAGAACCACCCCAGCCATGCTACTCATCAACAACATAACCGTGGAGGTGGTTAGCAGCATAAAGTTTCTGGGGGTGTTTATTACACACGATTTCACCTGGGGCCTCATTTATAAAACTGTGCGTAGGATCCTTACTAAAAGTGTACGTGCGCCCGAAAGCCAAAAATGGCGTACACAAAAAAATATTCAGATTTATAAAACCGTGCGTACGCCAGAACCTGCGCAGAATTCACTTTATAAATCCCACTCAGCGGAAGATTGTGCCCACATGCGTCTCCCCGAAATAACCATATATGGAGCTTACAACGCCTAGTTTCACTATGCATATCCTCATCTGCATATCATTTGAGTGTTTAGAGTTGGATTGTACCATAATGTGCTGGAGATGCTGCTGAAATGTTTGATGGTTGATGGCCTCCCTGTTTCTGTTTCAAACCTGCCAGTTTGTAATTATAATGGACACCATTTTTATTCATTACTCCATGAAATTTCTATTTTAAAATCAGTATCTTTATTTTATTTGTATTTTTAATTCGTTATACCTGCCCAGGGACTACAGGTGGAAATTAGCAATTGCTGCTATAACCTGGCCCAAGACATATTTTCTTGCTTGACAAGTTTAATGTTTATTTGTGCATAAATAAATAATTTCCAAATTCCAAAAATAAATAATTTCCAATTCCAATTTGCATATGATTATTCATCCACGTGATAACATGTTTAACGGTACAAGACATTAGGAAAATATGAAATACGGATGTGCCGTCACATTACATTAATACAAATAATTTAGTAGCCTATCCTTGCCTTGTTTTTGAATAAATAAATCAAATAGTGTAAAATACATTTCAGATAAAGTTTTTCTCAATCTTTTCCACTGACCAAATTGTATTTTTAATTGATTTATATTTCTAATGGAAACAGATCGACCTTGTTGTGCATTATATTTGCACAATCTGCTATTATCTTGATAAGCAATTATCTCTGTAGCTAAAACATTAAAACACAGCATGCCAAAGGAAAAGTGTTCAAAAGCATTGCATCCACAACAAATATTTATAGGCTATTTATATATATATTTTAACTTTTCAGTAAATTTCATGTAGCTAGTTTAAGTGTTTAACTCCATTAATGAGAATGTCATATTTAATTTGAATGTTTATATCAGAAGTAAAAATCATTAATCATTAATCATTATCATTATAATCATAGTTTAAATCATTATTTTATTTAAACTGTTATTGTGAACATGCCTATTTATGATTAGGACTCAAAATGAAGATTTACAGTTTTACTTCATCTGCCGTTAGATATGCGTCAGTTTCCCTAAAAGGCCCGACGCGCTCGCTGGCGCGGACATTTAAGGTGTGGATATTTGCTTCAAGTGATAGGCTTGGTGAGTGAAATTATATTCTAATTATATGTCTGTATATGTATAATTTATTCGAATAATTTAGATTTTCTGTCTAAAAGTGACCAAAAACAAAAAGACATTTAACACCAGCTCATCATCCCTTTGTCTCCAGATTGTGCGTACGCATGGCTCAAAGTTTGCTTAAAGGTGCGCACATTCTCCCGTCAAGTTTGTTTTTTATAGATCACAACCTTTGCGTGGGAACTGGCGTTCGTACGTTTCCAGCCCTGTTTTGTGCGTACGTATGCTTTATAAATGAGACCCCTGGTCTGTAAACACTGCATCACTGGTAAAGAGGGCACAGCAGCGGATGTACTTCCTATGGAGGATGAGAAGAGCCCATCTGCCCCCACCTATCCTCACCACATTTTACAGAAGCACTATAGAGAGCATCTTGACCAGCTGTATCTCAGTGTGGTGTGGAGGCTGTAGTGCCTCTGACTGGAAGGATGTGAGAAGAGTGGTGAGGACAGCAGAGAGAATCATCTGCACCTCTCTCCCCTCCATTCAGGACATTGCAGAGAACCGCTGTGCATTTCGTGCCAGGAAAATTAGCAGGGACCCCTCTCACCCCCATTACGGTCTGTTTATTCTGCTGGCCTCTAGAAAGAGGTTCCGCAGCATGCGGTGTCGGACCTCCAGGTTTTATAACAGCTTTGTCCCCCAAGCCATCAGACTGTTGAACACTTATAAAAAATAATTAGTGCTGCTGGTCTTACACTAGACTGCTGTCATATATTTAGATAGATATTTAGATATTTAATTATCTAAATTTAATTACCGTAATGGGTCGGTGCTGAGAGGATCGGGCGGCAGTCGAAGGCCCCAACAAACCCGATCCCTGGACACGGAAACTAGTTCTAGAGACGTGGAACGTCACCTCGCTGGTGGGGAAGGAGCCTGAGATTGTGCGTGAGGTTGAGAGGTTCCAACTAGAGATAGTTGGAATCACCTCTACGCGCGGCTTGGGCTCTGGAACCACACTCCTTGAGAGAGGATGGAGTCTTCACCACTCTGGAGTTGCCCATGGTGAGAGGCGGCGGGCTGGTGTGGGTTTGTTTATAGCCCCCCAGCTCAGCCGCCATGTATTGGAGTTTACCCCGGTGAACGAGAGGGTTGTTTCCCTGCGCCTACGGGTCGGGGATAGGTCTCTTACTGTCGTGTGTGCCTACGGGCCAAACGGCAGTGCAGAGTACCCGGCCTTCTTGGAGTCTCTGGGAGGGGTGCTGGAAAGTACTCCAACTGGAGACTCCATCGTTCTACTGGGGGACTTCAACGCCCACATGGGCAACGACAGTGTTACCTGGAGGGGCGTGATTGGGAGGAACGGCCCCCCTGATCTGAACCCGAGCGGTGTTCAGTTATTAGACTTCTGTTCTAGTTACTGTTTGTCCATAACAAACACCATGTTCAAGCATAAGGGTGTCCATCAGTACACGTGGCACTAGGACACCCTAGGCCGTAGGTCGATGATCGACTTTGTGGACGTTTCATCTGACCTGTGGCCGTGTATCTTGGACACTCTGGTAAAGAGAGGGGCGGAGCTGTCAACTGATCACCACCTGGTGGTGAGTTGGATCCGATGGCGGAGGAGGAAGCTGGACAGACTTGGCAGACCCAAGCATACTGTAAGGGTCTGCTGGGAACGTTTGGCCGAGTCTCCTGTCAGAGAGATCTTCAACTCCAAACTCCGGCGGAGCTTTGACCGGATCCCGAGGGAGGCTGGAGATATTGAGTCCGAGTGGACCATGTTTTCCACCTCCATTGTCAAAGCGGCCGCTCGGAGCTGTGGCCGTAAGGTCTCCGGTGCCTGTCGAGGCGGCAATCCCCGAACCCGGTGGTGGACACCGGAAGTAAAGGATGCCGTCAAGCTGAAGAAGGGGACCTATCGGGCCTGGTTGGCTTGTGGGACTTCTGAGGCAGCTGACGGGTACCGGCAGGCCAAGCGAACTGCCTGGTTGTGGAGGCAAAAACTCAGGCCTGGGAGGAGTTCGATGAAAAGGACTATCGGCTGGCCTTGAAGAGATTCTGGCAAACCGTCCGGCGCCTCAGGAGAGGGAAGCAGTGCCCTACCACCGCTGTCTACAGTGGAGGTGAGCAGCTGTTGACCTCAACTGGGGATGTCGTCGAACGGTGGAAGGAATACTTCGAGGATCTCCTCAATCCCGCCGTCACGTCTTCCAGGAAGCAGAGGCTGAGGGCTCAGAGGTGGACTCGTCCATCACCCAACCTGAAGTCACGAGGTAGTCAAGAAACTCCTTGGTGGCAAGGCACCGGGGGTGGATGAGATCCGCCCCGAGTACCTCAAGTCTCTGGATGTTGTGGGGCTGTCTTGGCTGACACGCCTCTGCAGCATCACGTGGCAGTCGGGGACAGTGCCTCTGGGATGGCAGACCGGGGTGGTGGTCCCTCTTTTTAAGAAGGGGGACCGGAGAGTGTGTTCCAACTACATGGGGATAACACTTCTCAGCCTCCCTGGGAAAGTCTATGCCAGGGTACTGGAGAGGAGAATACGGCCGATAGTAGAACCTCGGATTCAGGAGGAACAGTGCGGTTTTCGTCCAGGCCGTGGAACACTGGACCAGCTCTATACCCTCTACAGGGTGCTGGAGGGTTCATGAGAGTTTGCCCAACCAATCCACATGTGCTTTGTGGATTTGGAGAAGGCATTCGACTGTGTCCCTCGTGGCGGCCTGTGGAGGGTGCTCCGGGAGTATGGGGTCCGGGGTCCTTTGCTAAGGGCTGTCCGGTCCTTGTAATGCTTGGTTCGCATTGCCGGCAGTAAGTCACACTTCTTCCCGGTGCATGTTGGACTCCGGCAGGGCTGCCTTTTGTCGCCGGTTCGGTTCATAATTTTCATGGACAGAATTTCTAGGCGCAGCCAGGGGCCGGAGGGTGTCGGGTTTGGGAACAACACGATTTCGTCTCTGCTCTTTGCAGATGATGTTGTTGTGTTGGCCCCTTCAGACCAGGACCTTCAGCATGCACTAGGACTGTTTGCAGCCGAGTGTGAAGCGGCTGGGATGAGAATCAGCACCTCCAAATCCGAGGCCATGGTCCTCAGTCGGAAAAAGGTGGCTTGCCTACTTCAGGTGGAGAATTCCTGCCTCAAGTGGAGGAGTTTAAGTATCTTGGGGTTTTTTTCACGAGTGAGGGAAGGATGGAACAGGACATTGACTGACGGATCGGTGCAGCTTCTGCAGTAATCCGGTCGATGTACCGGTCTGTCGTGGTGAAGAAAGCGGCGAAGCTCTCGATTTACCGGTCAATCTACGTTCCTACTCTCACCTATGGTCGTGAGCTTTTGGTCATGACCGAAAGGACAAGATCCCGGATACAGGCGGCCGAAATGAGCTTTCTCCGCAGGGTGACTGGGCGATCGCTTAGAGATAGGGTGAGAATCTCAGAGTAGAGCCGCTGCTCCTCCACATCGAGAGGGGTCAGCTGAGGTGGCTCGGGCATCTGTTCCGGATGCCTCCTGGACGCCTTCCCGGGAAGGAGTTCAGAGCGCGTCCCACCGGGAGGAGACCCCGGGGAAGACCTAGGACTCGCTGGAGAGACTATGTCTCCCGGCTGGCCTGGGAACGCCTCGGTGTCCCCCCGGAAGCTAGAGGAAGTGGCTAGGGAGAGGGAAGTCTGGGCATCTCTGCTTAGACTGCTGCCCCTGCGACCCAGAAGCGGAAGAAGGGTTTATTATAATCGGTTTAAATAATTTTTGTATGAACATTTACACTGCATTGAAACTGTAAAAACTGTGGCCTATGCAAACGAAATTTCCTTCTGTATACACTTGTTGTATTCTGAATGATAATAAAGTCTGTCAAGTCAAGAATACCATGAATGACAAAGGAATAAAGTGCATAATATACAAGTGATTAAGTTGTGTGTGCATGGCTATGGAAGAGTTACTTTATCCTATGGAAAGATAAACTTAAGGTAAAGAACCTTATTATGCATCAAACTAATGAATGAAAGGTTATTTGCTAATAACTATTATCAGCTATATTACCTCTAATGTAAATTAGAAAATCATATACTGATAATATGCAACAACTTTCTCTGGAAAAAGGTTTGATAAAGTGATACCAAAAAGCATTGACCGTGAAGATCTGTTGGATCACCAAAGGGTCCTAAAATCTTGAACACACAGATGAGGCCCTGAGTTAGGTCCTTAACAACCTGGAACACTCAAAAGAAGGAAACTTGAAGGAAAGGTTTGCTCTCCTGAGCTTACAACTTGCACATGTCTGTTTGTCTTCTGCCTCCCTGAGACCCAGAACATGGTTGATCTGTTACGGTCTCACCCATGCTCACCTGACCACAAGTTATTTTGTTCTCAGCTTTAAACTGTTATTATTAGTAGCAGTAGTGGTATTATCGAGTTTACATATTTTGCTTCCTTTTTTCAGGTTTTTGGCAGAGTTTCATGAGGACTTCTTTCCGGAGTCGTCTTATGTGTCTGCAACTGAAGCCCATTACTGCATGAAGCAACCACGCTCAGTCTTCTAAAGATCCCTTGGGGAGAGAGTTTCTTCTGTACTGTGCTCCCCTGAACTTCTGGTCCACCCCTGATACTGAATGTTGAGCCTTTTTTCTTTCTACTTGCAAATCCTAACAATTTCTCCGGAGTGTTTCCTCTGATCCATTTTTACCTGTTCAGTTGATTTATAGCAAAGCTTTCTTGACAATCTTTTTTTTTTTTTCTTATAAAGCATTTTGAATTCACTCTCACAAAAGTGTTCATTGATTTTAATGCTATATGAAGCCACCAGTACATCGTGTGTTCTTGATTTTTTTTCTATCTATAACTAAACAATTGATTACTTTGCCCTAGTCTTCCTTATTTTGCTGCAGCTGTCTTCTATCTTTTGCTTTACCTCTCCTCCGTCTGAATGTGCTTAAACAAGCAACTTTACAAAACCAACATAAGATGTTTATTACATTTCTCCATTTTTGCCACACAGAATTGTTGTAGTAACGTTGTTATAAATTATATATAATTCTTTGAATTATGAACTTGAATGACAACAATGCAATTATCAGTGATCACACTCAAAATGATATGATATTTTCTTTATGTAAATTAATCTGTATAAAGTTCTTATTATTAAAAGTTTTAATTTCTTTTGTGTGAAAATATGATAAGGCTGGGTTTAATCAATATAGAGGGTTTTCATTTTAAATGATTAAGTTGATTATTCCCATGTTTTTCTCTTTCTGTGTATTTGTTTTCCATAGTGTCTTATAGATTATCTGTCAACGTCACTTGGTGCTTAATTTCTGTTTATTAACCAATACATTATTCAAACGTTTGTTTACAGTGTTTAAAAGACCTCTATACTAGTCATTGTTGTAAGAAAAATACTGCTGTGTTTCTGATTTCACTGGCATTCATTTCAAACCTTGAAAATCTCACAGGTAAACTACTTGTCCAAACCAGCTGAATGAACAAACTCTTTACGGAGCGTAGATAAAGGTATCCAAGGTAACTCAAAATTTAAAAAGGACAAAAGATCCGCACATGAAAAATAGGCCAAACTAGTCTAATTTATTATCCAGAGGCCCCAAATAAAGTGCAAGGTGCGAAAAACGTTTTCGAGTTCAACCCTTCATCAGTGGCATGTGTTTCCAAGCATACCCAGAGGAAAAATGTATTGCTCAGTGGTTGCTTTTCCTAAGCTCAGGAGACTTAGTTGTGATTCTTATGTATCTTTCATTTTAGTATCAACAACATTTCAGATGTTTCTCCTAAAATCCCTTAGGAGAAATAAAAAAAGACACAAATGAGACATGTATATGCAATAATTCAATTCAATTCAATTCAAGTTTATTTGTATAGCGCTTTTCACAATACACATTGTTTCAAAGCAGCTTTACAGAAAATGCATTTCAAAAATATACATACAAAAATACAGTTAGTTAATCATGAAATTTAGGGCATAACATATCGCCGGCGTTGGGTCGTCTCTTCACAGGCGTCGAGTCGTCTCATCACAGGCGTTGGGGCATCTGAAGTCTCCATGAGAGGCTGGATACTAACTGGAGCTGACAAACTCTATTTGAGTTATCTCGGGACAGGCGTCCCGAGATAACAACAAAAAAGGCAGATGGGAAATAATTAGCGTAGCTGCTGTTCTTAATATGAATGCATTTGATCTGATTTAACTGTAGTATAAAAGGTATGAGATGCATCATGTGAATGCTTGGCTAAAGAGATGCGTCTTTAATCTAGTTTTAAACTGGGAGAGCGAGTCTGAGCCTCGGACAGTATCAGGAAGGCTATTCCAGAGTTTAGGAGCTAGATGTGAAAACGCCCTCCCTCCTTTAGTGGACTTAGATATCCTAGGTACGACCAGAAGCCTCGAATTTAGCGATCTTAAAGAGCGCGATGGAATATATGGCGATAGAAGATCTCTTAAATACACAGGAGCTAAACCATTTAGGGCTTTATAGGTCAGTAACAATACTTTGTAATTGATACGGAACTTAATAGGTAACCAGTGTAGAGATTATAAAATTGGTGTTATATGATCATATTTTCTTGACCTAGTAAGAACTCTAGCAGCTGCATTTTGGACTAACTGTAGCTTGTTTACTGAGGATGCAGGACAACCAGCTAATAGAGCATTACAGTAATCTAGTCTCGAGGTCATGAATGCATGAACTAACTTTTCTGCATCAGAAACTGATAGCATATTACGTAGCTTAGCAATGTTTCTAAGGTGGAAAAAGGCTGTTCTTGTGACATTTGAAATATGATTTTCAAAAGACAAGTTGCGGTCTAGTATAACACCCAGGTCTTTTACTGTAGAGGATAAAGTAACAGGACGTCCATCTAGATTAAGGTTGTATTGTAAGAGGTTTTGTGGGCAGTTTTTTGGACCAATCAGTAATGCCTCCGTTTTATCTGAATTTAATAGAAGAAAATTACACGTCATCCAATATTTTATATCTTTAACACACTCTGTCATTTTAGATAATTTAGTGTTATCATCTGGTCTAGATGAAATATATAATTGAGTGTCATCAGCATAACAGTGGAAACTTATTCCATGTTTTCTTATAATATTACCAAGTGGCAGCATATAAATTGAGAATAGCAGGGGGCCTAATACAGATCCCTGTGGCACTCCATAATTTACTGACGTTATCTTTGATTTTTCCCCATTTAAATGGACAAAATGGTAACGGTCTGATAGGTACGATCTAAACCAGCTTAATGCCTGTCCCTGAACACCAGTGTAATTTTGAAGTCGATCTAAGAGTATTTTATGATCTATAGTGTCAAACGCAGCACTAAGATCGAGTAAAACTAGTATTGAGATACAGCCTTGGTCAGAAGCTAAAAGTAAATCATTTGTAATTTTAACCAGCGCAGTTTCTGTGCTATGATGTGGCCTGAATCCTGACTGAAACTTTTCATAGATATCGTTTTCTTGCAAGAAAGAGCACAATTGAGCGGACACAACTTTTTCTAGTATTTTAGACATAAATGGAAGATTTGAAATGGGTCTGTAATTTGCTAGGTTATTTGGATCTAATTGTGGTTTCTTAATAAGAGGTTTTATAACTGCCAGCTTGAATGTTTTTGGAACATGTCCTAAAGATAGAGACGAGTTAATAATATTGAGAAGAGGCTCTTCCACTACAGGTAACACTTCTTTCAGTAGTTTAGCGGGTATTGGATCTAATAAACATGTTGTTGGTTTAGATGCAGTGATAAGTTTATTTAGCTCTTCCTGTCCTATAGTTGTAAAGCGCTGTAGTTGTTCTTGAGGGGCGATAATTGAGGCTGAATCATAAGACGCTGTCAAAGATTGTACATTTACAATTGTGTTTCTGATGCTTTCTATTTTCTCAGTGAAGAAATTCATGAAATCATTACTATTAAAATGTAACGGAATATTTTGTTCAGGTGATGTCTGTTTATTTGTTAATCTAGCCACGGTGTTAAATAAAAACCTTGGATTGTTTTGGTTATTTTCTATTAGTTTGCGTAGATGCTCAGACCTGGCTGATTTTAGAGCCTTTTTATAACGTGACATACTGTCTTTCCACGCGATTCTAAAGACCTCTAAATTAGTTTGTTTCCATTTGCGCTCTAAGTTACGAGTTTCTCTCTTGATAACATGCGTAGCACTGTTGTACCATGGTGCTTTAGTTTTCTCTCTAACCTTTTTTAATCTAATTGGTGCAACAGTTTCTAATGTACTAGAGAAAATGGTGCTCATACTGCTAGTCATTTCCTCTAGTTCCTCTGTTTGTTTGGGTTCACTGAGGAGCGGAGATAGATCAGGTAAGCTATTCAAGAATCTATCTATAGTGGTTGGAAGGATTGTTCTGCCTGGTCGATAACGTGGCGCAACATGACACATTTCAGCCGTACGTAGTATGCAAGTTACCATGTAATGATCAGTGATATCATCACTTTGCGGTATAATATCTATATCGGTTGGATCGGTTCCATATGATATAATTAAATCTAGAGTATGATTAAGACGATGAGTGGGACCACTAACGTTTTGCTTGACCCCAAAGGAGTTTAATAAATCTGTAAACGCAGCTCCTAACGCATCATTTGTGTTATCAACGTGTATGTTGAAATCTCCAACAATTATTGCCTTATCGGCATTGACCAATAGATCTGAGAGAAAATCTGCAAACTCTTTTAGGAAATCAGCGTAAGGCCCTGGCGGTCTATATACGGTAGCCAAGGCTAGAGATAATAGGGATTTCTTTCTTACATCTAGGAGCGTAACATTTAGAACAAGTACTTCAAACGAATTAAACCTGTGGCCTGTTTTCTGAGTAACATTAAGAATATCTCTATAGATTGTTGCAACACCGCCGCCACGACCAATCAGACGGGGCTCATGCTTATAACCGTATCCTGGTGGAGTGGACTCATTAAGACCGAAATAATCATTTGGTTTAAGCCAGGTTTCAGTAAGGCAGAGTACATCTAAGCTATTATCAGTGACCATTTCATTTACAATAACCGCCTTAGGTGTAAGCGATCTAATGTTTAGAAGACCTAGCTTTAGAAATTGTTTTTGTTCACTAATATTGAGATTTTCTGGTTTAATCACAATTAGATTTTTCTTAGATCCTGCAGTAGATTTATTGTTTGGCCTCACTAAACGAGGAATAGACACAGTTTCTATATAGTGTTCTACACTGGTACTTATATCAATTAATTTGGGACAGCAAAGAATGTGATTTGGACTTTGACTTACTAGTCATATGGTGTGTAACGTCTTGGAGATGTTGTCCGACAGAACAGCCGCTCCGATTCTGCTGGGGTGCAGGCCATCAGCACGGTAGAGCCTAGGTCGCTCCCAAAACAGATTCCAATTATTTACAAAGAGCAGTCTCTGTTCATTACACCATGACATCAACCATTCATTTAGTGCAAACAATCTACTGAACCTTTCTTGTCCTTGTCGGTACGTGGGAAGCGGTCCAGACACGACGATCTTTGCTTCAGGCGATGTTCTGCGTACCGTCTCGATCAGGCTCCTGTAGTCCCTCTTCAGAACCTCCGTCTGCCGCAGCCTGATGTCGTTCACCCCCGCGTGCAGCACGACAGCTCCGACGCGCTCGTCACCGTTCAGGATCTCGGGGACCTGCGCAGCGACATCGAGAACACGAGCACCAGGAAAGCAGTGAGTGCGCACCATACCTTTACCTGAGGTAGCGCGGACATTCCGGACCATGGAACTGCCGATGATCACAGCGTCGTCGCGTTCCGTCTCGCGAAGAGGGGAGAAGCGGTTCCGGGTGGAGATCTCGAAGACCGGGAGGGGCGGAGAGGTCCTTGCTCTGGTCCTGGCTCGTGTCTTCCGCTGTGGCATCATCCAGGGTCCATGGTGCTGTGTCGGTGTCGGGGTAAACGAAACCAGGGGTGCTCGGGTCCTGTGCAGAGAAATACACGGAGTAGAGGAGGCCGGAGTCGAAAAGTTACTAACCACTGACTTGTGAGCATCGGCGCGTGATGCTTCAAGCGCTGATCGTCGGTCTCGCAGCTCGGCCTGCCTCCCCAGCAGATCACGGATCTGCTTCTCCACGGACTCCAGCTCCAACCGCACCGAATGCAGCTCAAACGTGTCCTCACCTGCACTCAGAGGTAGACACACATCCGATATATTCGCCATTATGACAGATGAACAATAAATTAGCAGTGATGCTACCAATATCACTACTAATTTAGGACTGAAATCATGGATAGAACCCGTATCCTTCCAGTGATTCGAGTGTAAATAAGACGGTTGATAGGCGAGACCACGCGTGCAAATGCTAGCGGGCTAACTTAACGTTAGAGATAGTAACGGAAGTTCGGAAAGTTGGATATAACCAGCGATATCAAAGCAATCCGATTGTTTTTTATAGAGAGTAACGTTAGTATCGGAGATATGTTCACATGCTCACAAACTAACAGTTAAGCAATTCGAAACACAAACTCCAAACACAACCAAAGCGGTTCGAACACAGACACAAACTTCAAACACAAACAAAGCGATTCAAAGCACAAACTCCAACACAAACAAAGCGATTTCAGTGATTCGAGTGTAAATAAGACGGTCGATAGGCGAGGCCATGCGTGCAATGCTAGCGGGCTATCGTTAGAGATAGTAACGGAAGTTCGGAAAGTTGGATATAACTAGCGATATCAAAGCAATCCGATTGTTTTTTATAGAGAGTAGTATCGGAGATATGTTCACACGCTCACAAACTAACGTTAACAGTTAAGCGATTCGAACACAAACTCCAAACACAACCAAAGCGGTTCGACCACAGACACAAACTTCAAACACAACAAGCGATTCGAAGCACAAGCACAAACACAAACTTCAAACACAACAAGCGATTCGAAGCACAAGCACAAACACAAACTTCAAACACAACAAGCGATTCGAAGCACAAGCACAAACACAAACTCCAACACAAACAGAGCAATCCGATTGTTTTTTATAGAGAGTAGTATCGGAGATATGTTCACACGCTGGAAAAATAGAAAATGCTCGTTTCTAAATTTCTAAATAAGACTTATATGACATGCAAGAAATATTTGAGAGAAAAATAGTCAAAACTGAGATTGTGGTAGAAGAAACATAGAACAACTTTTTATTGTCTTGCTGTATTTTTTTGCTCAGATGTTGCTCTTTTTAACTCTTTTTAACCTTTTAAAAATGTTTTAGTGTTTATCAAAGGGGTCCAAGACCCTAGGACTTTTGTCGCACTTGAACCACGAATACACAAAAAAATTAATAGATTCAAGTTGAAATTTAAAAAAGTAACAAATCCTTCCCTCGTGGGTCAATTTGACCCCCTAAGGAATTAATGGAATGCGAGGAATGCTTCAGTAAAAAACGTTCCTAGCAAGCATATAGTGCTGCTGACTTCAGTAACCCGGATGAGCCTGTGTTATCTGTTTTCAGCGGTTGTTATCTGGGATTATTCAACCCAGTCTCACGGCAGTTTGTGATATGGTCACGTAATTGAATCTATTGATTCGTGATACGGACACGTTTATTTCGCTATTTTCGTGATATCAGCAAGTTTTTTAAATGTATTTCAATGGGAAGCTTCTTTCGTGATCACAGCACTCTACCTATCTGTCTGCAGCAGAGAAGCTGTTTAATCAACATTTATTCACGAGATCTTATCATGGTTTATGTATTTCTTTTATATATATATATATATACATATATAATCTATATATATACACACACACATATGTATATATTTTAAAACTTTAAAACTCACTCTGGGATCTGTGATCCCATCCCCCAGTGAGTGCAAGAAGGTCTTGGTTACCATGACCACCATCAGATAAGTTGGTTTTATGGCTGTTAAAAAATGTGATCACGTGCTCAAGACAGAGACAATGTCGGAGACAGTAACAATCTTTAATGCAGGCTTTGCTGCATTAATCACAGATGACCTGGTCTATAAATGAACAATACATTCCAGAACCTTGTGTGTGATAATTTACTGTCTTGTGTAGTGTTTTTAATACTATTGTTTTCGATACTGTGTATTTTATGATTGAACCAACGGTCAAGGTAACCCCACCTGCATCGGGTCTCCTATCTAATTAATCCTCATTTAATGACTCACACGTTGGTATACATCACCTTCTCATAGAATGCAGTGTACAGTTGGTACTCAACCAGAATAATACTTTTACGGCGGCGGTAAAATTGCAGGGGTGTATTTGCTGCCTTTGACCGCTAAGAGGCGCTACAATCGCAGACTTTGAAAAATGTCAGTTTATTCTCTATTGCATAATCTGCCGCCGCGCCGCGGCTCATTGAGTGATTGGAATTTGGTAGCAGATCAATTCAAGTGAAACATGTAGTTAAACGAATTCATAACCACAATACTGAAATTAAATTCAATACATTTAATAAATAATGAAAACATTTCAACACAAAACATTGCAATGGAAAAATATTAGGATATATCAATGAGGCTTTGGAAGAGTATAAAACATAATATTAACAGCGGTCCGACGATAGCTCTGTGGACAACGCAACAACATGATCCTCACGGAGCTTCAAGCGATCCGAGATCGAATCTCATTGTAGCCTACATGCTGTTATGTTTTACCATTCTTGATGCTTAGATAGGTAACTGTTTATTAAAGTCAAGCATTTTGTTTAATTATCAATGGCACATTACAACATAAATTTGCTGCATTCCAGTAGAGCCGCTGCACTGACGATAAAACTGATGAAGGAAGATTGTCAGCCGATCGCGTCAGAAAATGAAAATGATGAAGCTAGTCTTTAATCTGATAAATTATTGTTTTGTGAATCATTCACGAAATTGAGATGACTCAATTGACTCAAATGATTCTTGACTCAAATGATTCTTGTTCGGCTCAGATGCACATGTTTTACTCACTTGCATTCAGTGTTACAACAGCATTTGTATTTTTTCGCATTTTTTCAAAATGACTCAAATACAAGGTAAAATGCATGTAGGAGGCAGAGATTTACAACTGATTTCATGGAACGTGAAAGGGCTTGGCAGTCCAGTCAAAAGGGGGAAAGTTTTTAAACACCTGAAATCTCTTTCTGCAGATATAATTTTTTTTACAAGAGACCCATATCAAAGCAGCTATGCAACATAGGTTGAAATGTAATTGGGTATCTCAGATATACCAATCGCCATTCACCTCGCATGCCCGTGGTGTGGCAATATTGTTTCGAAAAAATATCCCATTCCAGGTAACCTCTGTTAACAATGACCCTCTTGGTAGATATTTGTTGGTCTCTGGTACGATTAACTCGTTCTCATTAACCCTGCTTAATATATATGGTCCGAACACAGACGAGCCAAATTTTTTCAGAAAGGTTTTTGATCTGCTTCCAGACGATAGTGACTCAAACATAATAATAGCTGGGGATTTTAATTGCTATCTGGATCCTTTCTTAGACAGATTATCTACATGACCAGCAACTGAAATTGCATCTGTAAAGCTTTTAAACAACCTCTTGAAAACTAGAAATCTAGTAGATATTTGGAGGATTCAGCATCCTACCAGCAAAGAATATTCATTCTATTCAAATGTTCACAAATCATACAGTTGTCAGGGATCAATCAAGCTTGTTCCCATCCACCACTCAGCGTTCACTCTCACCTGAGTACTGATCACAAGCACCTGTTCCAAATCAGCACATTCATTATCCAACACTATAAAACCCATCTCACAACAGCACTCCAGCGTCAAGCCTCGAATGGAAAAGACCACTTACCTGCCTGTCTCCTTGTCGTTACAGACTGTTCCAAGTTCACGAAGAGAAGTATATCTATCTGAAGATTGTTAACCTCTGTGTCTCTGTTAAAACTCTTCCAGATTCGCTAAAGGATTCTCTCCCAGGTGAAAAAAAAGTGCACTAAAATACATTTTATTTAAGTGCACTTAGTACACTTCCATAATACACTTCCATAATGTACTTAAAGTGCTCTATTTTCGACCCACTTATTTTGCACTTAATATACTAAAAGCTTATCTTAAGTACTGCTTAATATAAACTTAAGATCATCTTAGTGTACTAAATTGTGCTTTTTTGGGACACATTGAAGTTGAACTAAAGTGTATTTTTAATATACTATTTCATATTTGTAAAAAATGTATTTCGTTAACACTTTAAGTACAATTGAAACCATTTTTAAATACAATAATAAACTATTTAAATAATAATAATAATATATAATTATATAAAAATTATACTTATAATGTATTCCTAGATTTTAAAAAATTAACTAAAATACATTTTAAGTTCACTTAGTACACTTCTATAATACACTTCCGTAATGTACTTAAAGTGCTCTATTTTCAACCCACTTAATATACTCAAAGCTTATCTTAAGTACTGCTTAATATAAACTTAAGATCATCTTAGTGTACTAAATTGTGCTTTTTTGGGACACATTGAAGATGACCTAAAGTGTTTTTAATATACTATTTCATATTTTTAAAAAATGTATTTCGTTACCACTTTAAGTATAATTTAAACCATCTTTAAATACAATAATAAACTATTTAAATTATTATAATATGTAATTATATAAAAATTATACTTATGTATTCCTAGATTTTAAAAAAATGGACTAAAATACATTTTAAGTTCACTTAGTATACTTCTATAATACACTTCCGTAATGTACTTAAAGTGCTCTATTTTCGACCCACTTATTTTGCACTTAATATACTTCAAACTTATCTTAAGTACTGCTTAATATAAACTTAAGATCATCTTAGTGTACTAAATTGTGCTTTTTTGGGACACATTGAAGATGAACTTAAATATGCTTTTAACATACTATTTCAGCTTTAATTTTATCTTTAGATTAAATCTTTAATACATTTTTAAATACACTTATAAATTATTTAAAATATACGAATATATCAACTTTGCTATACAAATCATATTTATGTATTGCTCACATATTTTTTATATAGCAAATCATTTAAAATATGTTTTAATACTGTGAACAGTACCTTTATAAAACATAATTAAACATGTTAATGGTGTATTAAAACACACAGTAAAAAAATATTTGTATAAAACACACACACTTTGAAAGCTAGTAAACTTTAATGCATTACCCAGTGTACATCAGTACAGCAGCATATGTAAACTGTAAAAAAATATATACATTAACATAAAATACAGTGATTTGCAGAGGTATTATAAACAACAACAAAAAAACTAACTTCAATAAACCTAACTAGTCAATAAAGTGCAGTCATTAATAGCTGCAAACAGTTACAGTACTGTTACTGATTGGTCTTTGAGTTTGCCTCATTGTTGCATTTCCTTCGAATCAGTGCTCGCACCTCAGACGTGTTGGAAATTGTTTGATCACAGTGTCTATGAAAGGGGAAAAAGATGAGTTTATTTTATATTAAAGCAAAATTAACCTCTGTTAAAAAAGTAACTGTTCCCTATCAAAAGGGAACTTGCACTGCTTCGATGATGCTATTGGGGAACAATGTCCTCTAGGCGCCTCTTTAATTCACCTGAGTCGCACTAGTCGTGTCATAGGCTGTCGCCAGTCAAATTCTATTGGTGTGATTGTACAGCTTTTCAAACACCGGTTCACATGGAGGGTGTTCCTCATAGCGTCATCAATGCAGTGTCTCATTCCCTGTTCACAGGGAACAGAGGTCGTAACCTAGACGTTTTTTATTACAACAGTACACTGTAAAAAATTTCTAACCTCTCCAAGTCAAAATGTTCTAGTGACTGGTCACATCTAAATTTTTTAATTGGCCCAAGTGAAATTCTTGTTGCAATAGTCCGTTAACATTGGCTCAATGAGAAATAATACATCAGACTAATTGAAAAATGTTGATGTGATCAGTCACTAGAAAGTTTTGACTTGGGGATGTAATTTTTTTTTACAGTGTATGATGTTTTGACATTTTCCTCTGTTGTACATACAAGGTGAAAAACACATACTGTTAAATGTATTATAAATGCATTAAAGTATATTTGTTTTGTACAAAAAACATACTTAAGTAAATATTTATTACATTTAATAGTAAGTCTTTTTCACCTGGTAAAAATGGAATTATTTAACATGGCATGTAATGCTTAGTTCATATATTTTAACAGTAGACATTTCATATAAAATGTTAATGTAATTCAGAAAAGGAGTTAATAAAATAGCTCTTGAACAACTGTGAAGTCTACATATGTCACTGTATCACAGCAAAAAAGGGCAATTTAGGCTAACTGTTTAACTGAAAAAGTATACTCAGCCAACAAGAATAATAATTAAAATGTACAACAAATGCTAATCTTGTTTTAGTCAGCCCCCTCTGACTTTGAGAGCAAAAAAAAAAAGAGTTATGTACAGAAACGCATACACTCTTCAACGAGTTAAGGAAATTAGAAGTATTGCAAAATATTGTAACGTTAAACCATGACAAGTGACTTGCAGCTGTCCCAAAAAAACAATAGCCTGGGTTTCCCCATACTGCCTTTGCGCAGCGCGATTTTATTCTCGCTGAAAGTCTCAACGAGAATTGGGTCTGTTAGCCAGGCTAAAAAACAATTAAATAAACAGATTTTTACATGAATGAACACAAATTAGACTAGAGGAAAAAATGTTGGAAAAAACTAGGACAAAAACTAAACAGTGAGCTATTTATTTATGCAAACAGCAACTAAAACTTACCAGTAACTTCTGATAGCAGTATCTTCATCTCTTCGAGATTCGACTTGAAAAGCTTGGCTCTGATTGGTCAAATTGCAACAAAAAAGACGTGCTGTTACCAGGGCTTAATTTGAGCCGGAACACGCCGGAACATGTTCCGTCACCTCCGACATTGGATCCGGGACCTTTTTTATTGGATCCGGCACCTCCTGTGTCACTAAAATTAATTGCCTAGATGAAAAAAAAAAAAATTACTGTTTGTGTAGTGTTCAATGTTTGTGACACATGACTTGCGCGCTTGTTGTACGAGTTGAGATTGCTGTTAGCCTCGATCGTTTCACTCAGGGGAAAAATGTCAAAAAGACAGGAAAGTTTGCTTAACTTTTTCAAATACGCTAGTCAGATCCCAAACAAGCAAAAATCGTTTCCGCTGATCAAAAAGGAGACCACGGCGGACACAGTAGCCTAGTATCGATATCTCGTTATTTCGACATAATAAGGGGACATCCTAATCTGCATTAAGCCACATTAAGCGTTCTTATAGCCTAATGGTTTTCTATGGGAGGAAAATGCTTAACCGTTCATATTATGCGCTGATCTGATTTTTTGTATAGCCTATTTGTTAGGATTTTAGTATCATAATGATTAGGCTAATAAATGCATGCACAATTATCCGTGAACTTTTTTTTTGAACAAATGCCTTTCAACTTGTGTGTGCAAAATTCAGAATTAAATTAATGTGTAGAAATTTGTACAAATAGAGAGGAGGCTATGTAGGCCTACTATACTGTTGTAGCCATTAAAAAAAGCGCGTTTCATATTTGTTAAAATATTATAATGTAATTTTTTTTTCCATTTATGTTGATTTATGAAAAGTGAACAGCACGACCGAGTAAAATGCGCAATGTGAGACATGGAGCGGGTCAGACATGATTTTGACCGTTGAAGTTGTTATAGAAAGCCTTTCTTTAAAGTGAATTTCGTTTTGTATAAATTGTATCTTAATTTTAATCAATTTTTCATCAACCAATTGCCTGTATTTAATGAATAGGCCGACGAAACAAATATAGCCTAACGGAGGCGCCCGCGCGCTCAATTGCATTGCACGTGAACTAGAGCACATCCTAACTTAACGAAACTCAGTGTATGCCTCACACAGACATGACAAATACATCAAATACACACAGCTTGAAATGTCTTTAAACGAAATAATTCAAAACGAAAAAAGAAAAAGGCTACTCGATTATGTAATCCATTATTAGGCTTATTTATGTGCATTTCTCTCTATAAGCGCGTTCACACGGAGATGGCGATCGTCAACTTCATCTTTGCAGCAGAGTCAACACTTTTAGAGAAAACACTTGCTTATTAATAAAAATCAATACACGTGTCACCGGATTTACAGATGCACGCACACATATTATTTCGAAATAACGAGATATTGTTTTGAAATAACATTATTATTAATAATAGCCTACATCTTTTAGAATAGGCCTATTTGATTGAATGCTGAATGTTGCGCTTGTTCAATTTAATAAAATTAAAACTTTAATTGGGATCATTAACATGACTGAATATTAAATATTTAGTGACCAAGTTTTGCGCAGCTCCCCGTCAATGATCTGAGAAAGAGCAAGCGCAAAATGCGGCATCGGCATCTCGAAGCGGCACTTCCGGTGGCATCTCCAGCGGCCATCAGTGCAGCGGCATCTCCAGCGGCCATCAGTGCAGCGGCATCTCCAGCGGCCATCAGTGCAGCGGCATCTCCAGCGGATGCCGCTGGACATATATTTTGATTTAATAGCCTATTTAGATTTGTACAATACATTCTTAAATGATTATCAAGTGATATGCTAACAATTTTATGTATGTTTTGTGAATTCCGTTACAAGTAATTTACAAGCGATTGGTTTTGATTAGTTAAATGAGCTGTGTATGTAAGAAATTTATTTAAATTAATCATAAAATGGCCCTGATATGTCACTAGACATTAAGAAATCATGTTAATTTCAAATACTTATATCACTGACAGTAGTCCGGCCAGGATATTGTCCTTTAAAAAGTGAAGTTGCAGCCCTCTACAGGGGCATGTTCAAGTTCAAAACGGTGCGCAAGCGCCGAGATACTTTTTCTCTTGTTTGGTGGGTGTGTCAGAACTGCAGTCCAATCAGCAGCAACATGTATATAAAGCACGCGGTATTAAAGTGAACTCGCACAATGGGTTCAAGGAAAGTACTTTACAAATGTGTTCGATGCAGCTCGGTATAGCCTATACGCAACAACTGATATTAGAAGACATGTTTGTCGTAAGTTTTATTGTAAAAATATAGGATATCAACATAATGATGTAGTTGTTTATATTTTTAGCTTCATTGCAAGTGTATGACATTTGGTATAGAAATAAACTATGGTAATTAAGGGATTTTCCTAAAAATGAAAAAGAAAATACAGGGTATTAAAACAGTATGAACTACAAATAAAGTCAGTATGTGAGGCTAAATAGATGTGTTTTAGGCTACAGATAGCCTACAACAGATATGTTTTTAATAAATGTGTACTAGTAGGCTAGCCTACTAATATTGTTAATATTTATAATATTATTATTAATAATAATAACAATATTATATTGATTAGTTGAATCTAGCTCATATAGCCTATGTTTGTAAAGACGATTTAATTTGAAGAATAACAAATGTTAAATAAAATTACAATTAGGCTATATTTTGGTGTGTTTCTAATTCATTAGATGCAGGTCTCTATGTAAAAACCTTTAAAATGAGTAGGCAAATTATAATTTTTCACATGAACAGCCTATATGTTCAGTTAGCCTAAGTTTTTATGAAAAAAATGGATTTAATAATTTCCTCTTCGCAGAAACATAACTAATTAATCAGAAAGTGGTATCACACTTTGGCAGCAGCCACAGCTGGACAATGTCTATTGGCTGTTGGAGATGCCGCCGCAATTTCAGCTTTGTAGGCCTACAGCTTATTTGAATTAATATCAGAATTGTGCAGCACATCAGAAACTCATTTCTGTATTAACTGAACGCATTTCTGTATTAACGGAATAACCATTTATTCATATTTAATAAACAGCATTTTCTGAAACATTAAAGTGATAGACACTTCTTGCTGGAAACTTATAACGTTACAGCATAGCCTGTATCATACTCAGAACAATTGCAGCTTTCTCTGATGTAACGTTAGGCTAACAGAAACTCAAAACTTTATTTACAAAGGATATGCACACATGATATAAGCTATGCTACTCTGTGGTAGCTACATAATGTTATTTAGTTAAAATGCAGTTAATAAAATAGAAAATATTGATTGCTGGAGATGCCGCTGCACCAGAAAGTCCTGGCCGCTGGAGATGCCGCTCACTGATGGCCGCTGGAGATGCCGCTCACTGATGGCCGCTGGAGATGCCGCTCACTGATGGCCGCTGGAGATGCCGCTCACTGATGGCCGCTGGAGATGCCGCTCTCTGATGGCCGCTGGAGATGCCGCTCACTGATGGCCGCTGGAGATGCCGCTCACTGATGGCCGCTGGAGATGCCGCTCACTGATGGCCGCTGGAGATGCCGCTCTCTGATGGCCGCTGGAGATGCCGCTCACTGATGGCCGCTGGAGATGCCGCTCTCTGATGGCCGCTGGAGATGCCACCGGAAGTGCCGCTTCGAGATGCCGATGCCGCATTTTGCGCTAGCCCTTACTGAATGATCTAGCAGCACCCACTCAGCACATGCTGTCCCTGCAGAGAAGCTACGTAGGCAGTGCAATTTTTTTTTTTTTTTTTTTGTTCCGTTTCCTCCAACCCCCGTTTTGAGTCGCCGGATCCACCCCTCCTCTGTGCTCCGGGACCTCCCACTTTACAAATTAAGCACTGGCTGTTACACAGTCAAAAGTACGACTGGCAAAGTAAACGTAAATTTGTAATACAAATCTTACCTAGAATCACCGGTTAATGACCGAGGTTCCAAATGTCACACGTCATGCAAACTTGAAGATGAGAAAAAAATAAAAACACTAACAGTTACTTTTTCTATTAACGTTAGAAAAAAAATCTAAATACTGTCATGATCACTCATTAGTGCAGAACATTTAAGAATTCCGTTACTCTTAGAAATAAAAACGGAAATATCGTAGACTAACACCTGAGAGATTTAACTTATCCCTCTGATGAACGATTCACCAAAACTGTTCACGTTTGAAAAAGTTAATCGCAAAAAACTCACCTAATCCATATGAATCGCGTGGTTTCCTCCAAGTCCTCTAAAGAAACACGATCGCTCCAGTTTAAATTTAGACTTAGACACCTTAAGCCTAGTTCACACTACAGGATTTTAAGCCCGATTTAAGCCCGATTTGCAAATCGTTGAGCTCGCCGACAGGTCGGGTTGTTATCGCGTGCAAATCGCGGGGGAGTAGCGGCCGATGAACGCTCGCCAATCTGTTAGTATGAAAGAGCCAACAACGCATCAAAGACGCTCGCAGACGCTCGCAGACGCCTCGCGGACGCGTCGCCGAGCCCAGAAAAATATCTAGCATGCTAGATATCTGGAGCTGTCGCACGACTCAACCACATGTGATGCCATGAGCTACAGCCAATCAGAGCAAGGCATGGGTTGAGGTCACTGGGAAAATACCGTTTATATACTGTCTATGCCATGGGATTATTATTATTATTTTTTTTCAGAGCAAATCATCGCGCAAACAGTTTGCAGCACTAATTTCTTTCTGACGTCCATATTCAAACAAAGACTCGCGTGTTGTGCACTTGTGTTCTTCTTCGCTGGGTAGTGGTGCGCGTGCTGTATTGCGTCATTTCCGGTTCGTTTTATCGCGTGATTTCTTCGTGATAAAACGTGGTTTGTAGACAAGATAGAATCGTTGGCTGACAGAGTTGTTGTCTACTCGTGTAGTGAGTGTAGATTCTAAAAATCGTGCTTCCCCCATAATTGTTGAATCACGGAAGCTACACCTGATATCTTGCCAAGAGATTTATTATTTGAACATGTGTCATGTGTCAGACAGAGAGAAACACAGGCATATAAGAATAAGGCTACATGAGAGAAGGTCTTCATTCTAGATTTCCTCTATTCCCCATTATCTATCTTCTCACCCCATCATGCTAGATGTAAATGGTTTCTGGGTTTCTCCTTCCTTACCCCATAATCTCTATGTTTCCTCCTTCCTCTCACCCCCTCATCATGCCTTAATGCTTCTCTGAGATGGTACAGTACGATCTAGCTTATATACATCACAGAGAGACTTGCAACTTCCTTGTAAGGTAGAAAAACATATTGCTTATGTTTAAAGATGGAATGTCTACCTAATGCACATGGTCAATCCACTATCCACATTAAGAAACTATTCCTTCAGTGTATACATTAGTGGTGTATACATTAGTGTTATACAAATGGTACATTTGCATCAGTTGAAACATTCATTCTCCTTGCAAAGAACATACGAACTGTACACATTTGAAGTATCATCATCATTGGAACATCTCCGCTAAGTGAACATTGCATACCTCTAAGCAAAATATATCTCTACCAACTCTACCAGCTCCCCTCCCTGTGTCTGTGTCTTAGAATATGATCCTTAAACACATGTGTACATGCAATCTATAGTCTAACTCATGCATTTTAAACTTCATAAGATAATACAATTGATTATGAATATTAATAAAGAATAATAATAGATACATAATATTAAATCATGAAATTATATTAGAGGATTAAATTTTAGTCTTCATCTCCCTCCACTGGAACTACGGCCGTCAGTTCCACACCATCATTCCCAGGTGGCCAACCTATTGAAGTGATAGTGAGGAGGAGAAATAACAGACCAAGACATAGACATAAAAGGACAGAAGAATGGAAACAGAAAATAAAACAAAACAAATAACAAAGAACCCCAACCCATGTTATGTTCCCACATACTATGTGTCATTTAAAGTCTATGTGTAAGCATTTAAAATGTACCCCAATCATCTAAGAAAAGAAAAACTAATAAATCTTCTGCCGGTGCCTTGACTCGTTAAGTACTCCTCAAGTTCCCGGCCAAAACAACAACCAAAATAAAACCATGTTAAAGGATCCTATCCCTTAGGGTTGTAAATCAGTAAGCGGGTGTTCATTGTTTGTGAGGTTGTGTTTTGTAAGTAATGTAGCATATGTAAAATCTCCTATTTCACTCCTTATGTCCCATTCTCGGTTTTATCAATTTGTTCATCAAAGGAACATTTCTAAAGTTATCTTTAATTTAAATAATGAATTTATTTATCCCCTGTTATCCAGACCTCTCTTGAGTTAGCAAAAACAATCTTCATCCTTAACAACACCATGTCTTATAATTGTCCAAATGCCATGTCTAATGATCTGCAAAAGTGAAAACTATGGTAGACATAATAATTCACAGATGATTCAGGATCTAAAACTTTAGACAATGTTATCCATAAGGCAAATAACATTATATTTCTAAAATAAATGAACAATGTTTGTTTTAGTCTCCACAGAATTAAAGACAATCACCCTCATGGTCTCAGCTAGTTCTTGAAAACTCTTTCCCATCAGCTCTTTTATAAATAATCTCCTTGACACTTGTCACATCCAAGGAATGCGGTTTCTGGTGATCAGGCATTGGAGAGCTCACATTTTTGGGCAGACTGCTGTAACCCTCAATGATGCTGTTGGCCTAACAAACATCTGCTCAACCATACCCATCTCACATAAACACCTCCCTTCAGGGTTGGTGCCCAGTGGCGGTGACACCCTGCCTAGGAAGTCCTCCGTTGGCCATTAGAGAATCTTGCCCGTCTTTGAGAAATCACCTCATGCTCACTGTAACCGCTCTTTCCCATTAGGAAATTTTAACAGGTATTTTCTGGAGCTCAGGAAAGTTCATTCAAGAGCCATCAGAGCCATTTGGAATGCCTAGTAGTGTAAACATATGGAGACAAATTAATGACAGTATTTAATCACCAAAATCCATTCGACATCTTCAAACATCAATATATCAATACTGAGTTTATACTCAGTGAATCTAGTTATTACAACCGTCCATTAAGTGTAATGTTCTGATACATCAATAACCGGTACCATCCGCCCTGTACATGGTGAAGACAAAGATGAGACAAAGAAGTTACTGGTCATGGAATAAACAAATAAAAATGCTCACTTCTATCATTCAAGGTAGATTATCTTTTCTTAAAACATTTAACTCCCAATTAAATGTATCATTTCTTTTAAAATCTCTGTGTCTATAATCTCCAACTGAGACACTGTGCTGTACTTTGAATAGCTTGTTACTTATGCCACAGGCTCAAATATCAGAATCAAACTGACTTTGAATGAGAGAAAGACTCTGAGAGAAAGTCCAGAATGCCTCAGAGTAATTCTCATTTTCATAACTTTTATAATTTCATTCTACTCACTTTTTACTCTGACTCAGTCAGAAATTACATGTTTTTCCAAATAAACATCTCTGTTAAATTTTTTCCTTATATATTTTCCAACTCTCATTCTTTTGGAGTCATTATCTATAATTTTTCATCAACTTCTACTTGTCAATTAACTATACAACTATTATCATAGATCTTTCCTCAAAGTAATTCCTAAACTTCAATCTTATGATCTTGTTTTTTATCTCTTGTTCTTTTCAGACAAAACTAAAATTTTGTAACGTTAAACAATTATTTACTTTTAAACCAACATTAACACCAGAAATTTCTGTTCAAAAACTTAGCTTGTTTCTGTTCTTCTCTCAAATACCCCGAAGATAATGTTTTGCTATACAATTACTTTCGGTCATTTTACCACTCTCTGTGTTTACTAGAGAAGCAACAGGCTTTCTATTTATATCTCTGTGTGTCTGTGTGTAAAGCAGGGTATAGATTCCAAAGGAAGGGGCTGCTACTCCCTTCTCACTCAGTTATCTTTTTCCTTCCTTTTCAGTTTAACTCAAATCAGTTTCTTTTTTTTTCTTTCTTTTTTATTTTTTTATCTCAGATTAATTTCTTTGAATTTTCTTTTTCTTTAAGTTTAACTCAGATCAGTAACCTCAAATATTTGAACAGCTTTACGGTCAAAATAAGAATGCCCGCGATCCTAGCTAGTTACAAAGGGCTCCTTTAATACTTGTATTACTTCAGCGTGTTACAATGTTTTAGATATTAATCTGCCATCGTTTTTACAGTATCGCCACACTTAACCGCTTCTGTCAATCAAGTATCGCTTGTCACACTTTCCTCGTCTCCTTCTGAGATCGAATCTTCAAGTGTGTTGGATATGTTTTAGGGATCTGCCATCGTTTTAAACAGTCCCGCCACAGCCCAACCACGTGAACAGTCGTAATCAAGCAACTTTTCTAGCTTAACCGTCTTATAGCTAATTCTCCCAAATGACTAAATGGCCTTTTTTCTAAAAAAGATCCATCTCCATCCCAGCATATCAAATATTGTTGGAGGATTACTTTTCAGAGAAACTTTAATAAGTCAAATTAAATTGAATTACTTAATTTAATTCAATTTTTTCTTAATTTTAATTGTTTTAATTTATGTCTGACACATGTATTCTTTGGCAACACATCTGGTACTTTAAATAACACAGTTCTTTTAAGCAGTCTCAGTCAATGTCTCAAATCATCAGGCAGACTTAAACTTTTTTAGAATAGAAAAAGTCTTACCTGGAATGACTGAGACAAATGCCTGAAGATGCGATCCTGTTCGTTCGTGACGCCAACTGTAGATTCTAAAAATCGTGCTTCCCCCATAATTGTTGAATCACGGAAGCTACACCTGATATCTTGCCAAGAGATTTATTATTTGAACATGTGTCATGTGTCAGACAGAGAGAAACACAGGCATATAAGAATAAGGCTACATGAGAGAAGGTCTTCATTCTAGATTTCCTCTATTCCCCATTATCTATCTTCTCACCCCATCATGCTAGATGTAAATGGTTTCTGGGTTTCTCCTTCCTTACCCCATAATCTCTATGTTTCCTCCTTCCTCTCACCCCCTCATCATGCCTTAATGCTTCTCTGAGATGGTACAGTACGATCTAGCTTATATACATCACAGAGAGACTTGCAACTTCCTTGTAAGGTAGAAAAACATATTGCTTATGTTTAAAGATGGAATGTCTACCTAATGCACATGGTCAATCCACTATCCACATTAAGAAACTATTCCTTCAGTGTATACATTAGTGGTGTATACATTAGTGTTATACAAATGGTACATTTGCATCAGTTGAAACATTCATTCTCCTTGCAAAGAACATACGAACTGTACACATTTGAAGTATCATCATCATTGGAACATCTCCGCTAAGTGAACATTGCATACCTCTAAGCAAAATATATCTCTACCAACTCTACCAGCTCCCCTCCCTGTGTCTGTGTCTTAGAATATGATCCTTAAACACATGTGTACATGCAATCTATAGTCTAACTCATGCATTTTAAACTTCATAAGATAATACAATTGATTATGAATATTAATAAAGAATAATAATAGATACATAATATTAAATCATGAAATTATATTAGAGGATTAAATTTTAGTCTTCAGTGAGTTACCTCCTGTTGCGGATCAATCACGTTGTGTCGTGTGGTGTGAACAGCTCAACAACTTGAACACTCCTGATTTCACAGAGAGCAAGTCATGTAGTGTGAACTGCACAGTTCAGCCCAACGTTTTAAAATCCTGTAGTGTGCACTTGCCTTTAGAGGTGTGAGCTCATAATTACACAAGAACGAATCACAGACGTTCAACAGCTCTGGAACCAATCAGGATTAGTCACGTGTGTTATTCGCGTTTTTCAAATTCAAACAAGTCAAGTACAACATATTTTTGGACAACATTTAAACATAATGTGATGGAAAATGTATCTATGATGCATTTAAAATAATATGATGTTGATATCCTTGTGGGAATTTCTGTCAAAACATATCATGTAATGGACAACAGCCCTTTACAAGTAGCCTAGCCTACAAACAAGTAAAAGTGAACAACATTCATTTTAAGTGCTTATTGCAATGTTCAATAATAGTTGACAATATAATACATTAGAAGTTGGTACATTATACAAAAAATCTAAAATATTAAAATGGTAAAATGATAAATATTACAAATATATTGCAGTAGGCCTAAGTGTTTAAAGTAGCCTACTTTAAACACACTAAAAGCTTTTTATATTTTATATTTACCATTTTAATATTTTAGATTTAGCTATGTTCTTACACAAGTTACACAAATGTACTTTAATTAAGAGCAACATAAGTATGTTTTCTTTAAATACACTAAAACTTCACACAAATGGTGATTGTGTTAGCATATTTCTTAAAAGTATAATTAAGCATATATTTATTACCAATGTACCTTTAGTGCATTTGTTAGAAATATATTAAAAGTATGCCTGTGTTTAGCATATTTATTGAAAGTATAATTAATCATATTTACCAATGTAGTGCATTTGTTAGAAATATATTAAAATTATGCTTGTGTTTAGCATATTTATTTAAAGTATAATTAAGCATATATTTATTACCAATGTATTTCTAGTATACTTTTTAGAAATATATTAAAATACAATTCAATGTATTTTTTATGCACTTCAAATAAGTATGTTGGTAATACAAATGTATTATACTATTTGTATTTCAAGTATATTTTTAATACATTTAATACTATGTCTTTTTCACCTGGGAGCCTTATACACTTAAAATCAATTTAAGAATTAGTAATATTTAGTTTATTTTTATAAAGTGTACTTAAATAGCACTTTTGGGAAATTTAAATTTTTGACTATTACATTTTGAATATATTTTAAGTAAAATCAATTTAATTTAAACTTATAATAGCTATCTAAAAGTGCACTAACAATGAACTATTTTTAATGTGTTAAAAATGTACTTGTAAGAAATACACTAATAAAACACTTCTGTGTATTTTTTCAATAGTATATATTTTTTCTTATGCACTAAAAATACATTTAAAATATCAATGTTATTTAGTATACTTTCGCAATTACACTTAAGTACTACTTAAGTAAAAATATACTTTTAATTAGTGTATTTATAGTGTAGAATTTTTTAAACTTTTCTTTAGCACAAAAAATAGGAATGTACTACAAATGTACTTTCTTGTATTTAAGTGTTTTTTTAGTGCACTTAAGTACACTTTATTTTCACCTGGGATGATATTATGAGTGGCCAAGTTAAGAACTTACTTTTGAAATTGAAGCAGAAACACTTTGAGCTCAGGGATAAACCTGGTAAACTGTTAACACAACAACTTAAAAGTGCCTATGCTTCAAGAGCAATCTGTGGTATTAAGTCTAAAACAGGCATTCTTCTAACCAATCCTTCCGACATAAACCATCGGTTTAGTGAATTCTATTCTGAGCTTTACTCCTCTAAACACAATGTCTCACAATCTAATCTGAATGATTTCTTTGACTCTATATCATTGCCCAAATTGAGTGATGCTGCTGCAAAATGTCTTGATTCAGACTTTACACTGCAGGAAGTCATCAATGCCATAAAGTCATTTCCATCAGGCAAGGCTGCTGGGCCTGATGGTTACTGCGCAGAATTCTATAAGAGATTTTGTGATATTCTTGCACCAATTATGCTCAGGATGATGCATAATTCTTAAAATAATGGAAAACTGCCGAATACCCTTTATGAAGCAAACATTTCTCTCATTTTAAAAAAGGACAGAGACGAAACCGACCCTGCAAGTTTTAGGCCAATTGCGCTTCAAAACTTTGATCGTAAAGTAATAACTAAAATCTTGGCTACTAGATTGAACAAATATCTGGCTTCTATCATCCATCTTGACCAGACAGGGTTTATTCCCGGCAGACTCTCCTTTTCTAATGTCAGGCGGCTGCTCAATACTATTTACTCTGATTTTAGTGGCACTAATGGAGCTTCTATTTTGTCACTTGACGCACACAAAGCTTTTGATCAGGTCGAGTGGCCTTATATCTGACCGGCCACGGAAAGTAGGGACACAAGTCGGTTTTGGGGCATTTTGAGTTATTCACAGATTCTGAAAGTGTAGTCTGCAAGCTTTCCAACGATGTGTAACACATGGAAATCTGATCATATTTGGATAAGTTGTGGCCATTTGAAGGTAGGCACTCAAAAAAATTAAAAGTGGAGAAATCTTCCTCTAAAGATTGATCAGTTCTCACCTCTCTGCTGCTGGGAGTGACAATAGGCCTCATTTACATCTCATTTAGATAAGCCATACCCCCTGTAAAGCTCCCCCTGTAAAGCTGTAAAGCACATGTTGTTTTATTAACATTAAATGGATAGTTCTCCCCAAATGTTTAATTGTCATCATTTACTCTCTCAAGTTGTTTTAAACCTGAATAAGTTTCTTTCTTCAGTTGAAGTTATTTGGAAGAATGTGGGTAACCAAACAGTTGATGTTCCCCAGTGACTTCTATATTTATTTCCTATGGTAGTCAATGGGGACCAGCAACTGTCTGGTTACCCACATTCTTCCAAATATCTTCTTTTGTGTTCAGCACAAGAAATAAATAAATACAGGTTTGGAACAACATTAGAGTGAGTAAATAATGACAAAATGTTTATTTTTGGGTGAACAATCCCTTTAAGGACAAGCGGCATCATGTTTACTATTAGGGCTACTGTCTCTTTAAGACCTGAAAGCAACGTGTCTAATATGTACGCATAATGACACGCAGATTTCTCTCAATTTTCTCGGTTTGCTTTCAGTTTAGACATAACCAACTTTCTTTATGTAAACCTTGAGTGTATTTGACAGTATTAGCTCAAAAAGACTCGAAAGATAACTTAGTCCAGTATCCAGGCGCTGTTAGACAGGCTTTTAGTGCATGCGCGCGTCGGCTGTTTGCGCGCAGAAAAGCACATTAGAACAGTGCATCAGCAGCGAATGACATGTTTAACCGGCAAGGCTTTAAAGCACATGCAAATAATGAACTTTTGAGAACTGCAGTGTCCTGTTCCTCTGCGTAAACATTTAATGTGATTATTTGTCGCGTTGTACACTGGGCTGTTGAGACGCAGACTGCTTCAATAAACACGCAGCAGTTTGCTTGCAGCAAGGATCACAGCGCAACTTTGAACTATATCGATGCGATATGGTCTAATTCCATATCCCATTTAAAAAATATATCAATATATTTTTTATATCGATATTATATCGCCCAGTCCTACCACGCTGTTTCCTTGGAGGGCGGGGGCAATAACAAAAGAAACAAAAGCCGGCTTATCCAGTATGGAAATACACACAGACAATGACACGCCCCTACTGCGAGCTATAATCTCACAAAACAAGCCGATTTCAACCTAAAAATGTACGATTTTAAATATACCAATATTGATATCTAAAACATGGCTTCTTCGTGATCTCAACTAACAGATTCAGCAAAAAAGCGAAAATCACCAGTTTTGAAAAAAACAACGCTTCTTTCTCATTTTGCTCAAAAGTTGTGCTGCCGACTTGTGTCCTTACTTTCCGTGACGGGTCACATATGTTTGAGTCACTGCGCAGGTTCGGATTCGGGGATACTTTCATTTCTTGGGTGAAATTGATATATGCAAAACCGTGCTGTTCTGTTCTGACAAATGGTGATCGGTCAGCCCCTTTCTTTTTGCAACGCTCGGTTCAGCAAGGCTGTCCACTGTCTCCGGCGCTCTTTGCTATTGCACTGGAGCCTCTTGCTGTAACAATAAGAGAGCACCCACAGGTGAAGGGGCTTCAGGTTGGAGGTGTGGAAACGCTTATCAGTCTATATACGGACGACGTAATATTGTATTTGTACAATGCTGAAAAATCAGTTCCCCTTCTTCTCGAGTTGATTGAATCTTTTGGTAAAATATCAGGGTACACAATCAACTGGTCAAAGAGTGAGTTTGTGCCTCTTTCCAGTATTTATTCGCCAGGTTTTTTACAAAATATCCCATTCAAAATAGTTAACGATCATTTCACCTACCTTGGTTTGACTATACCTAAGGATCCAAAACTAATATTTAAATTAAATTTAGCAGAATTTATTTCAAAATTAAAACAGAATATTGAATGTTGGAAAATTCTTCCCTTATCAATGATCGGACGCATAAACTCAATTAAAATGATCTCCCTTCCCAAATTTTTATACTTATTTCAAAATCTCCCCATCTATCTCACCGCAGCCTTTTTTAAGGACTTGGACTCAATTATCCTGTCCTATATTTGGATTGGTAAAAATGCCAGAATTTCAAAGGCACATTTGCAGAAGTCTAGATTAGAGGGAGGGTTGGACCTGCCTGTATTTAAACACTATTACTGGGCTGCCAATGTTAGGGCATTAATATTCTGGCAACAGGGATCCTTGGAGAATCAGACGCTTGCAACCCCTTTGTGGCTTAAGATGGAGGCCAACTCTGTAAATAACTCTTCATTGCCAGCTATGTTATTTTCCAAGTTTAAAAAGCCAGAGTCCTATAAGAATTTATGCTTTGTGGTAAAACAGTCAGTAAGAATTTTAAACCAGGTTAGGTGCTTTCTAAAACTACCAAACACATCAGTACAAACACCTATATGCTTTAACCATTGTTTTCTGCCTCCCTGGCATGACATATCGTATCATGACTGGAGAAAGAAGGGCTTGATCTCACTTAATAATCTGATGGTAAATTTGCATCATTCAATCAACTGAAAGGAAAATATAATCTCTCTAATTCCCATCTTTTTCGGTATTTGCAGGTTAGGCATTATACCCAATCAAGTATTGAAGATTTTCAAAATCTACCCCTGGAGCATGAAATTTATGATATTCATTCCTGCTCTATAAACAGCAGACACCAATTAATTCAATTCAAGATTGTCCATCGCTTACATTATTCCAAAGTTAGGAAAATATATCCATCAGTTTCCCCAGTGTGTGACAGGTGTAATAATATGTCAGAGGGTACACTGTCCCATGCTTTTTGGTTCTGCCCTTCATTGGCAAACTTTTGAGTACACATATCGAGTAATCGAGTAAAACAATGCACATATCTTCAAAGCACTACGGAATGATTTATTTCTTGAATGCATTGCAATGCAACAAAGTCCATATTACTTTTGCACAACGCTTGATCGTGTTCAATGAAAAGCAAGAGCAGATTGCATTGCACATCCCTTCAAAGCACTACGGAATGAGCTAGTTCATAGGTGCATTGCCATGCAACAAAGTGTATATTACTGTTATTCATGAATATTGTTATTCTTCAATGCACAACGCTTGATCGTATATGCATACAATGTTTTCGTTGCACAAAGGAACGAGTTAGTTTAAATATTACTTTTTTTTTTTTTACTTTATACTTTATTTGTCCCATCAAAGTCCATACATACAACAACATACATTAAAAACGAATAAAAATAAGTAAAGTTAAATACATAACACATAATGGCAATCAATACGTACATTACAACATACATTAAAATAAATAAAAAGTAAGTGAAGTTAGATACATAGAAGACACAATGGCAATTCATAATATTTTATCTGTTTAACACTTTGATTGCAGTAGAAACAAAGGAATTTTTCAGTTGATTAGACCTGCACATCAAGACCCATATACCTCATTCCTGATGGTAATAATTTAAAGTTGGCATTCAGGATATGAGTATCGTCTCCAACAATGTTCTTAGCATGGTTTAAAATTGAAGCATCGAACAACTCTTGTGGTGATCGTCTCTCCTCACCCCCTATAATTTTAAAGGCGGTGTGCACCAAACGTCCTTGTCATCAAACTGCACGAGGACGCAGACAGAGGAGATCCAAATGCAGGCTTTATTGAGAGGAGAATCCAGAGACAGGTACAAGGAAACCGGCAGGGGTCAAAACCAGGTAAGCAGTCCAAACAAACATAAAAACCATGCAGGGATAAGGCAAACGGGAAACCGGGAACAGGCAGATAAACAGGGAACCGAAACACTAGGAAACTGGAACAAGGCTAGGTAATGCAGTCAGACACATACAAAATACTGAGCACCCGTACAAAGGGCCACTCAGGCTTAAGACAGGTGCGCTAAACAAGATAATAAAACACAGATGCATAAAATCAACCATAATCAGTCCAGGGTAAAACATAAAGATGAATGAAAACTAGAGAAGGAGTGCCCCCCAGTGGCTCACGCGGGCACTCCAGACGCTGATTGTCACATAACCCCCCCACTAAGGAGCGGCTTTCAGACACTCCTAAGAGCTCCGGGGGGAATGTCAACGGGGGATGGGATGGAGGGCCAGGCCCGTGCAGGGGAACGGGACCAGGACACAGGCAAGGCGGGCCTGGGCCGTGGAGCGTGGGCGACCAGGGCGGAGCACACTCAGAAGGGAGCCAGGGTGTAGCACACTTGGCAGGGGACCAGGGCGGAGCACACTTAACACAGGACCAGAATAGAGTACACTTAACAGGGGACCAAGACGTAGGGAGCACAGGGCTGGACAGGACCAGTGACAAGGTAAGCTCAGGCGAAGGTGGTCGTACAAAGGTCCATGTAGGCGCCGCCTCCATGGCCCTCACAGGGTACCTACGGCCCCCCCCAAAAAAATACTTGGGGAAATCTAAAGCTAAAGCCTCCGGGTTGGAAACCGCCACTGCAAAAGGCTCCCGAAGCTTGAGAGGCGCAGGTAAGGCGGGACGCAGAGGCGGGGCCGGCAGGGCGGGACGCAGAGGCGTGGCCGGCGGGGCGAGTCGCAGAGGCGGGGCCGGCAGGGCGAGGAGTCTGCAAACGCCCTCCTTCTCCTTCTGCGACGGCGCTTCACTGGGCTTGACTCACTGGACACGGCACTTGTTTCACTGGACACACTTGATTCACTTGACTCACTTGATTCACATGATTCGTCAAGGCTGACGTGAAGCTCAGGTTCGTCGAGCGCGGTCTCGGCTGGGCTGACGTGAAGCGCGGGTTCGGCTGAGCAGACGTGAAGCACGGGTTCGGCTGGCACGCGCTCAGACTCAGTAGAAAACTCCTGAGGCAGGAATACAACGGAGCTCACGTGAAGTGTCTGAACGTCGGGATTCACATGTTGCGTGGATACGGCGGACCCTTCACGAAAGCGCTGGTTCAACTGAGCTTTCATGTAGCGCAAACTTGGCGGAGCACGTGTGAAGCGCTGGTTCACCGGGAGACAATTGATGCGTGGATTCAGTGGGTACCTTGTACAATGGCGAATCGTCGGGTTTTCTGTGAAGCAAAAGTTCCAAAAAATCCACAGTAAAAAGCGAACCGCTCATGGAAAGTGCCAGGTCAATATATTGGGTAAGAGTCCAGCTTGAACTCGGAAACGGTATAGCAGAGCCGAGCGGTTCAGACAGTCCTCCCCGAAAGAACATCATTAAACAGAAATTATCCAAGTAGGACTGACGAGAGAGCTTCAAAAAATCTGTCACAAAACACTTGAGAGGACGTTCTCCTTGACGGAGGCTTACGATCTGCGCTGTGGGATCCATAACGAGGTCCGTGTTTCTCTCAGCCGCTGGATCAGTGGTGGCTCAGTATTCTGTCATGAAACTGCACGAGGACGCAGACAGAGGAGATCCAAATGCAGGCTTTATTGAGAGGAGAATCCAGAGACAGGTACAAGGAAACCGGCAGGGGTCAAAACCAGGTAAGCAGTCCAAACAAACATAAAAACCATGCAGGGATAAGGCAAACGGGAAACCGGGAACAGGCAGATAAACAGGGAACCGAAACACTAGGAAACTGGAACAAGGCTAGGTAATGCAGTCAGACACAATCAATACTGAGCACTGGTACAAAGGGCCACTCAGTCTTAAGACAGGTGCGCTAAACAAGATAATAAAACACAGGTGCATAAAATCAACCATAATCAGTCCAGGGTAAAACATAATAATAATAATAATTCATTACATTTATATAGCGCTTTTCTGGACACCCAAAGCGCTTTACATAGAAGGGGGCAATCTCCTCAACCACCACCAATGTGCAGCATCCACCTGGGTGATGCGACGGCAGCCATATTGCGCCAGAACGCCCACCACACACCAGCTTACTGGTGGAGAGGAGACAGTGATGAAGCCAATTAGTATGTATAGGAGGATGATTAGGAGGCCATGATGGACAGAGGCCACTGGGTAAATTTGGCCAGGATGCTGGGGTTACACCCCTACTCTTTCGAAAGACATCCTGGGATTTGTAATGACCACAGAGAGTCAGGACCTCGGTTTAACGTCTCATCCGAACGACCGCGCTCTTTGTCAGTATAGTGTCCCCGTCACTACACTGGGGCGTTAGGACCCGCACAGACCACAGGGTGAGCGCCCCCTGCTGGCCACACTAACACCTCTTCCAACAGCAACCTGGTTTTCTCAGGAGGTCTCCCATCCAAGTACTAACCAGGCTCAGCCCCGCTTAGCTTCAGTGGGAAACCAGTCTTGGGCTACAGGGTGATATGGCTGCTGGCCATAAAGATGAATGAAAACTAGAGAAGGAGTGCCCCCCAGTGGCTCACGCGGGCACTCCAGACGCTGATTGTCACAGTCCTAATCTTGATTTTAATTGGACAGAGAGATTACCATACCATGCAGTAATACCATATCTAAACAAACTCTCAAAAATAGACTGGTAAAACAAATACATGATTCTTTGATTCACTCCAAACGCTTTTAACCTACGTAGTCAAGTCAAGTCAAGTCTTACAACCTTTATTTATATAGCGCTTTTTACAATACAGATTGTATCAAAGCAGCTTCACAGTGATGACATGAAAATAATACAAACTTGGGAGAACCCAGGCTCAGTCGGGGGCCAGTTCTCCTCTGGCCAATGAGTAAACAGTGTATGATTATGATTCAGGAGCATTACAGGTCAGAAGTTCAGAATGAATCAGAGTATTTGTCCAGTTCCGGTTGGTTGAAGTCGGAGTGGAGAGGAGGAGAGACTGGTTGACACTTCAGGTCAGCGGTGTCGTCGTGTCCTGGCGCTGGTCCTTCATCAGATCTGGATACGGCCTGGTTCCAGTGGACAGCGGTAAACCTCGGGATAGACAGAGAGACTAATATTAGCCTAGACGCCATCCTTCTTATGATGTACCAAGTACATCAGGATTTACGGGAAGTGTTCCCGGTCCCGGCGGTTCTAAACTATGCAGCCTAACATTGAATTATAGAAGTCTATAATGTGTATGTGTATGCTTGGCCGAAGAGATGTGTTTTTAGTCTAGATTTGAACTGACAGAGTGTGTCTGCTTCCCGGACAATGTTAAGAAGACTGTTCCAAAGTTTTGGTGCTAAATAGGAAAAGGATCTACCGCCAGCAGTCGATTTTGATATTCTAGGTATTATTAACTGGCCTGAATTTTGAGATCGCAGTAGACGTGAAGGACTATAATGCGTTAAGAGCTCGCTCAAGTACTGCGGAGCTAAACCATTTAGTGCTTTGTAAGTGATCAGCAATATTTTAAAATTTATACGATGTTTAATAGGCAGCCAATGCAGTGTTGACAGAACGGGGCTAATATGGTCATACTTCCTGGTTCTGGTAAGAACTCGAGCTGCTGCATTTTGAACTAGCTGTAGTTTGTTTATTAAGCGTGCAGGGCAACCACCCAGTAAAGCATTACAATAATCTAGCCTTGAGGTCATAAACGCATGAACTAATTGTTCTGCATTATTCATTGAGAGCATATGACGTAATTTAGATATATTTTTAAGATGGAAGAAAGCGGTTTTACAGATACTAGACACATGACTTTCAAATGAAAGATTGGTATCAAAGAGCACACCCATGTTAATAACCGACGACGAAGACTTAACAGAGCAGCCATCAAGTGTTAGACAGTACTCTAGGTTATTACGTGTGGAAGTTTTTTGTCCAATAATTAGAATCTCTGTTTTTTCTGAATTTAGTAGTAGGAAATTACTAGTCATCCAATTTTTTATATCAGCTATGCATTACGTTAATTTTGTGAATTGGTAGGTTTCGTTAGGTTTTGAAGAAATATACAGCTGAGTATCGTCGGCATAATAGTGAAAGCTAATTCCATGTTTCCTAATGATATCTCCTAATGGTAGCATGTACAGAGTGAACAGCAGCGGTCCTAGTACTGAGCCTTGTGGTACGCCATACTAAACTTGTGATGGATAAGACATCTCTTCATTTACTGCTACAAACTGATAACGGTCAGATAAGTATGATTTAAACCATGCTAGTGCAATTCCACTAATGCCAACATAATGTTCGAGTCTATTTAAAAGGATGTTGTGGTCAATGGTGTCAAATGCAGCACTAAGATCAAGTAATACTAATAGAGAGATACAACCACGATCGGATGATAAGAGCAAATCATTTGTGACTCTAACGAGAGCTGTCTCGGTACTTTGGTACGGTCTAAATCCGGACTGAAAATTCTCGCAGATATCATTTCTTTCAAGAAAAGAACACAGTTGTGAGGTTACTGCTTTTTCTAATATCTTTGACAGAAAAGGCAGATTAGAGATCGGCCTGTAATTGACTAGTTTTGTAGGATCAAGTTGCGTTTTTTTAACAAGCGGTTTAATCATAGCTAGCTTAAAGGTTTTTGGTACGTATCCTAGAGACAAAGATGAATTAATGATATTAAGAAGAGGATCTATGACATCTGGAAGCATCTCTTTCAGCAGCTTAGTCGGTATAGGGTCTAACATACACGTTGTCGATTTAGATGATTTGACGAGTTTGCTAAATTCTTCCTCTCCTATAGCAATGAATGAATCAAATTTTCCCTCAGAGAGACTACAATGCACTTCCTGATGCGATACTGTATTAGACGGTTGCATAGTTATAATTTTGTCCCTGATATTATCGATCTTATAAGTGAAGAAGTTCATAAAGTCATTACTGCTGTGTTGCTTGGAAACTTCTGGGCTTGAAGCTTTCTTTTTCGTTAGCTTAGCCACTGTTTCAAATAAATACCTAGGATTATGTTTATTTTCTGCTAATAGGGTTGAAAAATAAGCCTCTTTTAAATAAGCCTCTCAGCTTTTAAAGCCTCTCTGTAAGCAATCGAGCTCTCCTTCCATGAAATCCGAAACACCTCTAGTTTTGTTTTCTTCCAGTTGCGCTCCATTTTTCTTGCTGCTCTCTTAAGGGCCTGAGTGTGCTCGTTGTGCCACGGCGTTGGACTATGTTCTTTAATCTTCTTTAAGCGCAACGGAGCAACTGTGTCTAAAGTGCTGGATAAGAGAGAGTTAAAAGTTTCTGTTGCAATATCAAGTTCTTCTAAGCTATCCGGGATGCTGAGATGATGAAACTGATTAGGAAGATTATTGATAAAGCAATCTTTAGTGGCAGAAGTGATAGGTCTAACATACTTATAACACGGAGTCGGCTTTGCAGCCTTGGCTAAATGTAATTTACACAAGACTAGATAATTATCTGAGATGTCATCGCTCTGCTGCAGTATTTCAACGGCATCAACATCTATTCCATGTGACAGTATTAGATCTAGAGTATGATTACGGCAATGAGTCGGTCCTGACAAGTGTTGTCTGACTCCAATTGAGTTTACAATGTCTTTAAATGCCAATCCCAATGCATCTTTTTCATTATCTATGTGTATATTAAAATCACCAACAATTAGTACTTTATCTGCAGCCAATACTAATTCTGATAGAAAGTCAGCAAATTCTTTGATAAAGTCTGTATGGTGCCCTGGTGGCCTGTATACAGTAGCCAGCAGAATTTTCAAACGTGATTTATCGTTTACAATATATTTTTACATTAAGCACCAACACTTCAAAATAATTATATTTACAACTAGATTTCTTAGTGGTTTTGAAAATATTACTATAAATTACAGCAACACCTCCTCCTTTGCGTTTCAGACAAGGTTCATGTTTATAACCGTAATCTTGTGGGGTTGACTCATTTAAAGCAATGTAATCGTTTGGTTTTAGCCAGGTTTCTGTTAAACACAGCACATCTGGGTTATAATCTGTAATCCTATCATTAACTATTAGCGCTTTTTAAGTAAGAGATCGAATATTCAGCAACCCAAGCTTTATCATTTGCTCATTTGTATTATATCTGTTTTTTATTTGTTGAACATCAATTACATTTTTAACCTTAGATGGGTTTGAACGTTTTTTGGATTTCCAAGTTCGGGGAACAGACACAGTCTCTATATGATGATATCTAGGTGAAAGAGGCTCTATATGATGGGATTTATCTGACCTTGGCGACGTGAGGCCACTAGCAGACGGTCGGTTAAGCCAGTCTGTCTGCTTCCTGACCTGAGGCCCAGATTGTCATGTTTTATCTCTAAGACTATGAGCCAAATTACTAGAGAGAAGAGCAGCACCATCCCAGGAGGGATGAATACCATCTCTTTTCAACAGGTCAGGTTTGCCCCAAAAACTTTTCCAATTGTCTATGAATTCTATATTATTTCGCGGACACCACCCAGACAGCCAGCCATTGAGTGAACACAATCTACAAACTATCTCATCACTCCTGCGAACAGGAAGGGGGCCAGAGCAAATTACAGTGCCTGACATCGTACTTGAAAGTTCACACACCTCTTTAATATTAATTTTGGTGATCTCCGACTGGCGGAGTCGAACATCATTAGTGCCGACGTGAATAATAATCTTAGAGAATTTACGTTTAGCATTAGCCAGCACTTTTAAATTTGCTTTGATGTCAGGCGCTCTGGCTCCCGGCAAACATGTGACTATGGTGGCTGGTGTCTCTATTTTCATGTTCCGTGTAATAGAATAGCCAATATCTAGGGCACAATCAGAATAATTCTCAGTGGGTGTTTCACTGAGCGGGGCAAATCAATTTGTTATCGGAACGGAAAAGTGGTTTTTTGATCCGCGACTAGAGCGATCTGTCACTGTCACCCATCTGCCCTGCTGCACGGGCTCTACTTCAGCCGGAACCGACTCATGTAAAGAGTTCACTAGGCTAGGCGCATCCAAAATAGTATCTAAAGCTCTAGCACTCTTCTTACTATTCTCGATTAAAGTTTGGATGCGTGTCTCTAGTTCTGAAATCTTCTCCATCAGCCTGACTGTCTCCTTGCAGTTATCACATATAAATCCTATATTGCCGACAGAGAAGGCTATGGTAAACATGTGACATGAATTGTAGGTGACAATAACAGGACAAGACATTACTCACCGTGTTTGTTGACTAATTCTTACTCACCTGGGCTTTTATGAACTCAAAGGCGCGGGCGCGCGAGAGAAAAATAAATAACTGAAGGCACGGGTGGTGCGTTAAAAGGCTAGCGTGTTAGCGTGTTGTGCTGACAATAACGAAAGCTAGCAATTTCAGGTTAATCTGAGATGTTGGGTAAGCTGTACCCAGTTAGTATAAACAACTAGAAATGATAATAAATGATGGTTAAAAACAGAAAGAAATACGAAGCTAATACGAGGCTTAGACGCAGCAAACAAACTCACAGCAGCAGCAGTCACAGCGAGAGCAAAGTATAGTCTCTGCTGTAGCCTGGAACAAAGATTGTTGACATGAAAAGACCAGCATAGTGAATTATCTATAAAGACTCCCAAATATTGGGATCATTGGTGTATAGTGTAAATAAAATTGGTGAGCAGACACATCCTTGCAGGGCTCCAGTGTTCGTAATTTTAACCTCAGAATACGAGTTGTTGACTCTCACCTGTTGTGTACAGTTGTTCAGAAAGGAATAGAGCCATTTAATACAGTATGGATTTATCTTAAGCTCTTTTAACTTTATTTTCAGCAACATGGGATTTAAGGTATTAAATGTTTCAAAAGGCAATGTTTCAAATGAGCTTCTAACGCTAGACAAACGCCTTTATTTTTAACGCGATCACCTTGTACCCGAACCATTTAGAAACTAAGGAGCCATTTGTCCGCCGATTACATACAAGCTCCTCGGTGCCGCGTTTGCGGGACTCACGTTTCGCGCTGTTGGGGACTTTAAAAAAGTGACGTGAGTGGAAGGGCTGAAATGGCTGTTATTTCAAATAGCGTAGCACATTTTAAACTAATCGGTTAACCGGTTTCAACCGGCTAATGAGGCTCGGTGGTCGGTCAAGACATTTTTTAGTTTTCGCCATACCTAGATCCCGGAACCTCCCTCCACCACGAGGAGCTCGCCGCTGCTGCCGCCAGCTTCTCCGCCCGCTTCGCTGGACTCTCTGACTGACGGACAAAGGCCGCTCTATGCCGCCACGTCCGTCATGGACGAGGAAGGTGAAGCCGCGTCTGTGGAGGACGACTGCTGTTCTCTCCTCGCTTCGGTAGCGAGGGATGGGCGAGCTCCGAGGATCTCCCCGCCCCCGCCACTCACGAGCGTCGAAGAAGACAGGCCAGCATCGCTCACGCAGGCCGTCGCGAAGCCTCGGCTTCGAGTGATCGGCGCCCGTGGAGCCTGCATTTTAAGGCTGGATGGCTGCTTTTCTGCAGGGGAACGTACGTTACCGTCCTCACGAATCGCGCCTTTTCTTCCTGAGTTTCACGAAGAAGTCGCAAAGTCCTGGAAAGCCCCATTTCAGCCAGGATGCGTACTTCTGGTTCAGCTTTGAGCAGTCGCCACACCTTCCTAGCCCGCCTAGGAAAGCGACGGTGTTCAAGTCGGCCGGATCTTCACCAAAACTTTTCGCTTGCACAGTCCCAACACACGCGACCGTGCCAGTGTATTATGCAGTCACCAAACCAGCACCACGGCCCGTTTGCCTGCACACAAACGTCGTTTTTACGACGTCCCAGGTAAATCTGAAAAAAAATATTTTCTAGTGTCCCGGCCACGGCCGATGGTGTTATGTGTGTAACTGTAATGCCCACGACTCAGTGCCCATTCGTACACACAACCACAGCCCTACACAATACAGGGCTTGCACAAATAAAATCGACTCATGTCGATTGTGCATCACATGTAGTGAACGTGCCCGCTTTTCAGTGCCCACAATCACTGCATGTCCCACGTTTCTGTAAAAACTAAACTAATGCACGGTCAGTCAGTTCTGATAGACAGTACTCTCAGTGCTATATGGTGTCCCGGCCACGGCCGATGGTGTAATGTGTGTAACTGTAATGCCCACAACTCAGTGCCCATTCGTACACACAAGCACAGCCCTACACAATACAGGGCTTGCACACATAAAATCGACTCATGTCGGTTTGTGCATCACATGTAGTGAGAGTGCCCACAATCACTACAAGCTACGTCACACGGTTTCTCTAAAACGAAACCGATGCACGGTCAGTCAGTTCTAATAGACAAGTACTCCCAGTGCTATAAATGTACCCACTTTCGAACACCCACATTTATTCCCAGAAATGCCGAGCCCTATGGGGCTCGCACCGCGCGCTCTCTCTCAGCTGAGAGAGCTGAGCGCGCGCGCGGGCTGCCCGCTCGATTAAACGCGCCCCCGCCTCAACGCTGCAACGGCGTCCATGTTATAGCACACGGTTGCTCTTGTGTCGCCGCGATTTCGCGACCAGAGCCTGGTTTTTCAACCCAAGCATTACAGTTCCAACGGAACTCGTCCAGCCCTCCCCCTCCCGGTTAACCACCGTAGAGGGGTCGAGCGTGGACATTCTGCCCGCTGTCATCAGCGCGGCCCCTGCCTCAGATCGCGAGCCGATCAAAGCGCGCTTCGCACTCAGCCCCTAGTAACCCATGCAGACGCGTGGGCGAAGCTTCCCGGGGTTTTTCAAAATGGGTGCTAAACATCATAAAAGAAGGCTATTCGCTGCAGTTTCGCCGACGCCCTCGCCGCCACACGGCGCGCGTCGAGACTTCGGTAGATTCGAAAGTAGCACACCTACTTCAAGCCGAAATTCAGAAACTTCCGAGAAAAGGGGCTATGGAACCTTTATCTCAGGTTCAGAGCGAAGGGGGGCTTTACAGCAGATACTTCCTGGTCCCCAAGAAAGACGGGGGTCTAAGACCCATACTAGATCTGCGACAACTGAATAAATCGCTTATGAAGCGGCAGTTCAAGATGCTCACAACCAGACAAATCCTTGCGCATGTTTGCCAAGGGGACTGGTTTGTGTCAATAGATCTAAAGGACGCGTATTTTCAAATACAGATTGCGTCACGTCACAGGCAATTTTTGAGATTCGCCTTCAAGGGTCAGGCTTATCAGTACACAGTCCTGCCGTCCGGCTTGTCCCTGGCACCCCGTACATTTACGAAGTGCTTGGACGCAGCGCTCACACCCCTCAAACTCAGGGGCGTTCGAGTGTTGAATTATTTGGACGACTGGCTCATTCTAGCCCAATCTCACACAGAGATCGTGGAGCACAGAGCCATGTTACTGAACCACCTCGACAATCTCGGTTTAACAGTGAACTAGGAAAAAGAGTTCGCTATTTCCCAGTCAGACTATTTTGTTTCTGGGGATAGAACTGAACTCGCTGTCGATGACAGCACGGCTGTCACCCCAGCGTACACTGGATATTCAGCGCACGGTCAGCTCTTTCCGCTGCGGCGCTGTAGCCCCTCTCAAGAGATTTCAAAAGATGCTGGGTCTCATGGCCTCAGCATCTTCAGTCCTCCAGCTGGGCCTGCTGCGCATGCGCCCACTGCAGTTCTGGCTCAAAGAGAGAGTGCCTCACAGTGCGTGGGCAACCGGTCATCTTCAGCTCAAGGTCAATCAAGCGTGCATCACAGCTTTGAACCCTTGGGGGTCGAAAGACTGGTACCATTCAGGTGTAAGCCTGGGGACTTTTTCGAGACCGAGGGTGGTGTCTACGGACGCATCCAACGCAGGATGGGGAGCGCTGCTCAAGGGCAGACCGCTTCTTGGCCTATGGTCAGAACGGGAGAAGCTCCTCCACATAAACTACCTCGAAATGTTAGCAGTGAGCAAGGCGCTCACGCGCTTTCGTCCCCTGATAGCGGTGTGCCACGTTCTGATACGTTCAGACAACATATCAGTGGTATCCTACATAAATCACCAGGGCGGCCTCAGGTCCCTGACTTTGTACAGGCTAACCAGACGCCTCCTGATATGGGCGCGCAGCAACCTGCTCTCGCTGAAAGCAGCGCACGTGCCGGGATGCCTGAATGTAGGACCAGACAGACTGTCCAGGAACCACGTTCCGACAGGAGAATGGTCTCTACACCCACAGACAGTACGACTGCTGTGGAGGAAATTCGGCAGAGCGGAAGTAGATCTGTTTGCGTCTCAGGGAAACGCTCACTGTCCAGAATTTTTCTCAAAAAGCAAGGACGCCCTGACCCACTCGTGGCCTCGTCGTCCTCTTTATGCTTTTCCCCCTGTCTCCCTCCTAACCCAGGTGGTGGAGTGGATCAGGGAGGAAGGATGCTCAGTGCTGCTGATAGCGCCACTCTGGACGAGCCAGCCTTGGTTCCCAGCTGTGATGCAGTTAGCAAGCACCGCCCCGTGGCCAGTGCCTCTGAGGAAGGATCTCCTTTCTCAAGCCAATGGCTCGATTTGGCATCCCCACCCGGAGCTATGGTCCCCCCTCTACTTTTGTTATTTGGAAATACCGTTACAGTTTTCTTCTCCACAATTGAGTCCACTCAAAAATTTATATAGTCCGTGTTACATCCCCAGAGGTCTGGGTAGGGATGGCTGACGCGAAACAGTCATTCCGAAGCTTTGCGAGATCCCGAAGCGCAGATGTTTCGAAACACTGATCCGAAGCGTGATTCAAAACACCCATGTCACGTGACTATGGCCAAACGAAGCCTCGAAGGGTTTCACTAAGTGTTTCATCAGGTTTGATCCGCCGAATCAGCGTTTGATTGACACGGTCGGAAACAGACCACACGATCGCACATCTGTATAAAAGTGAAATCAACGCATATTGACCTCGTGGGTTTTTGTGAGAGGAGTTTGATTTTGAGATAGCGGATTTTTGGTGATATAGTGACATTTATAGTGCGATTTGTTTAGTTAGGCTAGAGACACAGAGTATACATATAGTGACACATTAATTCAATTCAATTCAAGTTTATTTGTATAGCGCTTTTCACAATACATATTGTTTCAAAGCAGCTTTACAGAAAATGCATTTCAAAAATATACATACAAAAATACAGTTAGTTAATCATAAAATTTAGGGCATAACATATCGCCGGCGTTGGGTCGTCTCTTCACAGGCGTCGAGTCGTCTCATCACAGGCGTTGGGGCATCTGAAGTCTCCATGAGAGGCTGGATACATAACTGGAGCTGACGAACTCTATTTGAGTTATCTCGGGACAGGCGTCCCGAGATAACAACAAAAAAGGCAGATGGGAAATAATTAGCGTAGCTGCTGTTCATAATATGAATGCATTTGATCTGATTTAACTGTAGTATAAAAGGTATGAGATGCATTATGTGAATGCTTGGCTAAAGAGATGCGTCTTTAATCTAGTTTTAAACTGGGAGAGCGAGTCTGAACCTCGGACAATATCAGGAAGGCTATTCCAGAGTTTAGGAGCTAGATGTGAAAACGCCCTCCCTCCTTTAGTGGACTTAGTTATCCTAGGTACGACCAGAAGCCTCGAATTTAGCGATCTTAAAGAGCGCGATGGATTATATGGCGATAGAAGATCTCTTAAATACACAGGAGCTAAACCATTTAGGGCTTTATAGGTCAGTAACAATACTTTGTAATTGATACGGAACTTAATAGGTAACCAGTGTAGAGATGATAAAATTGGTGTTATATGATCATATTTTCTTGACCTAGTAAGAACTCTAGCAGCTGCATTTTGGACTAACTGTAGCTTGTTTACGGAGGATGCAGGACAACCAGCTAATAAAGCATTACAGTAATCTAGTCTCGAGGTCATGAATGCATGAACTAACTTTTCTGCATCAGAAACTGATAGCATATTACGTAGCTTAGCAATGTTTCTAAGGTGGAAAAAAGGCTGTTCTTGTGACATTTGAAATATGATTTTCAAAAGACAAGTTGCGGTCTAGTATAACACCCAGGTCTTTTACTGTAGAGGATAAAGTAACAGGACATCCATCTAGATTAAGGTTGTATTGTAAGAGGTTTTGTGGGCAGTTTTTTGGACCAATCAGTAATACCTCCGTTTTATCTGAATTTAATAGAAGAAAATTACACGTCATCCAATATTTTATATCTTTAACACACTCTGTCATTTTAGATAATTTAGTGTTAGTGTTAGTGTTTTGTGTTATCATCTGGTCTTGATGAAATATATAATTGAGTGTCAACAGCATAACAGTGGAAACTTATTCCATGTTTTCTTATAATATTACCAAGTGGCAGCATATAAATTGAGAATAGCAGGGGGCCTAATACAGATCCCTGCGGCACTCCATAATTTACTGACGTTATCTTTGATTTTTCCCCATTTAAATGGTCAAAATGGTAACGGTCTGATAGGTACGATCTAAACCAGCTTAATGCCTGTCCCTGAACACCAGTGTAATTTTGAAGTCGATCTAAGAGTATTTTATGATCTATAGTGTCAAACGCAGCACTAAGATCGAGTAAAACTAGTATTGAGATACAGCCTTGGTCAGAAGCTAAAAGTAAATCATTTGTAATTTTAACCAGCGCAGTTTCTGTGCTATGATGTGGCCTGAATCCAGACTGAAACTTTTCATAGATATCGTTTTCTTGCAAGAAAGAGCACAGTTGAGCGGACACAACTTTTTCTAGTATTTTAGACATAAATGGAAGATTTGAAATGGGTCTGTAATTTGCTAGGTTATTTGGATCTAATTGTGGTTTCTTAATAAGAGGTTTTATAACTGCCAGCTTGAATGTTTTTGGAACATGTCCTAAAGATAGAGACGAGTTAATAATATTGAGAAGAGGCTCTTCCACTACAGGTAACACTTCTTTCAGTAGTTTAGTGGGTATTGGATCTAATAAACATGTTGTTGTTTTAGATGCAGTGATAAGTTTATTTAGCTCTTCCTGTCCTATAGTTGTAAAGCGCTGTAGTTGTTCTTGAGGGGCGATAATTGAGGCTGAATCATAAGACGCTGTCAAAGATTGTACATTTACAATTGTGTTACTGATGCTTTCTATTTTCTCAGTGAAGAAATTCATGAAATCATTACTATTAAAATGTAACGGAATATTTTGTTCAGGTGATGTCTGTTTATTTGTTAATCTAGCCACGGTGTTAAATAAAAACCTTGGATTGTTTTGGTTATTTTCTATTAGTTTGCGGAGATGCTCAGCCCTGGCTGCTTTTAGAGCCTTTTTATAACGTGACATACTGTCTTTCGACGCGATTCTAAAGACCTCCTAATTTGTTTGTTTCCATTTGCGCTCTAAGTTACGAGTTTCTCTCTTGATAACATGCGTAGCACTGTTGTACCATGGTGCTTTAGTTTTCTCTCTAACCTTTTTTAATCTAATTGGTGCAACAATTTCTAATGTACTAGAGAAAATGGTGCTCATACTGCTAGTCATTTCCTCTAGCTCATCTGTTTGTTTGGGTTCACTGAGAAGCTGAGATAGATCAGGTAAGCTATTCAAGAATCTATCTATAGTAGTTGGAAGGATTGTTCTGCCTGGTCGATAACGCGGCGCAACATGACACATTTCAGCCGTACGTAGTATGCAAGTTACCATGTAATGATCAGTGACATCATCACTTTGCGGTATAATATCTATATCGGTTGGATCGGTTCCATATGATATAATTAAATCTAGAGTATGATTAAGACGATGAGTGGGACCACTAACGTTTTGCTTGACCCCAAAGGAGTTTAATAAATCTGTAAACGCAGCCCCTAACGCATCATTTGTGTTATCAACGTGTATGTTGAAATCTCCAACAATTATTGCCTTATCGACATTGATCAATAGATCTGAGAGAAAATCTGCAAACTCTTTTAGGAAATCAGCGTAAGGCCCTGGCGGTCTATATACAGTAACCAAGGCTAGAGATAATAGGGATTTCTTTCTTACATCTAGGAGCGTAACATTTAGCACAAGTACTTCAAACGAATTAAACCTGTGGCCTGTTTTCTGAGTAACATTAAGAATATCTCTATAGATTGTTGCAACACCGCCGCCACGACCAATCAGACGGGGCTCATGCTTATAACCGTATCCTGGTGGAGTGGACTCATTAAGACCGAAATAATCATTCGATTTAAGCCAGGTTTCAGTAAGGCAGAGTACATCGAAGCTATTATCAGTGACCATTTCATTTACAATAACCGCCTTAGGTGTAAGCGATCTAATGTTTAGAAGACCTAGCTTTAGAAATTGTTTTTGTTCACTAATATTGAGATTTTCTGGTTTAATCACAATTAGATTTTTCTTAGATCCTACAGTAGATTTATTGTTTGGCCTCACTAAACGAGGAATAGACACAGTTTCTATAAAGTGTTCTACACTGGTACTTATATCAATTAATTTGGGACAGCAAAGAATGTGATTTGGACTTTGACTTACTAGTCATATGGTGTGTAACGTCTTGGAGATGTTGTCCGACAGAACAGCCGCTCCGATTCTGCTGGGGTGCAGGCCATCAGCACGGTAGAGCCTAGGTCGCTCCCAAAACAGATTCCAATTATTTACAAAGAGCAGTCTCTGTTCATTACACCATGACATCAACCATTCATTTAGTGCAAACAATCTACTGAACCTTTCTTGTCCTTGTCGGTACGTGGGAAGCGGTCCAGACACGACGATCTTTGCTTCAGGCGATGTTCTGCGTACCGTCTCGATCAGGCTCCTGTAGTCCCTCTTCAGAACCTCCGTCTGCCGCAGCCTGATGTCGTTCACCCCCGCGTGCAGCACGACAGCTCCGACGCGCTCGTCACCGTTCAGGATCTCGGGGACCTGCGCAGCGACATCGAGAACACGAGCACCAGGAAAGCAGTGAGTGCGCACCATACCTTTACCTGAGGTAGCGCGGACATGCCGGACCATGGAACTGCCGATGATCACAGCGGCGTCGCGTTCCGTCTCGCGAAGAGGGGAGAAGCGGTTCCGGGTGGAGATCTCGAAGACCGGGAGGGGCGGAGAGGTCCTTGCTCTGGTCCTGGCTCGTGTCTTCCGTTGTGAAATCATCCAGGGTCCATGGTGCTGTGTCGGTGCCGGGGTGAATGAGGGCAGGGATGCTCGGGTCCTGTGCAGAGAAATACACCGAGTAGAGGAGGCCGGAGTCGAAAAGTTACTAACCACTGACTTGTGAGCATCGGCGCGTGATGCTTCAAGCGCTGATCGCCGGTCTCGCAGCTCGGCCTGCCTCCCCAGCAGATCACGGATCTGCTTCTCCACGGACTCCAGCTCCAACCGAATGCAGCTCAAACGTGTCCTCACCTGCACTCAGAGGTAGACACACATCCGATATATTCGCCATTAAGACAGATGAACAATAAATTAGCAGTGATGCTACCAATATCACTACTAATTTAGGACTGAAATCATGGATAGAACCCGTATCCTTCCAGTGATTCGAGTGTAAATAAGACGGTCGATAGGCGAGACCACGCGTGCAAATGCTGGCGGGCTAACGTTAGAGATAGTAACGGAAGTTCGGAAAGTTGGATATAACCAGCGATATCAAAGCAATCCGATTGTTTTTTATAGAGAGTAGTATCGGAGATATGTTCACACGCTGGAAAAATAGAAAATGCTCGTTTATAAATGAGTGTAACGAAGAAAAAAAAATCAAGGATTTATGAATCAATTCGACGGAGCTCCAAACACAACAAAGCGATTCGAAACACAAAAATGAGTGTAAAGAAGAAAATCAAGGATTTAAGATTCAATTCGACGGAGCTCCAACACAAACAAAGCGATTCGAAACACAACACAAACTCCAAACACAAACAAAGCGATTCGAAACACAACACAAACTCCAACACAAACAAAGCGATTCGAACACAAACACAAACTCCAACACAAACAAAGCGATTCGAAACACAACCCAAACTCCAAACACAAACAAAGCGATTCGAAACACAAACACAAACTCCAAACACAAACAAAGCGATTCGAAACACAAACACAAACTCCAACACAAACAAAGCGGTTCGAAACAGACACAAACTCCAAACACAAACAAAGCGATTCGAAGCACAAACACAAACTCCAACACAAACAAAGCGATTTCAGTGATTCGAGTGTAAATAAGACGGTCGATAGGCGAGACCACGCGTGCAATGCTAGCGGGCTAACGTTAGAGATAGTAACGGAAGTTCGGAAAGTTGGATAAAACTAGCGATATCAAAGCAATCCGATTGTTTTTTATAGAGAGTAGTATCGGAGATATGTTCACACGCTGGAAAAATAGAAAATGCTCGTTTATAAATGAGTGTAAAGAAGAAAATCAATGATTTATGAATCAATTCGACGGAGCTCAAAACACAAACAAAGCACTCACTCGCGACGCATGCGCCTCAATAACAACACACTGGTCCTGTTGATCAATCAGAGCTATGTACATTAATAGATACATAGATATAAATATATATAGACAGCTAGATTAATAGATAGATAGATACATAGATAGATTAAAGATAGGGATAGAAATGTCAACATCAGACCCATCAACATCATCAACATCAACACCAGTAGAAACACAGGACAGTTTATGGGAACTTTTTGATACTTGTATCCATCAAACCCAGATGATACACAATGCTACAGCTGATGCCACAGTGGAAGTGAAAAAATACATCAACCCAGTATTTGCCCAGAACTCATGATCCACTAACTTACTGGAAAGAGAGAGCAGTAATCTTTCCTCATTTGTATGTCATGGCTAAAAAATATCTTTGCATTCCAGCAACAAGTGTCCCTTGTGAGATGATTTTTTCAAAGGCTGGAGAAATTATCTGTAAAAAAAGAAGTAGGCTAAGTCCTTCCACAGCAGAGAAATTATTTTTGAATAAAAATATCTAAAAAAGTGAGACATTGTGGCTTGATTTATTTTATTAATATTCATTTTGCAGGACCAAAATAACATTTTGCACAGTGAGGAGCCTATAGGTTACAAGATTCACATATTAGAAAAGTGCAATAATAAAAAAAAAACCATTTTAATGGCTCGTCAAGGTTGTTTCAGATCAACACCTGCAAGTGACCACTAGGTGTCACCGTGGAGACGGGTGTCGGATTGATTCGAAGCCTCGAAACAATATGGACCATTTGGTTCAACTGTTTCATTGGTTCACGAAGCCTCGATCTGGCCATCACTAGTTCTGGGTTCGTTTTATAGTAATTTTGTTCTGGTATTGCTTGTGGTTTGTGTGTTTGTGTTTTTTCTACCAGGTAAGATGGCTTCTGTGACCAGTTCAACGGCTGATTGGGACTTGGAACTCCGCCCACTCATCAGTGGCTGCAGCTGGTTGGGCTCTTTAAAAGGCTCAGTTTTGGATCAGTTCTTTCTCTCTGTTCCTGCTTTTGGTTTGGTGTGTGTGTGTGTGTGTGTGTGTGTGTGTGTGTGTGTGTGTGTGGCGTGTGTGTGTGTGGCGTGTGTGTGGCGTGTGTGTGGCGTGTGTGTGGCGTGTGTGTCGTGCGTGTGGTGCGTGTGTGGTGCGTGTGTGTGGCGTGTGTGTGGCACGTGTGTGGCACGTGTGTGGCACGTGTGTGTCGCGTGTGTGGTGTGTGTGTCGCGTGTGTCATTTTGATTGACACATTTGACAATAGTTTTAAACTGTTTTTGTGTGTTAGTAAACCTAACTTGTGTTCCATTTTTTGGAACTTGTAGTAGCAGGACGGAGCACTTGTTTGTTTGTGGATTTGTCACAGGTCGAGGTGGGCCAAGCCAGACTGCACCCACCCCTGGACCAGGATCACCCTGAGGAGCGCGTCAAAGGAGGAGGCAGAAGACAGGAATAAAAAGAATGACAAGCTTTATTTAATATATTAAAGTAATTTGAAAATCCTAATCTAAAATCCTCTTCCTTCCTCTTCCCAGGAATCCAAGACGACACCGTGGTAAGTGATGGACCGGTGGGTATCACAGGCGAGTGGGTGGGTCAGGCTCACTTCCTTCTGGCGCTGGTGCCAAACTCACAGTGGTAAGTACTGAACAGGTGGGTATCACATGTGAGTAGATGGGTCAGGGCTCACTTCCTTCTGGCGCTGGTGCCAAACTCACAGTGGTAAGTACTGAACCGGTGGGTATCACAGGTGAGTAGATGGTCAGGCTCACTTCCTTCTGGCGCTGGTGCCAACTCCCAGTGGTAAGTGACAAACAGGTGGTTATTACAGGTGAGTAGGTGGATCAGGGCTCACTTCCTCCTGACACTAGTACCAGACTCACAGTGGTAAGTGACGAACACCACACGAGGGGCCTCCGGGCCACAGCAACCTCCGGGAGCAGAACTCTCTTTGAACAGGCCGGATCAGGACCTCCAGCAGAGATGTACAGTTCTCACGTGGGTTGTAAAGGGCGGGCACTTCGCACCATACAGGTGGGTTTCAGGGCTGCAACAGACTCAAGTTGCAAACTGAGCGGGGCTTCCACTGGAACAGACGGAATCAACACTTCAAATAGAGGTAAACAGCTCTCACATGGGTGGCAGAAGACAGAGTCACAAGCTGAGCAGGGCTTTCACTGGGACAGACAGCATAAAAACTTCAAGCAGAGGTAAACCGTTTTCACGTGTGTTGCAGGGACAGAGTCACAAGCTGAGCGGGCTTTCACTGGACCAGACGGAATCAACACTTCAAATAGAGGTGAACAGCTCTCACATGGGTGGCAGGAGACAGAGTCACAAGCTGAGCAGGGCTTTCACTGGGACAGACAGCATAAAAACTTCAAGCAGAGGTAAACAGTTCTCACGTGTGCTGCAGGGGACAGAGTCACAAGCTGAGCGGGGCTTTCACTGGAACATACAGAATCAACACTTCAAGTAGAGGTGAACAGCTCTCACATGGGTGGCAGGAGACAGAGTCACAAGCTGAGCAGGGCTTTCACTGGGACAGACAGCATAAAAAACTTCAAGCAGAGGTAAACAGTTCTCACGTGTAGTGTGCACACGGGGGCTTTTCCTTCTGACATCCAACATGACACATGGGGAGTGCACGGCGATTAAAGATAAATCTTCCACACACACACGACAGTCCAACTCCAAACATGCAACGTGATGGGAAACGTCAATTCCAGCACTACAAATCCACTTTTCAAGTGCAAAATAAGGCCAACACTCACCCAGAGGTCTCGATCTGAAGAGCCGATGATCGTCAGAGTTGGGACAGATGTTCTGAATAATTTCCTCACCACTACAAGCGGGCTTCACTTCGCTGTTTCCAATGGCCAAGGAGGAGGCAAGAGATCGACAAGGAATCAGTATATTTCACTCAGTGCGAGGTGTACAACGTGATCCGAGCACTCCAAACCAGTATCCAATTTAGTGTAGAAAACATGCGTTTATGAGATTCAAGTTGTCAATCCTTCATCTCACTCTTTTCCAGTCCAGGCGACGAATTCCACTCTTCAAAAACTGCCCTCGGATCCCACAAGCAACACTCCTCTTCTTTCACGATGATCCTTCAGCTGCAACACTCTACAAACATTTCCCAATGGGAGAGAACCACACCAGATCGACGGGGGAAGACAAAGAAACAACAACACAACACCTTCTCTTCCCCTTGTGTTTTATCCTCTCCAAACACTGGCGCCACCTCAATCAGAAACTCAGAGTGAAGTCCCCACACCTGTTACCAATCTGCCGTTTAGTTGTCATGACGACAGACACACACACAAGCCCGGGGACAGTGTTACACTAAAAGTGCCCCGGCGGGAACACTTCTCTGGTGGGAATAGTTCCGGGGATTATTTGTCACCCCGTGACATACCCCCCTGCCAAACCGTTCTAGTCCCGAGAACGGTCTCCAGACACCCAGTCTCCGTACCTGGCTGGAGGCTGACCCCGATTCTCTCGCTGAGAACGTCGTGGTGGGGAGATGGGTGCTTCAGGTCGTGGTCCTAGGCCTAGGCCCCTCGGGATCACTGCCCATCCTACCAGCGGGGGGGGTAGGATCCTACCATCCTACCAAGTCGTCTCGGCCGGTGGGTCCTCCACCACTGGCTTTGGGTAATTCGGGCAAGGGCGGATCAGGTTACGTTGTAACACCCGTTCGGGGCCCGTCTTACCTTCGGGCCGTAAGGCATATACAGGTTGGTCCGGATGGGGTTGTCGCTGAACGACGTATGGCTGAGCCTCCCATCGGTCGCTCAATTTTCCCTTCCCTTGCCGGCGATTGTCCCGGAGCAGCACCCTCTCCCCGGGCAGTAGCTGGGCTTCTCGGGCCGTCCGATCGTACAGTCTCTTGCTTTTTAGCGCCGCCTGATTAATCCGGCCAGCGACTTGTTCGTATGCGGACTGGAGACGTCGGTCGTGGTTTGCTACCCAGTCGGACAGACTACTTCCCTCTTCTCCCCCAGTGGTTCCCATGAGCATATCCATCGGTAGCCTCACATGTCTGCCGAACATCAGGTAGGTAGGGGCATAACCGGTAGTACTGTGTATGCTGTTGTTATACGCCTGTATCACTGCTGGGAGCCGATCAGCCCAATGGCCCTGCTGCTCTTCCTCCAAGGTTCCCAACAAGCCCAGCAAGGTCTGATTGAACCTTTCGCACCCCCCGTTCCCTTGAGGATGATAAGGGGTCGTATGGGTCTTCTTACATCCGTACAGTTGGCACAATTCATGGATCACTTTCGACTCGAAATTGGCCCCTTGATCTGAATGGAGGATTTCAGGGCATCCGAATGGCTGGATCACGTACTTCCAGAGAGCGTTAGCAGTGGTCAGGGCAGTTTGGTCCACAGTGGGGATGGCCCATGCATATTTAGTGAACAGATCGGTTACAACGAGAATATTCTGGATCTGGTCCACCGGCCGTCCCAAAGTGAGGAAGTCCATTGCCACCAGGTGCAGAGGTGCCCTGGCCTGAATCGGGACCAGCGGTGCCCGTTTCTCCCTCCTGGACTTGAACAAGGTGCAACGTGGGCATCTCTGAAGGTAAGTCCTGGTGGTACCCTCCATCCCAGGCCAGTAGAAATGTCGCCTCAACAAAGCCAATGTCCTCTCTTGCCCCTGATGTCCCATCCTAGCATGATACGCCTCCAGTAAAGCCTGCCACCGTCCTTCGGGGACCACGATCTGACAGACCTCCTCTCCTCGGCCTGGGTCCTGGAGCGTCCTACAGAGCACCCCATCCCTCAAATAGAGCCTTTCCCTCTGTCCCAGCAGGCCTCGCACACTTCGGGTCTGAGTTCGACGTTCCGCCCCCTCGGGCCAGGTCTTCTGCTCCAACCATGTCCGTACCCGCAACACATCTCCATCTTCGCCCTGCCACAGTCTCCAGCGTTGTGGGTCCCACCCCCAACACGGAGGGGGGTCCGCAGGCGTCTGTCCTGGGGCCTCTACAACTACCACCATTAATCCCTCGTCGGATCCCAGTCCTGGGGCCGGTGTATGGCCTGCCGATCCTTCACCCGGTAACCTGGATAACATGTCAGCGTTGGTGTGCTCTCTCCCTGGCCGGTACTGGATCTGATAGTCAAAGTTGGCCAGTTGCGCCACCCAGCGTTGCTCCACTGCCCCTAGTTTGGCCATTTGTAGATGCACCAGCGGGTTATTGTCCGTGACAACCCGTACCTTGGCTCCCCACAAGAAGTCTTTAAATTTTTCACCCAGCGCCCACTTCCAGTAGCTCGGGTCTAAAGGAGCTGTAGGTCGAGTCATTCTTCTCTGCGGGGTGTAAGCTTCAGCTTGCATAGGCGATTACTTTCTCCTCTCCTTGTTGTTTCTGCGCCAAAACAGCTCCCAACCCTAGTTGACTAGCATCGGTGTACAGGATGAATGGTTGAGTAAAGTCGGCATAGGCCAGTATCGGGGCCTGTAAGAGTTCCTGCTTGAGCTGCTGGAAAGCGGCTTCGCAGGCTGGGTCCCATTGAATGGGAGGGGACCCTCGACCCCGTGCTCGACCCGTGCCTCCCAACAGCTGGTTAATGGGTTTGGCAATTTTGGAGAAGTCCTTAATGAATCGGCTATAGTAGCCCACGAAGCCCAGGAATGACCGAACTTGGCGCACTGTCTGGGGAGCTGTCCACTCTTGCACCGCCCTCACTTTTTCTGGGTCAACGGAGATCCCCGCCGCACTGACCACGTGCCCCAGAATTTTGACCTCCTTACGGAAGAGCTGACACTTGTCAGGCTGTAACTTCAGCCCATAGCGCTCTAGGGAGCGGAAGACTTGCCCAAGATGTTCCAGATGGGACTTGAAATCGGGGGAGTAAGTGATGATGTCATCCAGATAGACGAGGGTGGTATCCATCACTTGGCTGCCCAAACAACGCTGCATCAGCCGCTGGAATGTGGCTGGAGCGTTGCAGAGGCCGAACGGCATCCGGTCCCACTCATAGAGACCGAAAGGGGTGGTAAATGCCGTCTTCTCCCGGTCACGCTCGTCCATTTGTACCTGCCAATAACCGCTGGCCAAGTCGAGGGTGGAGTACCAGGCAGCTTGAGTGAGGCTCGTAAGAGAATCTTCAACCCGCGGCAACGGGAAGGCATCCCTCTTGGTCACCTGGTTCAACCGGCGGTAATCCACACAAAACCTCCAGGAACCCGTCTTCTTACGGACCAACACTATCGGTGCGGCCCAAGGGCTGCTACTCTCACGAATAATCCCCCTGTCAAGCATTCCTCGCAACAGGGTGCGGACCTCTGTGTACAAGGTCGGTGGTACAGGCCGGTAGCGCTCTCGGCTTGGTGCAGCATCCCCAGTTGGAATTTGGTGCTTTACCACATCAGTGCGGCCGTAGTCCTCCTCGTGAGTAGAGAACAGGTGCTGCCATCCCCTCAAGAATTCTTGAAGTTGTCCCACTTGTTCTTCCTTCAGCCCATAACCCCGTAAAGACTCTCCCTTTAAGTGAGCAGGCAATCCTCCTACCTCCTCCACTCCTGGACCGGCCCGCGCTATAGCCACTTCGACCACTGTAGGACTCACCCGCTTAAAGTTAACTTCGCCCTGCTCACGAACCTGCTGCGGTCTTACTGAGGTCACCCGGGCCAAACATTGGTGATGATACAGGTGGATAAGGAAGGGGTTCGTGTTCCTCACTCTTACTGAGACTCGGCCTCCCTGAACAGTTGCCAGTCCTCGAGCTATCTCCACCTTGGGACCCTCTTCGTGGGGCTCCACCATCACCCACTCTTGCGGATGGTAACGTCGAGGGGGCAGCCTGGCCCAGACTACTGCCTCACTTCGAGCTGGGATAGACAGGGCGTAGCGGCAGGCCACTCTCCCCGTGCTCTCCCGGTCATGCTGTTGTTCGGCCAGACATATCCGGCGGCAATCGGCCCTGATACGGTCCCACTCCTGTCTGGCTGGGGTTACAGCTGCTCGTGCCGGTCTACTTCGGAATAGCTCCTCCCAGCAATCCGAGATGACATTCATCCCAATCAGGGCGCGATGGGACCCTAGACACGGGTCTCGGACAACTACCACCCCCTTCTGAGGCACTACAACTCCATGGATCTTCAAATCGGTCACAAGGTATCCTACGTACGGTATGTCCAGTCCGTTTGCCCCACGCAGCGTCAACCAGGGGGCCTCCACAGGCGATCTACCGTTGGTGCCAAACAGCTCATGGGCCAAACTTTCAGTGAATAAGGTCACTTGGGAGCCTGTATCCAAGAGACAATGTATCTCCTGACCATTAACTTGGGCCACCACCACTGGGCAGCGGCCTATCAAGCGACTCTGAGGGGATGTGGAAGAAGAGGGGTCTAATACGGGGGTCCCGAACACTTGACCCACAGTGGCCGGAGACTCTAAAAACCCCCTTGTGATGCCCGTCGGGCAGAGCATTGGCGAAAGTAATGCCCCGACTCTCCACAGCCATTACAAATGGGCCGCCCATGTTCGTCCCACTGGAATCGGGAGCCCACTGACCAGGGAGGACGGCGTTCGGAAGGGCGATTCCCGTCGGAGTAAGCCCGTTCCCGAGAGTGAAAAGGTGGCTGCAGGCGCTCTCGACGAAGCTCTTCCATGACAGACTCGGACAACTCGGACATTTGTTCCTGAACATCTCGCTTCAGTTCTTCCCGGAGGACCTGCTTCCAATCGGGTGCCGTAATGGCCAACGACATTGGTAGCCAAACAGCTGGGGGTTTCCACATGCTCCGCCTGGTCGCGCTCAAGAGCCAGGGCTTCTTGCCTCAGCTCTTCGAAAGTCATGTCTGGTCCTCTCCGAAGCTGCACCCGCAGGCTCTGACGTACGGGACCCTCTCACAGCCCCAACAGGAATTGATCTCGCAGCAACACCTCTCCTTCCCCCAGGCCATGGTCCTGCCTTCCCGTGAGTCTGGAAAACTGCTCCCGCAGTTGCAAGGCGAATGCCCGAACAGATTGCCGGGGACCCTGGCGAGAATTGAAAAACTTCGTCCTCAGAGTAGCTACCGGAGTGGTATCTCCATACTGCCCCGTAAGAAAATCAAAAATAGCCTGGACCGTCGCACGGTTGGCTTCTGGTACTGCCTGAACTTCTCTTCTCGCCTCCCCCTCCAGAGAGTTCAAAACGAACTGGACCTTCTGCAGAGCACTCAGACCTTGAAGCCCCGCCAGGTATTCCACCTGGGTCTTCCACAGGGACAGACTTACTTCGGACCCCGGGCCTCCGTACCTCGGGGCCCACGGGGCACCCATGAAAATCGGCATGACAGGTTGCCGAGCCCCAGGCTCTTCCTCCTCCGCCATCTCAACCTCTGATCGCTCAACTCAAGGTGAACCCTGCCGACTACGCCAAATCGGTCACAGGTCGAGGTGGGCCAAGCCAGACTGCACCCACCCCTGGACCAGGATCACCCTGAGGAGCGCGTCAAAGGAGGAGGTAGAAGACAGGAATAAAAGGAATGACAAGCTTTATTTAATATATAAAAGTAATTTGAAAATCCTAATCTAAAATCCTCTTCCTTCCTCTTCCCAGGAATCCAAGGCGACACCGTGGTAAGTGATGGACCGGTGGGTATCACAGGCGAGTGGGTGGGTCAAGCTCACTTCCTTCTGGCGCTGGTGCCAAACTCACAGTGGTAAGTACTGAACCGGTGGGTATCACAGGTGAGTAGATGGTCAGGCTCACTTCCTTCTGGCGCTGGTGCCAACTCCCAGTGGTAAGTGACAAACAGGTGGTTATTACAGGTGAGTAGGTGGATCAGGGCTCACTTCCTCCTGACACTAGTACCAGACTCACAGTGGTAAGTGACGAACACCACACAAGGGGCCTCCGGGCTACAGCAACCTCAGGGTCGTCGGCGGAGCAGAACTCTCTTTGAACAGGCCGGATCAGGACCTCCAGCAGAGATGTACAGTTCTCACGTGGGTTGTAAAGGGCGGGCACTTCGCACCATACAGGTGGGTTTTAGGGCTGCAGCAGACTCAAGTCGCAAGCTGAGCGGGGCTTTCGCTGGCACAGACAGAATCAACACTTCAAATAGAGGTGAACAGCTCTCACATGGGTTGCAGGGGACAGATACTTCGTACCTTACAGGTGGGTTTCAGGGCTGCAACAGACTCAAGTCGCAAACTGAGCGGGGCTTCCACTGGAAAAGACGGAATCAACACTTCAAATAGAGGTAAACAGCTCTCACATGGGTGGCAGGAGACAGTCACAAGCTGAGCAGGGCTTTCACTGGGACAGTGTAGTGTATATGCCTCGGACTCTGGGTCCGTATGAATTAGCTCAAATGATCTATAGGGAATTTTAATAACTAATCATGAATATGATTAATATATTGCATATTACAGTTACATTAAATTATCGAAATTGAAGATAGACTATATGAATATATGAATAATCAATCACAACGAATTATAATTCCTCATTCATATATCAATAATCTTATTTAACTTCGATTATGAGATAACCTTTAAGGGAAATTCATGTAATGATCAAATAGGTGTTTGTCCCGCAAAAACCATCAAAGATCACCCATCAACCTCTCAGTAAGGCTATCCCTCCTCATAAACTCCAAGAAATATTAACTTTCTGGCCGTGAACCTTAATTTTCTTGTGTTTATAAAATTAAAACCACTTAATGAAGTAAATAACGAGCGCGGTATAGCTCTTGGATCTATCTCATTGACGTTTGTATTTTTACAAGCATTTTCACAGAAACAGTTGAATATATTGTTTTAATAAATGCAAAACTACAGAATATACGAACTACACATACTGATTACACTTTATATGTCTTTGTACATATCTTACAGGTGAACAATAAGACAAACGGATAACAAATGAGAGAAGGAGAGTTGGAGAGAGTGAGAGAGTGAGAGAGTTCTCTGGGGAGGTGGGCGCGCGCCGAAGCACGCGCTGAGGTTGTAGAGAGAATGGTCACGAGTGACCATAGAACAGCAAAAATCACAGAAACCTTGAGAGACATCAATGCATCGAACCTTAAAACATTAAAACTCGTTAGAGTTTGATACTTGCACAGTTCGTTGTGTGTGGTGTGGCTGAGATCAGCCTGCGTGTGCTCGCGGAGCAGAGCGCGCGCGCTCGTGTTTGCGGAGCGCGCTTCTCGTGCTGATGCGCGTTCTCTCATGGAGCTTCGGACAGGGCGCGTGCTCTCGTGTCTCTATAGCGAGCTGTTCGCGGGAGTTTTGAAGGCCTCTTTTGGAAGGGAAGTTGCTGAAGGAATCATTCACGCTAAATTCGTTCACTCTTAGGTGAAGGCGAACCAAGGAGAATTTGAAAATGAAACAAAAGAACTTAGATAAAGAAAATAAAAATGGAGGGAACTCCTGGAAGGAGTTCAGGATCGGAGACTTCACATGATGAGCAGACGATGAAGGCAGGAAGCGAGAGAGCAGGAAGAGCTTTGGCTCTCTTTTTAAAGGAATGTAAGGATAACGCCTTCTCATGGCGGATTGTCCAATCACCTTCAGTGATCTGGGAGCGGGAGACTTCTCTTTGTCTTGTCAGAAGACCCCAGTCTGTGTAGTTTATGACAGAGCTTTGGCTTAGTCATTTCTATGACTGAAAAGGATTCATCTAGTAATAATCATATCATTGCAGTCTATTATCGAGATTCAACTCCGTTAGGTCTCAAGATTTAAAATATGAAACACATCAGGTTACGGTTAGGAATACAACGTTTGATTATTATGCATTAGTATAGACATTTAAAGTTCGATTAATGTTACACTTGGACATATATATGCTTTCCTATGGTTTATAAACACATCTTAACACAAAAAGGGATATATTTATTACATTTAAGAGTGACTATTTAGCAGTCCTTTTTCTCTGTGTGAAGACACATGGGTGTCTTGGTGTGAGTTTGCTTCTTTGGGAAAGGAATGTTTGGGTGTCACGTTACATGTTGGTGTGAGCAATGTTGGTGTGTGTGTGAGAATCACTGATTCACTAATCTGACCAGATGTCAGTCAATGTTGCTACAACAGCATAAAAACTTCAAGCAGAGGTAAACCGTTCTCACGTGTGTTGCAGGGACAGAGTCACAAGCTGAGCGGGCTTTCACTGGAACAGACGGAATCAACACTTCAAATAGAGGTGAACAGCTCTCACATGGGTGGCAGGAGACAGAGTCACAAGCTGAGCAGGGCTTTCACTGGGACAGACAGCATAAAAACTTCAAGCAGAGGTAAACAGTTCTCACGTGTGCTGCAGGGGACAGAGTCACAAGCTGAGCGGGGCTTTCACTGGAACAGACAGAATCAACACTTCAAGTAGAGGTGAACAGCTCTCACATAGGTGACACGAGACAGAGTCACAAGCTGAGCAGGGCTTTCACTGGAACAGACAGAATCAACACTTCAAGTAGAGGTGAACAGCTCTCACATAGGTGACAGGAGACAGAGTCACAAGCTGAGCGGGGCTTTCACTGGGACAGACAGCATAAAAACTTCAAGCGGAGGTAAACAGTTCTCACGTGTGCTGCAGGGGACAGAGTCACAAGCTGAGCGGGGCTTTCACTGGGACAGACAGCATAAAAACTTCAAGCAGAGGTAAACAGTTCTCACGTGTGCTGCAGGGGACAGAGTCACAAGCTGAGCGGGGCTTTCACTGGAACAGACAGAATCAACACTTCAAGTAGAGGTGAACAGCTCTCACATAGGTGACAGGAGACAGAGTCACAAGCTTAGCGGGGCTTTCACTGGGACAGACAGCATAAAAAACTTCAAGCAGAGGTAACAGTTCTCACGTGTAGTGTGCACACGGGGGCTTTTCCTTCTGACATCCAACAGGTGACTACAATCGATCTTACTAGGCTCTTATGATGAACGGTAGACCAGCATGACACATGGGGAGTGCACGGCGATAAAAGATAAATCTTCCACACACACACGACAGTCCAACTCCAAACATGCAACGTGAAGGGAAACGTCAATTCCAGCACTACAAATCCACTTTTCAAGTGCAAAATAAGGCCAACACTCACCCAGAGGTCTCGATCTGAAGAGCCGATGATCATCAGAGTTGGGACAGATGTTCTGAATAATTTCCTCACCACTACAAGCGAGCTTCACTTCGCTGTTTCCAATGGCCAAGGAGGAGGCAAGAGATCGACAAGGAATCAGTATATTTCACTCAGTGCGAGGTGTACAACATGATCCGAGCACTCCAAACCAGTATTCAATTTAGTGTAGAAAACATGCGTTTATGAGATTCAATTTGTCAATCACTCATCTCACTCTTTTCCAGTCCAGGCGACGAATTCCACTCTTCAAAAACTGCCCTCGGATCCCACAAGCAACACTCCTCTTCTTTCACGATGATCCTTCAGCTGCAACACTCTACAAACATTTCCCAACGGGAGAGAACCACACCAGATCGACGGGGGAAGACAAAGAAACAACAACACAACACGGAGAGAGAACACACAGCCTTCTCTTCCCCTTGTGTTTTATCCTCTCCAAACACTGGCGCCACCTCAATCAGACACTCAGAGTGAAGTCCCCACACCTGTTGCCAATCTGCCGTTTAGTTGTCATGACGACAGACACACACACAAGCCCGGGGACAGTGTTACACTAAAAGTGCCCCGGCGGGAACACTTCTCTGGTGGGAATAGTTCCGGGGATTATTTGTCACCCCGTGACAGATTCTTATAGTTTGTACTAGGGATGAGTAAATGAAGCCTCATGAAGCAATGAGGCTTTCCCCTGACTGTTCCGGGAAAAGATTCAAAGCTCCGAGAGTGTCGAGAACAGCGCCATCTGGTGTTTATTTAAAATAAAGCAGCCAGAAGCCTATGTAAGAAGCTCTGTCAGATGAAGCAAACACGCTCCATGATTTCAATGTTATGTGTACAAATAAAAGCCTTACACGTTTGTGTTTGATTTGTCCATTAAATAAATTATCTTACCAACTAAAGTGTGACAATAAAATATAAAATGAGCTTATGATTGATTCAATAAGATCTAACGTAGGCCATACTCTCTCTCTCTCTCTCTCTCTCTCTCTCTCTCTCTCTCTCTCTCTCTCTCTCTCTCTCTCTCTCTCTCCACACACACACACACACACACACACACACACACACACACACACACACACACACACACACACACACACACACACACACACACACACACACACACACACACACACACACACACACACACACACACACACACACACACACACACACACACACACACACTGAATGGACATTGTGTGATAGGATCATCTGTTATTAAATGTACCTATGACACTTGGCAGTGATAGTGCTTATGTAACTGTATGACAGAAAGGTGATAAAGTTTTTAATTATTCTGTAATGCCAATGTATATAGATGGTGGTAGACATGTTTCTGCATTCTCCAGTATTCAAGTGGATCTTCAGCTCTTTGTATGTTTGTCTCTGTAAGGTATTTATCCACTTCTACGATCGCATCAAAAGTGGCATTTGAGCTTTGTTTGTGTTGGTCTACAGCACTGTCCAACAGAATCCAAATGTTTCCACCTCAGAAGTGTGAGAAGATAAAAAAAATATTGGGAGTGACTGTACATGTACATTGACTGAATATAAGACACATCAACGGTCAACAATTATAAAATACAATAATAAAAAATAAAATAATAATAAATAAATAAATATATATATATTTATTTGTTATTATTCCTTTTTAGAAATGCATAAATACATTAGAAGCTATAAACTCAAAATATTCCCAGATAGGGGAAGTCTTCCTTTTTTTGGCTGTTGCCATTGCTCTAAATACAAACCCTTCACCAAACACCAACACCCTCCCCTAAGCCCACCCTAACCACAAATACCATCACCAAATTACCTAAAAAACACCAAAAGTGCAAAGATTTTACAAAAACAAAAAGACACAACAACTACAAAAAATAATAAATAGTTTTGGTTATTTAAATGTAATGTATTGATTAACTTTCAAAGTGCAGCACTCTCCTCACAAACCAATGAACCAGACTGAGTCAACAACGGGTTCGAGCCTTCTGAAACCCAAAGCGAAACGCGCACGTGATTGGACAGAAAGTGAGGCTTCATTTGTCATCGATCACGTGACTCTGGGAAACCAATACACACCCCGATACAGGGCTTCACTAGAAATTGCGTCGCAAATGCGATACGCACATCGAAGCTTCAGTGTCATACGTAACATCACTAATTTGTACTAATTACCTTTTTTTTTTCCTCTGTTGTACATATGGAGTTGGGGAGTAGATTTAGAGCTACCCCGGGGTATACATACATCACCTGTAGGGATACTTCTGTCTAGAAACATCAGCTAGACATGGGCGGACCACCAGCTGTAAGTTTGGTTAGGGCGCCTTGATCGTGTGCCAGATAGGGATTGTATTTTTTTTTCTATATTTAGTATAGGTTAGGGGTGGGTTTTGTTTTGTTTATTTCTTTTGGTCCGTCCAGCCCTCCCCTTTTCCCAGATAATTATTATTGTTTATTATTTACAATATTACCGTGGCTAAATAAAAGCTTCATTTTTATACGGTATTTGGTGTTTGTGTTCTTTTCTCGCACCGCGACTCCACATCTCCTTTGCTGGCATCGGCGGGCTCGAGCAATAGGTTGTCAGGCTCCCCTCCCTTTTGGATTCTGTGGCCGTCTCAATGTCCATCTCGTAAAAAAGATCCCAATCCGTGGAATCAAAGCAGCCTTTTAAGGTCTTAATACTATCCTCCGACCAATCCGAGATTGTCTTTGTGTGTGGCTTAGCACTTTTTAAGAGTTTTATAAGTTGGAATCAGATGAACAGTGTTATGATCACAGTTAGATAGAGGAGGTTTGGCCTTAGCAACTATGCATCCTTAACGTTTCCGTAACATTTGTCCAAAATCTTATTACCTCTCGTGAAGCACTTAATATATTGTTCATATCCCGGTAGCATAAGCTCCAGTCTTCACTGATTGAAGGCTTCAAGGATAAAAATTGGAGCCGCTGGAGTCCGCCTTAATTGTTCGTTGACACAGTCACTTATACACCTGGCCGCGTTAGCGGCATTCCCGCTTGGTGGAACGTACACCGCACAAATAATGATGTTTCCAAATTCACGCGGTAGATAAAAAGGCCTTAATGATAAACATAATAATTCCACATCGGGATTGCACACAGTTTCTCTCACTGTATGCTGGCAGCACCATTTGTCCTTGATGTGTATACAGACACTCTTGTTTTGCCCGAGTGATTATTCATGAATATTGTTATTCTTCAATGCGCAACGCTTGATCGTATATGCATGCAATGCAACAGTTCGTTTTCTTTGCACAAAGTAACGAATTAGTTTAAATATGGAAATTCAATGCGAAAGGACATATGTTATTTTATGTGTGCTCTTTTCATTGCATAGAGGAATAAGTTAGACATTTTACTTAATGCTATGAAACAACTCAAATGTCATCTCTTCAATGCACTACTGAATGAGTTAGTTCTTGACTGCATTGCAATGCAAAGTGCAGATTTACTTATGTTATTCTTTAATGCACAACGCTTGATCGTATGTGCAATGCAACATCACCTCTTCATTGCACAAAGGAACGAGTTAGATGCATTGTAAAGCGACAGCTCATGTAATGTTTTCTCGACAGTACACAAATATTTGAGCTGTGTTGCCAATCCATTGAAAAAACAAATATGTTCCAAGTTGTGTTTTCAACAGCTAATGCAATGATTTACTTTAAAAAACTTTTTTATGAAGTATGCAATGCATTTGCGAAAGCCACCTAAGGCCAGCCATACAGTAGTCGATATTTGACATAATTAACATATTTCTGGCCAAAGAACGAACTTTCTACATATCTCATAGACTACTTCTGATGTTACGTCAGCCAGCTTGTATTTGGCCCATTGAAAATATTTCTGGCCAAATAGGCAGCTTAATATATATTCTCAAAGACTCTTTCTGATTTCAAATCAGCCAGAAAGTAGTCCATATTTGACCTACTGAATACATTTCTGGCCAAAAAGTACTTGATCTTGAACAAAGCACTAGTGCTTTGAAACTAATATGTTCTTTAGTGTGATAAAATATGTGATATTTAACATGCTGATTGACTTCTAGTTACAACAACCACATAAAAGTCCATATCTGATATTATGAACATGTCTTCGGCCAAAGGATACTTTTTATTTTATTTTACTAAATAACCTCATAGACTCCTTCTGATGTTACGTCAGGTATACAGTATCCAAATTTGACATAATGAATGTATATCTGGCCAAAGAGTATATAGAACTTTTTACACATTATCATTGACTACTGCTGATGTTACCGTCAGCCAGCCTACATTTGACCCATTTAAAAAAAAAAAAAAAAATGGGCCAAATGGTCCCCAAAAGATAACATGTTGTAGTAGTTAAATGAAAGATAACTATATATTCTCATAGACTCTTTCTGATGTTAAATCATCCAGACAGCAGTCCATTTATGACCTGCTGAATATATTTCTGGCCAAAGTACTTGATCTTGAACATTCTACATATAATGACTCCTTCTGATGTTACATCAGCCATACAGTAGTCCAAATTTGAGCTCCTGAACATTTTTCTGGCCAAAGGGTTGTCAAAAGGCAACATGCACTTTATTCTCATAGACTTATTCTGATGTTAATTCAGCCATACAGTCGTCCATATTTGACCTACTGTATATATTTTGAATTGAATTGAACAACTTTATTAATCCCGATAGGGAAACTGCGTTGCCACCAACAGTATAGCCATCAAACATAGTACACAACTAACAGACAAATAAATAAATAAATAATTCTGCATTAGGAGACTGATAGACCCTGATAATAAGACACAATTTGAAGAAAGATTCAATTTCACAGCTTCACAAACAAACATTATTAAAGACTAGAATAATTACAATAACAATTAACAGTGTTGGTTGAAGTATCTGACCGCTGCGGGAACAAAAGACCTTCTCATGCGCTCACTAGAGCACCGAGGCATTACCAATTGATCGCTAAAAGAGCTTCTGAGTCCTTTAAACAAGTTGTGTAGTGGATGGCCTTCAAAAAGCAGGACAATTTTTAATTTCGAACTAATCCTCTTCTCCACAGTAACCTCCAATACATCTGGGTTAAGACCAATAACTGAACCTGCTCTCTTAATCAGCTTATTTATCCTATTTTTGTCTTCAACAGATATACTGCCCCCCCAGCAAAGTACAGCATAAAAAAGAACACTAGCTAAAATCCCTTGATAAAAAACATTTAAAAGCTTTGTGCTGATGTTAAATGATCTTAGTTTTCTCAAAAAGAACAGTCTCGACTGAGCCTTCTTCATTAAGACATTAGTGTTCTCTTTCCAGTTTAATTTTTCATCCAGATGGACACCTAAAAATTTATATGACTGCACAATTTCGATTGACTGACCATTAATTGTGACTGGAAGGACATTCTCTTTTTTCTTTCTGAAATCAATCACAAGTTCTTTAGTCTTCCCTACGTTCAGTTTCAAAAAATTTGACTCACACTAGCTGTAAAAAGACTGAACCTCCCTTCTGTAAACAAGGTCATCACCCTGGTTAAGTAGACCCACTAAAGCAGTGTCATCAGAGAATTTTTGTACTTAGCAAGATGGCTGACTATGCCTATAGTCAGCAGTATAAAGTGAAAACAAAAAGGGGGATAAAACTGTACCCTGAGGTGCTCCAGTATTAGTTAGAATGGTATCAGAATATTCGTTACCAATCCTAACAAACTGTGGTCGTGCTAAAAGGTACTCTAGAATCCAGGCAATGGTTGTATTGTGCAATTTAAAATCAATTAATTTATTAGCTAAAATATGTGGCTGTATAGTATTAAAAGCACTCGAAAAATCAAAAAACATGATCCTAACGGAACTGGCAGTAGTTTCTAAATGACTAAATATTGTGAACCATAAATAGTAATGCATCATCTACTCCCACACCCTTCCTATAAGCAAATTGCAAAGGATCCTGAAAAGCAGACACATGCCTAGTCAGATGATCTAATACAACCCTCTCAAAACACTTCATAATCTGCGAAGTCAGAGCTATAGGCCTCAGATTAGAAAGATTGTTAGACACCTTAGCTTTTTTGGGAATAGGGACCAGACAAGATGTTTTCCACATAACCGGGATTTTGGCAGAAGACAGGGACAAAGAAAACAATGAGAGGAGGACGGAGCACAGCTGGTCAGCACACACTTTTAGGGTGCGTGGATGGACACCGTCAGGGCCTGCTGCCTTATTTGGTTTAATACACCTCAACTGCTGACGAACCTCTTCAATGTTAAGAGTAATTGCTGGACTACATTCCTCAGAGCTGCTCTGCCGAAGGTTAAAAAGAACATTCTCATGAAGTGAAGAAATTTTTGACCCAAGAGCACTCGATCTTGAACATTCTATACATAATGACTCCTTCTGGTGTTACATCAGACATTCAGCGATCCAATTTTAACCTACATAACATATTTATTGGTAAAGAATCCTGAATCTTGAACTTTCCACACATACTTATTGACTTCATCTGAAGTTACATCAGCCATACTGTGTACATATGTCACAGGTCGGGGCGGGCCACTGGCTGCACCCACCCCTAAAACGTACTCGGTTACTAACGTAACCTCGGTTCCCTTTCGTAGTCACTTCGAGTTACGTCGAAATGACGACGAATGGGGTTCGCTTAGAAGCCTATCCTCTTCGAATATTAATAAAACGAGCCAATGGCAAGCAAATGCCATGGGTCTGCTGAATTTGCATAGCGTAACTCCGCCCCACAGTGTGGGTATATAAGGAAGTGAGCCGGCAACATGCAGATATGTTTTCGCTTTCGGAGCCAAGTTTATCCTTCACTCCACAAGCCATCCTGAGTATCATCTCTATTCCTCTTCGAGACGAGCTTCCCTCCAGGTGTTGGTGTGACAGCGAGTTCCAGCGAGTGCACATTCCCTGCGATCTGAGCAGTGATCTGCCAGTGTGTGTGTGTTCTCTCCCTGGTCGCTTCAGCATCTGCGGGGATTTCTCCTTCTCTCTAAAAGAGCAAAGCGCGTGGCACGTCTTTTTAAAGATGCATCGCCCGTGCCCTTCTGGTTGTGGTCACTGGCTGTCTGATTTAGATGGGCACAATCGCTGTTTTGCGTGTTTGGGCTTAGAGCACGCCAAAGCAGCGCTTGTGGATGACTCATGTTTTCATTGCGGAAACATGACCATCGCGACACTACGGTCGAGACTCAGTGATCTCGAAAGAGTGAGAGTCCCCTCATCCACACCCCGATCTACCCCCTCTAGTAATAGAGCTGGTACTTCGGCTGGTGGCCAGGGTGACCTGAGGGTGACGGTGTGGCAACAACAACCGACGATTCGTCCTCGGGCCACATCCTCCTCTCAAGTGCCGCAACCCGCGAGCCGACCAGATGATGCGCTCGCCAACGGTCGGCGGCGGACCGAGTGCGCCGTCTGGCGCTCCTAATGACGATGCTATGTCGATCACAGCATCACAAGGTGGGCAGGAGTCCTCGGGAGATGAGGGCTCAACCTGGCTGATATGAGGGACGCTGAGCGGACTCGTCTGCTTGACGCCCCCATATCCCAGGCTGGCCTCTTCGGCGGAGCGGTTGAAGATTTTGCCCAACAGTTTTCAACCGCCCAGAAGCAGACTGAGGCTATTCGTCATATTCTGCCCCGACGGCCCGCTGCTGCCTCCACCCAGCCGTCGGTTCAGACGCCTCAGCCTGCTCGCCGCCGAGGGCGCCCTCCCGCGGCTCCCGCCCCTCCCGCACGGCCCCAGCAGCAGCCTTCACCCGGGCCGCGTCGTGGAGGACGCCGCAGGCAGGCGCCCCAGCCCTCTCCAGCCCCGCGCCCCGCTAAACGCCAGGCCAAGCGGCACTCCTGAGACGGGCTGCTCAGAGATGGCCATCAGTTCTTCTCAGGAGATGGTAGCAGGACCACTCCTTCCCCCGGTGGAGGGCCGGGGGAGAATCTTTTGTTCTCCACTCCCCGCTGCTCACCCACGGGTGGGCAGCACCCTAATGTGGTTAAAGAAAGAACTGATATCCCCATCTCTGAGCCCCCAGAAGGGAATGACAGAGCTTACGAGCGAGCGCGCGCAGTCACTGCTGACTTGCCTGAGACAAATCCAGAGCAAGAGTGCGGTTCCACTGAAACTTTTTCAGAGGCTCCTGGGGCATATGGCATCTGCAGCCGCGGTAACGCCGCTCGGATTGCTTCATATGAGACCGCTTCAGCACTGGCTTCACGATCGAGTCCCGAGGTGGGCATGGCACCAGGGCAAGCTCCGAGTACCAGTTACTCCGACCTGCCGTCAGACCTTCTCCCCGTGGACGAACCTCAGCTTTCTACGGGCCGGAGTGCCCTTAGAACGAGTTTCCAGGCATGTTGTTGTGTCAACGGATGCCTCCTCCACGGGCTGGGGTGCCATGTGCAATGGACATGCTGCCGCGGGCTCCTGGACAGGACCCCACCGCCTATGGCATGTCAATTGCCTCGAGTTGCTGGCAGTACGTCTCGCTCTGCACCGCTTCCGGGCGCTGCTCAAGAACCAGCACGTACTAGTCCGATCAGACAATACCGCGACAGTAGCGTACATCAACCGACAAGGTGGTCTACGCTCCCGCCGTATGTCGCAACTCGCCCGCCACCTCCTCTTATGGAGTCAGAAGCATCTGAGGTCGCTTCGAGCCATTTATATTCCGGGAGACCTGAACTGTGCAGCCGACGAGCTCTCACGGCTTCAGCCTCTTCCTGGAGAATGGAGACTCCATCCCCAGGCGGTCCAGCTGATTTGGGATCAGTTCGGGGACGCACAGGTAGACCTGTTTGCCTCCCACGACTCGTCCCACTGCGCCCAGTTTTACTCCCTGACCGAGGGCACGCTCGGCACGGACGCTCTGGCGCACAGCTGGCCCCGGGGCCTCCGCAAGTATGCGTTTCCCCCAGTGAGCCTTCTTGCACAGACCCTGTGCAAGATCAGGGAGGACGAGGAGCAGGTCATATTGGTTGCGCCGCACTGGCCCACCCGAACCTGGTTCTCCGAACTTGTACTCCTCGCGACAGCACCTCCCTGGCCAATTCCTCTGAGGAAGGACCTCCTTTCTCAGGGACGGGGCACCCTTTGGCACCCTCGTCCCGATCTCTGGAACCTCCACGTGTGGCTCCTGGACGGGACAAGGCAGGTTTGAGTACCCTACCACCAGCGGTGGTGGCTACCATCACTTCCGCTAGAGCGTCGTCCACTAGACATGCCTACGCGTTGAAGTGGAACCTCTTCGTCTCTTGGTGCTCTTCTCACTCAGAAGACCCCAGATCATGCCCGATCAGTGTCGTGCTTTCCTTCCTGCAGGATGGGTTGGAGCGAAGGCTGTCTCCCTCCACCCTGAAAGTATATGTTGCCGCTATCGCCGCACATCACGACGCAGTTGATGGTAAGTCCGTGGGAAAGCACGACCTGGTCATCAGGTTCCTGAGAGGAGCGAGGAGACTACAGCCTCCTCGCCCTCCTCTCGTTCCCTCTTGGGACCTCTCAGTGGTACTAACTGCCCTGCAGAGTGCTCCCTTTGAGCCTCTGCAATCAGTGGAGCTTAAGTTCCTGTCAATTAAGACAGCGCTCCTGGTTGCTCTGGCCTCCATCAAGAGGGTAGGGGACCTGCACGCATTTTCTGTAGACGAAGCGTGCCTGGAATTCGGGCCGGCCTTTTCTCACGTGATCCTGAGACCCCGGCCTGGATATGTGCCCAAGGTTCCCACCACTCCCTTCCGGGACCAGGTGGTGAACCTGCAAGAGCTGCCCCTGGAGGAGGCAGACCCAGCCTTGGCATTGCTCTGTCCAGTACGCGCCCTCCGTGCTTACGTAGACAGAACGCAATGTTTCAGGACCTCAGACCAGCTCTTTGTCTGTTATGGTGGGAAGCTGAAGGGAAGGGCTCTCTCCAAGCAAAGGTTGTCTCACTGGATAGTGGACGCCATTGCTCCACCCGGAGTGTGGCCTCCTCTTGGGCTCTAGCGCATGGCGCCTCGCTAACAGACATCTGCAGAGCTGCAGGCTGGGCGACACCCAACACATTCGCCAGATTCTACAATCTCCGAGTGGAGCCAGTGTCCTCCCGAGTACTCGCTTCAACCAGCCGGTGCTAGGACCCGCTCAGGTGTCTTCGCTTGCTCGCCATTCCACTCCACGGACTGGATACGTGCGATATTCTCCTCAGGTGAGCCTGATAAGCCCTGAGTTCCTCCAGCGCTGTTGACGTCAACGCCAGAGTTATGCCTCCGGCAGCTTTCGCGTTGGCTAGGTGCCACCATGTGCATGGTTCCCCCGCTGGGCGACCCCCACGTGTGTATTTCCACTGTAAGCCTCCTTCGAGCATGTGTCTTTCCCTTGGCAAGCCAGTCTGCCTCCCCTGGGGTTGAAATACTCCACCCTACGGGCTGGACACCCCAGTGTTCTCCGTATGCTCCCCCCTCCGGGTCATATGTGTTTTCTTAAGTCCCCCCCCCTTCGGGCGGGCACTGATTGCATATTCCACTGTGATATGCTTCCCAGTGTACCTTGGTATTCCTGTGTTAAGTAGGAGTCCTTCGTCCGTGCTAGTCTCACGACAGGGAGCTCAGACTTACGCAGGGCACTGGAAGACAGCCGAGGTGGCGTGATTGGACTGGGAACCCCATTCGTCGTCATTTCGACGTAACTCGAAGTGACTACGAAAGGGAACGTCTCGGTTACGGATGTAACCCTCGTTCCCTGAGTAGGGAACGGAGACGTTACGTCTTCCTGCCACTTCCGCTGTACCGCTGGAACAGCCTGAGTTCAGCTTGGCTCCTTCAGCGAAGAAACATATCTGCATGTTGCCGGCTCACTTCCTTATATACCCACACTGTGGGGCGGAGTTACGCTATGCAAATTCAGCAGACCCATGGCATTTGCTTGCCATTGGCTCGTTTTATTAATATTCGAAGAGGATAGGCTTCTAAGCGAACCCCATTCGTCGTCATTTCGACGTAACGTCTCCGTTCCCTACTCAGGGAACGAGGGTTACATCCGTAACCGAGACGTTCTCTCTAGGAGAGGGAACGAGTACTGCGTCGAAAGAACGCTACGGGAAAGTATTTCTTTGTCGAGATTGAAGCCTAAAAATTAATCCTTAATTTTGTAAACATGTAAAACGCTTTTCTGTAGCATACAACCCTAGGCGGAGCAATATCGCTCACCCATTGGCTGCTCCGCCAGAAAAGCACAGCCTATGCGAGGCCAGAGACGCTGACCAATGAGGGCGCTTCGCGCCCATTCTGCGTCATCTCCCGCCGAAACAGGCGTGGCCTAGGTCTATAAATACGAGCATAGCTGTCTAACACACCGATTTTCGTCACGAAAGCGACGCAGCGTGGGCACGCACGGCATGAGACGCAGTACTCGTTCCCTCTCCTAGAGAGAACCGAGGTTACGTTAGTAACCGAGTACGTTCTCTTACGTAGAGTTCTCTCGTACTGCGTCGAAAGAACGCTACGGGGACCCCATGTAAAACGCCGTGCGTGCTCTTGGACCGACACAGACACCTAAGGGCGCGCGCGCCCTGGCATACAAGTGCCTACTCCAAGAAGTATAGGGAGAGCGGCTAAAATAGCATCATCCCTTTATAGTAGTGCCTCTAAGGGCATAATAACATATATATGAAAATATTAAATATATATATGAGGGGTAATAGCATGCTCATGGGACACCATGTCAGTGAGTGATGCTTAAACATTGAAGTGACCTGGGCCGCAACGCGGGGCAGGAACACTAAAACATAGTCTTCTAGACCGAGAGCAGTTTAGCCTGCAGCGCAGGAACCTCTAGGTTATAGAACCGTATAAATGTAGACGGGGAGGCCCAGCCTGCCGCCATACAGATATCTTGTAGCGAGATTCCACTATACCAAGCCCACGAAGAGGCCATGCCTCTCGTAGAATGTGCTCTGATGCCCAGGGGGCATTCCAAACCTCTAGATGCGTAGGCTAGCGCAATGGCATCCACTACCCATCGAGATAGACTCTGTTTCGTCGCGGCTCGCCCTTTAGAGCGCCCACTGAACGAAACAAAGAACTGCTCTGTCTGTCGAAAAACAGCAGAGCGGGACACATAAGCTCTCAATGCCCTGACCGGGCAAAGGGAGTTATTTCCGTCCTCCGAGGCCGGCAGGGCCGACAGGGAGATGACCTGAGCCCTGAACGGTGTGTTGAGGGACTTAGGTACGTACCCATGCTTCGGTTTCAACACGACTACAGAGTCGTTTGGCCCGAACTCCATACAAGAAGCTCTAACTGAGAGCGCTTGCAAATCCCCCACACGCTTCACTGAAGCGAGAGCCAGAAGAAACAACGGTCTTGAAAGACAGGTGTTTCATGTCAACTGAGTGAATAGGCTCGAAAGGGGCCCCTTTCATAGCGTTCAACACTGTAGAAAGGTCCCAAACGGGGACTGAAGGAGGCCTTGGAGGGTTTAACCTCCTGGCTCCTCTAAGGAAACGGACCACCAGGTCGTTTCTGCCCAGTGAATGGCCAAGCGTTGGATTAACGAACGCTGATATGGCAGCCACATAGACTTTGAGCGTGGATGGGGTTCTTCCCTTATCCAACAGTTCTTGGAGGAAGGAGAGAATCTCCGTTTCCCCGCACTGAAGCGGTGACAGACCTTGGTCTGAACACCAGCCAGAGAACACCGACCATTTGGAAGCGTAGAGCCGTCTAGTAGAACGGAGCCCTAGCCTGTTCGATCGTGTCTAACACTCCCTTTGGGAGGTTAGCGGGTACCCGTTTATGGCCCATACGTGTAGGGACCAGAGCTCCGGGCGAGGATGCAAAATCGAGCCCTTGGCCTGCGAGAGGAGGTCTCTCCTCACTGGAACCGGCCACGGGGCAGTACTCTTCAGTCGCATCAAAACTGGGAACCTGGGTTGATTCGTCCAGTATGGAGCGACTAGTAGCACCGAGCATCCGCTCTCCTTGATCCGCTCCAGCACTTGAGGCAGGAGTGAGACAGGGGGAAAAGCATAGAGCGGACGGCGGGGCCAGACACTGGCCAGCGCGTTCGTGCTCTTCGAAAAAATTCCTGGTTTGCAAACAGGTCTATTTCCGCTCTGCCGAACGTTTTCCACAGCAGACGCACTGTCTGTGTGTGTAGAGACCACTCTCCCGTCGGAACATTGTTCCGTGAGAGTCTGTCTGGGCCTACATTCAGGTGGCCTGGCACATGCATTGCTCTCAACGAGCGCAGGTTGTGCTGGGCCCATACCAGTATGCGTTCCGCTAACCTGAATAGGTTTCGGGATTTCACGCCCCCCTGGCGGTTTATGTAGGCTACTACCGACATGTTGTCCGAACGGACCAGGACGTGGTGCCCTTTTATCCGGGGACAAAAACGCCTCAGCGCAAAGTCCACCGCCATCATTTCCAGGCAGTTTATGTGCGGTAGTTTGGCTCGTTCTGGCCACTGGCCAAAGAACGGTCTGCCGTCGAGCAGTGCTCCCCAGCCTGAGGTGGACGCGTCCGTGGACACCACCTTCAGGCTCGAGGAAGTCCCCAGGCTTACACCTGACCGGTACCAGTCTGACGCTCTCCATGGTGTCAGGGCTGAAATGCATTCCTGATTGACCTTGAGGCGATAACGACCGTGCAACCATGCTCGGCGCGGTACGCGCGCTTTCAACCAGAACTGCAGTGGGCGCATGCGCAGCAGGCCCAGCTGCAGTACCGCTGAGGCTGAGGCCATGAGGCCTAGCATTTTCTGAAATCTCTTGAGCGGCACTAAATGGCCGCTGCAGAAGGATTTCGCCATTTGCAGGGTGTCCTGCCTGCGCTGTGATGACAGCTGTGCTGTCATAGACAGCGAGTTCAGATCCAGTCCTAAAAAGGAGACCCTTTGACTGGGAAACAGTGAACTTTTCTCCCAATTGACTCTCAGACCTAAGCACTCGAGGTGATCGAGTATTAGTGTCTTGTGGTGAGCGAGTTCTGAAGGCGATTGAGCCAGAATCAGCCAATCGTCCAAATAGTTCAGAATTCGAATGCCTCGGAGTCTCAGGGGTGCCAGCGCCGCGTCCATGCACACTGCAAATGTACGAGGTGCTAGGGATAGGCCGAATGGCAGGACTGTGTACTGATATGCCCGGCCCTCGAAGGCGAATCTCAAAAATCGCCTGTGACGTGACGCAATTTGTATGTGAAAATACGCGTCTTTCAGATCTATCGCCATAAACCAGTCTCCTCGGCGAATCTGCGCGAGGATTTTTCTGGTCGTGAGCATTCTGAACTTTCGCCTTGCTAGCGCTTTGTTCAGACGTCTTAGATCCAAAATGGGTCTGAGACCCCCGTCTTTCTTGGGTACCAGGAAATATCTGCTGTACCAACCCCCTTCGCTTTGAGCTTGAGATAAAGGCTCTATGGCCCCTTTGCTCAATAGCTTCGCTATTTCGGCTCGAAGTAGGTGTGCTACTTCTGTTTTTACCGTGGTTTCGACTTTCTCCGTGAAACGGGGAGGGCGTCGATGAAACTGTAGCGAATAGCCTCTTTTTATAGTCTCTAGCACCCATTCTGAGACCCCGGGAAGTCTTTCCCATGCATCTGCACGCGTGACTAGGGGTTGAATGTAATCTGGGCCCTGGTCGCGAAATGGCGGCGACACGAGAGCAACCGTGTGCTGTAACATGGACGCCGTGGCGTGTGAGGCGGGGGGCATGTTTAACACAGTATGCATCCCGCGCGCGCTCGGCTCTCTGAGTTGAGAGAGAGCGCGCGGGGCGAGCCCCGTAGGGCTCGTTATAATTGTGAATAAACGTGGGCGCTTGGTGGCGGGCACATTTATAACACCGGGGACACTGTGTTTGTGTACTGACTGACCGTTCGTTAGTTTCGTTTTTACAGAAAACGCGGAACGTGCAGTGTGTAGTGGTTGTGGGCACTGGACAGTGGGCACGCTCACTACATGTAAAGCACAATCGGCATGAGTCGATTTTATGTGTGCAGACCCTGTGTTGTACGGGGCTGTGCTTGCACGGGTTGAAAAACCGGGCTCTGGTCGCGAAATGGCGGCGACACGAGAGCAGTCGTGTGCTGTAACATGGGCGCCATTGCAGCGTGATGCGGGGGCGCGCTTAATCGAGCGGGCAGCCCGCGCGCGCTCAGCTCTCTCAGCTGAGAGAGAGAGCGCGCGGTGCGAGCCCCGTACGGCTCGGCATGTTTGAGAATAAATGTGGGTGCGTGAACGCGGGTACATTTATAGCACTGGGGAGTACTGTCTATTAGAACTGACTGACCGTGCATCGGTTTCGTTTCATAGAAAACGTGTGACATGTAGCTTGTAGTGATTGTGGGCACTTGAAAGCGGGCACGCTCACTACATATGATGCACAATCGAAAGAGTCGATTTTATGTGTGCAAGCCCTGTATTGTGTGTACGAATGGGCACTGGTCGTGGGCATACAGTTACACACATTACATCATCGGCTGTGGCCGGGACACCGTGTAGCACAGAGAGTACTGTCTATCAGAACCGACTGACCGTGCATTCGTTTTGTTTTTACAGAAACCACGGGACATACAGTGTGTAGTGATTGTGGGCACTGAAAAGCGGGCACGTTCACTAACTTACATGTGACGCACAATCGACAGAGTCGATTTTATGTGTGCAAGCCCTGTTGTGTAGGGCTGTGCTTGTGTGTATGAATGGGCACTGAGTCGTGGGCATTACGGATACACACATTACACCATCGGCCGTGGCCGGGACACCAGAAAATACATTTTCAGATTTACCTGGGGCGTCGTGAAAACGGCGTTTGTGTACAGGCAAACGGGCCATGATGCCGATTTGGTGACTGCAAAATACACTGGCACGGTCGCGTATGTTGGGACTGTGCGAGCGAGACATTTTAGTGAAATCCGGCCGCGGCGGGATTTTAACACTGTAACGTTAGCTTTCCTCGAAGCAGAAGTGCGCATCCTGGCTGAAAACGGGGCTTTCCGGGACTCCGCGATTTCTTCGTGAATTCAGGAAGAAAAAGGCGCGGGTCTTGAGGACGGTAACGTACGTTCCTCTGCAGAAAAGCAGCCATCCAGCCGGTAAGCGCATCGATGCTGGTCTTTCTCCGTCGACGCTCACGAGCGGCGGGGGAGGGGAGATCCTCGGAGCTCGCCCATCACTTGCTACCCCCAAGCGAGGAGAGAACAGCAGTCGTCCTCCACAGACACGGCTTCATCTTCCTCGTCCATGACGGACGCGGCGGCACACAGCGGCCCTTGTCCGTCGGTCAGAGAGTCCAGCGAAGTGGGCGGAGAAGCTGGCGGCAGCAGCGGCGAGCACCTCGTGGTGGAGATAGGTTCCGGGCTCCGCTGAGCACGGCGCTTTTCACGGCGCGGCACTGCAGCGGGCGGAAAGATGCAGCTTCAGTAATGAACCCCAGGCGAGTCCGCAGAGTCACCGTAGGCATCCAATCACAGTGATGGCAGCCGCCATCGACGAGAGCTGAAGCTGCGTGATCCTTACAGGCAGGAAACACAAGGACGTGGTCCCCGTCGCTGAGCGGGGCTCTACACGAGCCACAGGAGGTGCGAGGCATCTTGAAAAAGACGCTCGGCTCTTTTAGTGGTGGAAAAACTGTGTGTCGCGACGGCGAACACACACACAAAACACACACACATAATGTAAAGGATATTCCACGCCGGAGAAGCGCAGCAGGGAACGGCGGCTGAAGGCGGCGATGACCAGCGGCTTCAGGTAAGAGGCGCGTCCTGCTGAGGTGCTTGTTTCAGACGGCTGTGGCGGCTCGAATCCAATCCAACGATGCGTGCAGCTTCGTGAATTAAGAAAAATCGGTGTGTTAGACAGCTATGCTCGTATTTATAGACCTAGGCCACGCCTGTTTCGGCGGGAGATGACGCAGAATGGGTCAGCGTCTCTGGCCTCGCATAGGCTGTGCTTTTCTGGCGGAGCAGCCAATGGGTGAGCGATATTGCTCCGCCTAGGGTTGTATGCTACAGAAAAGCGTTTTACATGTTTACAAAATTAAGGATTAATTTTTAGGCTTCAATCTCGACAAAGAAATACTTTCCCGTAGCGTTCTTTCGACGCAGTACGAGAGAACTCTACGTAAGAGAACCCCTTTTCCACCCTTGGGGAGTCGGACAGAAGCCAAACAAGACAGACAAGGAATAATACAAAGAATACTTTATTATCAATTAAAAGTTCAGGACGTTAAAAGGTGCGGGGTCGAATACGAAGTCCACTTCGGCCTGTGATAGACAAGGAGATATAGAGGGAACTTCGTAGTACTCCAGTCCAATGGGCGTTCGGGGCAATACTCCTCGTCGACAGGAGAACCCTACAAACGTATGGACGAGTTCTATTATACTATGATCAGATGAGTATTCGGGTAGGTACCTCTCCTTTGACGGAGACAGGCAAGCGATATGGGCAGATCTTCACTGTGTTTGGATCCGGCGAGCGTGCAGATAAGTACTCTTCTGGAGCAGGTGCCCGACAAGGGGATGTGGATGGAACTTCCCGTTACTCCAGCCAAGCGTGCGGTTTTCCACCCCCAGACGTTGGAGTGTGCCCAGAGCTCGTGCAAGGAGAATACTGAAAAGCAGGCAGATATAGTGTATACGTAGTTCCCTTCTTCTCAGAGTCAACAGAGAACTTATGGCTGGCGTCTTCTCAACGGAGCGGATGGGTAAATGACTTCCACACACAGACGTTTGGGCATACCCGGGGCTCGTCGGAGGAGAATACTGCAAAGCAGGCAGATAAAGTGTATACGTAATTCTCTTCTCAGAGTCAACAGAGAACTTACGGCTGGCGTCTTCTCAACGAAGCAGATGGGTGGATAACACACTGTCAATCAATTCCGTATTTACACACACTCTCTCTCTCTCTGGATGGATCTTCACATAACCGCCTCTCTTTGGTGTAAGATACAAAACAGTGAGCTTCTTCTCAAGGGATCTATAATGACATGCAGGTGAGTGGAACGGCTTCAGCGGGTTTAAGCATACACTCACACATCAAAACTGCGCATGCGTCGCGACTGAGCGCGTTGTTTGTGTTTGGAGCTCCGTCGAATTGATTTATAAATCCTTGATTTTCGTCTTTACACTCATTTATAAACGAGCATTTTCTATTTTTACAGCGTGTGAACATATCTCTGATACTACTCTTTATAAAAAACAATCGGATTGCTTTGATATCGCTAGTTATATCCAACTTTCCGAACTTCCGTTACTATCTTTAACGTTAGCCTGCTAGCATTGCACGCGTGGTCTCGCGGCCCTCGCCTATCGATTGTCTTATTTACACCCGTATCACTGAAAGGATACGGGTTCTATCCATGATTCCAGTCCTAAATTAGTAGTGATATTGGTAGTATCACTGCTAATTTATTGTTCATCTGCTATAATGGCGAATATATCGGATGTGTGTCTACCTCTGAGTGCAGGTGAGGACACGTTTGAGCTGCATGCGGTGCGGTTGGAGCTGGTGTCCGTGGAGAAGCAGATCCGTGATCTGCTGGGGAGGCAGGCCGAGCTGCGAGACCGACGATCAGCGCTTGAAGCATCACGCGCCGATCACCACAAGCCAGTGGTTAGTAACTTTTCGACTCCGGCCTCCTCTACTCCGTGTATTTCTCTGCACAGGACCCGAGCACACCTGGTTTCGTTTACCCCGACACAGCACAATGGACCCTGGATGATTCCACAGCGGAAGACACAAGCCAGGACCAGAGCAAGGACCTCTCCGCCCCTCCCGGTCTTCGAGATCTCCACCCGGAACCGCTTCTCCCCTCTTCGCGAGACGGATCGCGACGACGCTGTGATCATCGGCAGTTCCATCGTCCGGCATGTCCGCGCTACCTCAGGTAAAGGTATGGTGCGCACTCACTGCTTTCCTGGTGCTAGTGTTCTCGATGTCGCTGCGCAGGTCCCCGAGATCCTGAACGGTGACGAGCGCGTCGGAGCTGTCGTGCTGCACGCGGGGGTGAACGACATCAGGCTGCGGCAGACGGAGGTTCTGAAGAGGGACTACAGGAGCCTGATCGAGACGGTACGCAGAACATCGCCTGAAGCAAAGATCGTCGTGTCTGGACCGCTTCCCACGTACCGACAAGGACAAGAAAGGTTCAGTAGATTGTTTGCACTAAATGAATGGTTAATGTCATGGTGTAATGAACAGAGACTGCTCTTTGTAAATAATTGGAATCTGTTCTGGGAGCGACCAAGGCTCTACCGTGCTGATGGCCTGCACCCCAGCAGAATCGGAGCGGCTGTTCTGTCGGACAACATCTCCAAGATGTTACACACCATATGACTAGTAAGTCAAAGTCCAAATCACATTCGTTGCTGTCCCAAATTTAGTGATATAAGTACCAGTGTAGAACACTATATAGAAACTGTGTCTATTCCTCGTTTAGTGAGGCCAAATAATAAATCTACTGCAGGATCTAAGAAAAATCTAATTGTGATTAAACCAGAAAATCTCAATATTAGTGAACAAAAACAATGTCTAAAGCTAGGTCTTCTAAACATTAGGTCGCTTACACCTAAGGCGGTTATTGTAAATGAAATGGTCACAGATAATAGCTTCGATGTACTTTGTCTTACTGAAACCTGGCTTAAACCAAATGATTACTTCGATCTTAATGAGTCCACTCCGCCCGGATACTGTTATAAGCATGAGCCCCGTCTGATTGGTCGTGGCGGCGGTGTTGCAACAATCTATAGAGATATTCTAAATGTTACTCAGAAAACAGGTCACAGGTTTAATTCGTTTGAAGTACTTGTGCTAAATGTGACGCTTTTAGATGTAAGAAAGAAATCTCTATTATCTCTAGCCTTGGCAACTGTATATAGACCTCCAGGGCCCTATGCGGATTTCCTAAAAGAGTTTGCAGATTTTCTCTCAGATCTATTAGTCAATGTCGATAAGGCAATAATTGGAGATTTCAACATACACGTTGATAACACAAATGATGCGGTAGGGGCTGTGTTTACAGATTTACTAAACTCCTTTGGGGTCAAGCAAAACGTTAGTGGTCCCACTCATCGTCTTAATCATACTCTAGACTTAATTATATCATATGGAACCGATCCAACCGATATAGATATTATACCGCAAAGTGATGACGTCACTGATCATTACATGGTAACTTGCATACTACGTACGGCTGAAATGTGTCATGTTGCGCCGCGTTATCGACCAGGTAGAACAATCCTTCCAACCACTATAGATAAATTCTTGAATAGCTTACCTGATCTATCTCCGCTCCTCAGTGAACCCAAACTAACAGATGAACTAGAGGAAATGACTAGCAGTATGAGCACCATTCTCTCTAGTACATTAGAAATTGTTGCACCAATTAGATTAAAAATGGTTAGGGAGAAAACTAAAGCACCATGGTACAACAGTGCTACGCATGTTATCAAGAGAGAAACTCGTAACTTAGAGCGCAAATGGAAACAAACTAATTTAGAGGTCTTTAGAATGTGACTAAATGTCACGAAAGACAGTATGTCACGTTATAAAAAGGCCCTAAAAGCAGCCAGGGCTGAGCATCTCCGCAAACTAATAGAAAACAACCAAAATAATCCAAGGTTTTAATTTAGCACCGTGGCTAGACTAACAAATAAACAGACATCACCTGACCAAAATATTCCGTTACATTTTAGTAGTAATGATTTCATGAATTTCTTCTCTGAGAAAATAGAAAGCATCAGAAATACAATTGTAAATGTACAATCTTTGACAGCGTCTTATGATTCAGCCTCAATTATCGCCCCTCAAGAACAACTACAGCGCTTTACAACTATAGGACAGGAAGAGCTAAATAAACTTATTACTGCATCTAAACCAACAACATGTTTATTAGATCCAATACCCACTAAACTACTGAAAGAAGTGTTACCTGTAGTGGAAGAGCCTCTTCTCAATATTATTAACTCGTCTCTATCTTTAGGTCACGTTCCAAAAACGTTCAAGCTGGCAGTTATAAAACCTCTTATTAAGAAACCACAATTAGATCCAAATAACCTAGCAAACTACAGACCCATCTCAAATCTTCCATTTTATGTCTAAAATACTAGAGAAAGTTGTGTCCGCTCAACTGTGCTCTTTCTTGCAAGAAAACGATATCTATGAAAAATTTCAGTCTGGATTCAGGCCACATCATAGCACAGAAACTGCACTCGTTAAAATTACAAATGATTTACTTTTAGCTTCTGACCAAGGGTGTATCTCAATACTAGTTTTACTCGATCTTAGTGCTGCGTTCGACACTATAGATCATAAAATACTCTTAGATCGACTTCAAAATTACACTGGTGTTCAGGGACAGACATTAAGCTGGTTTAGATCATACCTATCAGACCGTTACCATTTTGTCCATTTAAATGGGGAAAAATGAAGGATAACGTCAGTAAATTATGGATTGCCGCAAGGATCTGTATTAGGCCCTCTGCTATTCTCAATTTATATGCTGCCACCAGTGTTGGGTATAGTTACTTTGGAAAGTAGTTAATTAGGTTACAACGTTACCATCAATTAAAAGTAATCAGTTACGTTACTGCGTTATCTATTCATAAAAGTAACGCGTTAGAGTACTCATGCGTTACCAAAAATTAAAAGCCGTTTGCAGCGCCTCACACATGCTGCAGCTTGATTGACAGACACGGCCCCCTTTAAATGCACCTAGAAGTCGTGACTCCTGGCAATGAATAACGTCAGTCATCCGACTAAATGAACACTGCAGGATAACAATAACAGGAAAGACAGTCATAGGCTATTCCACATAGCGTTTTATTTATTTATTATCACAGAACATATTAGTCAAAATTCACACCTTCCCAGCCAGGGTAGTAGAGATGCGCGGATGGGCTATTATTTCAATAAAAAAAAAATCAATAATTATAATGGCGATATTATTTCAGTATAGAAATGCAGACATCCCAAGTCTATCGGAAGTTCCGGGAGTCTCCCGCATATTAATAGCGGCTCACTGATGCCCGCGAATTAGTTAAAATCTCCCGGAATCTAGAGCGAGCGCGCCCGCGAGACAGAGACTGTGCTCCAAACCGCGCAGTGCGTGCATGGCAGAGCGGGAGAGAGAGAGAGCAAGAGACTGCGCGCGTGTGCCTTAATGAAGCTGGAGGGTGGTGGGGTATTGAAGCGCAGAAACACTGTCTTGATCATGGGGAAAATTTTTTATTCGGATTTTCCTTTCCTTAAAATAACGGATTACTTTTTAAAAAAAATAACGAAGTTACTGATTACTTAACGCACAAAACTAACGCGTTAAGTTACACATTTCACGAAAAAGGTAATTAGAGTACTCTAACGCGTTACTTTATAACGCGTTACCCACAACACTGGCTGCCACTTGGTAATATTATAAGAAAACATGGAATAAGTTTCCACTGTTATGCTGATGACACTCAATTATATATTTCATCACAACCAGATGATAACACTAAATTATCTAAAATGACAGAGTCCGTTAAAGATATAAAATATTGAATGACGTGTAATTTTCTTTTATTAAATTCAGATAAAACGGAGGTATTACTGATTGGTCCAAAAAACTGCCCACAAAACCTCTTACAATACAACCTTAATCTAGAAGGACGTCCTGTTACTTTATCCCCTACAGTAAAAGACCTGGGTGTCATACTAGACCGCAACTTGTCTTTTGAAAATCATATTTCAAATGTCACAAGAACAGCCTTTTTCCACCTTAGAAACATTGCTAAGCTACGTAACATGCTCTCTGTTTCTGATGCAGAAAAGTTAGTTCATGCATTCACGACCTCGAGACTAGATTACTGTAATGCTCTATTAGCTGGTTGTCCTGCATCCTCCGTAAACAAGCTACAGTTAGTCCAAAATGCAGCCGCTAGAGTTCTTACTAGGTCAAGAAAATATGATCATATAACACCAATTTTATCATCTCTACACTGGTTACCTATTAAGTTCCGTATCAATTACAAAGTATTGCTACTGACTTATAAAGCCCTAAATGGTTTAGCTCCTGTGTATTTAAGGGATCTTCTATCACCCTACAATCCATCGCGCTCTTTAAGATTGCTAAATTCAAGGCTTCTGGTCGTACCTAGGATAACTAAGTCCACTAAAACAGGGAGGGCGTTTTCACATCTAGCTCCTAAACTCTGGAATAGCCTTCCTGATATTGTCCGAGGCTCAGACTCGCTCTCCCAGTTTAAAACTAGACTAAAGACGCATCTCTTTAGCCAAGCATTCACATAATGCATCGTACCTTTTATACTACAGTTAAATCAGATCAAATGCATTCATATTATGAACAGCAGCTACGCTAATTATTTCCCATCTGCCTTTTTTGTTGTTATCTCGGGACGCCTGATAGAGCTCAAATAGAGTTCGCCAGCTGCAGTTATGTATCCAGCCTCTCATGGAGACTTCAGATGCCCCAACGCCTGTGATGAGACGACTCGACGCCTGTGAAGAGACAACCCAACGCCGGCGATATGTTATGCCCTAAATTTATGATTAACTAACTGTATTTTTGTTTGTACATTTTTGAAATGCATTTTCTGTTGAATTGAATTGAATCACGTCACTCCATCACTGTAAATCAACCCTCAAATGAGAAATATAAGGTGTAAGGCCGTCGCCATTTCCTTCCCAAACATTCACATCAGAATATACGGTGAGAGAAGAATTTGAGGTTGAGCGGTCTACTCACAGTTCCTTCACAAAAGATCCCACATCCAGCAATTTTCTCTCCCCTCACCAATGTGGCCAGCTCTTACTTCCGTGTATCCATGGCCGTGCCCGATCGCCAGCTTACTTGCTCTTTCAGAACTCCACGGCCCGCATTCCTTCCCCGAACTCCACCATCCTTTGGTCTGTACTCTCCCCTCTTATCCTCCCCGTATTGCAACGTGTCCCAATCGCGGACATAGACATGTATAAAGGCTAGATGGCTCAAGGCGGAGTCAGCTGTGTCGTCGCTTGGCGGCCATCTTAAGTCAGGAGACTGCGCTGCTGCTCCCTGCTGCTGTGGACGGAAGGTGAGTGACAAATGCTCGTAACTTGCTGAATTCTTGACGGATTTACAAACGGTTTGGTTTATTACAAACCTTATTAACGTGGCTATGATTTGTGCTGATGCCGATGTTTGGCTATATTTTTTCACAAGTATGCAGTTAAATAGCCGCATCCCTGACGTTTATGACACACCAAGCCGTTTGAAAATCGGTTGAAAATTTAGCAAAATATAGTTCCCTTTCGTTGTCACTTCGAGTTACGTCGAATGACGACGAATGGGGTTCGCTTAGAAGCCTATCATCTTCGAACAGTAATAAAACGAGCCAATGGCAAGCAAATGCCATGGGTCTGCTGAATTTGCATAGCATAACTCCGCCCCACCTTGTGGGTATAAAGGAAGTGAGCTGGCAACATGCAGATATGTTTTTCGCTTTCGGAGCCAAGAGCATTCTTCACTCCACAAGCCATTCTGAGATCATCTCTCTTCACTCTTCGAGACGAGCTACTCTTCAGAAGTGTTGGTGTGACGGCGAATTCCAGCGAGCTTCATATTGCCTGCCGATCTGCGCAGTGGTCTGCCAGTCGTGTGTCTCTCCCTGGGCGCTTCAACACTGCTGTTTGAGTTTTATCTCTCTAAAAGAGCTGCACGCGGCGCGTCTTTTTAAAGACGGTTCGCCCGTGTGTTTCTGGGTGCGATACACAGATTAAATCAGCTGATGGGCACAGACGCTGTCTGATGTGTTTGGGCAAACGCACAGACAGCGTTCGTGGATGCGTCATGTTCTCATTGCGGGGACATGACCATCGCAATGTAACGATCGAGACTCGATGACCTCCTCGAGAGAGAGTCCCCTCATCCACACCCCGATCTATTCTCTCCGCAAGAGGGAATACTTCGGCTGGTGGCCAGGGTGATCAGAGGCTGCTGTGTGGAACCAACCCGACGATCTATCCTCGGTCCACACACTCCTCTTCACATTGCAACCCGTGTGGTATCCGGATGAGATCGCTGACCAGTCCCGGCCAGAGGTCGCGGGCTGGTCCAGCATTTCATTCGATGCCCCAGCAGATGAAATCTTGTCTATCGCCGCATCACAAGGTGGGTGTGAGTACGCTGGAGAAGACTCGGCTGTGCTGCCTCCTCCGGGTGTGCCAGTATTGCCCGAGTCTGAACCAGAACTCTGCCATGCTTCCCCGGGCAGTCGCGAGCATTTGGGCTTGTGTGGAACCCTCCGCCATGTCCCAAGTGCTTAAAGCTGATGATCGGTTTTTGGGGACGCACCGGCACACGTCGGCCCGCCCCCAATTCCTTTCTTCCTGGACGTGCATGAAGAGGTCATGAGATTACTCAGCGGCCTCTTCCGCCTTCTCTGCCCTCGATGAGGTCGCGGCCAGTGGGTACACTGGGGTTCCCCCTATGGAGTGTTCTGTGGCAACACAACTGTGTCCCCACAGCGCCTCCACTGGCGTGGCGGCCCTAAGCACCCACCCACCCCAAAGCATGTAGGTTTTTGTCTACTCCGGTGGCAGAGATCTCTAGAGCTGCGGGGCTGGCTGCCACCTCACTGCATGCTATGCCCATCCTTCAGGTCTACCAGGCCAGGGGTGCTCATTGCTAATGCACGAGGGTAGGGCTGGTCCAGGGCTCTTGCAAGAGCTGCGTGCCGCCACCGACCTCGCTCTACGGGCGACGAAGGTGACCACACGTTCCCTGGGTCAGGTGATGTCCACATATGTGGTCCAGAGACAAAAACTGGCTTAGTCTGGTTGATATGGGCGAGGCTGAGCGAAGCCGCTTCCTCAACTCCCCATATCCCAGACTGGCCTCCTCGGCGGCGCAGTCGAGGACTCTGCCCAGAGTTCTCGGCTGCCCAGAGCGGACTGAGGCTCTGATCCCGCGGCCAGCTGCTCAGCCGCCGGCTCAGCTGCCTCATTCCGCTCGCCGCCGAGGGCGCCCTCCTGCGACACTCCCTGCCGGCCCTAGCAGCACCCTTCACCCAGGCCATGCCATGGAGGTAGTCGCAGGAAGGCGCCCCAGCCCGTACCAGCCCCGCAGCAATGCGGTGCTCCCGTAACGGGCAGCTCAGAGATGGGTTGCAGTTCTTTCTAGGAGGTGGTTGCAGGGCCACTCCTTCCCCCGGTGGAGGGCCGGGGGAAAACCTCTTTTTCCAAAGAACTGTCTCTCCCATCTCTGAGCACACAGAGTTCTCGGACGACAGTGCGCGCCACCCTCGGGTCCCGCCACTCTCGCCCTCCTCTGTCACAGAGTTCTCGGATGACAGTGCGCACGCTCACGGGCCTCGCCACTCTCGTCCCCCTCTGTCGCCAGACCCCTGCCAGAGCACGCCCCTGTGGAACGCTGGTCCTTCCCTGGCCTCCTCTGGCAGGACGCGGCTAATGACCGTGCCCCCACACCGGGCCGCTATGCCACCCACGTCTGGGCCGGTCATTCCGCTTCGCTGCACCCCCGGGGGGACGTCTGTCGTTCGCATGACCCCGCTGGCACAGTCCGTGGGAGCCTGGTTAGAGCTTCCCCCCTGTCCCGCTGGCTTGCGCGAACCATCAGGCTCGGCTATGCGATTCAGTTCGCACGGTCTCCTCCCCGCTTCTGGGGAGTCCGCTTCACTATGGTCGGTGGCTATGCCCCTGTCATGAGAGCGGAGGTCGCCACCCTGCTGGCGAAGGGTGCGATCGAGACTGTCCCTCCAGCCGCAATGAGGTCCGGCTTCTACAGCCCCTACTTCATTGTCCCCAGGAAATCCGGTGGGTTACGGCCAATCCTGGATCTGCGCGTCTTGAACCGTTCCCTTCACAGGCTTCCGTTCAAGAGGCTCATGGCCTAGCGCATTTTCGAATGTGTGCAGCCACAGGATTGGTTTGCAGCGATCGACCTGAAGGACGCCTACTTCATGTCTCCATTTTTTCTCGACACAGTCCGTTCTTGCGGGTTGCTTTCGAGGGGCAGGCATTCCAGTACGCTGTTCTCCCATTCGGGTTGGCCCTGTCTCCTCGCGTCTTCACGAAGGTCGTCGAGGCAGCCCTTATGCCGCTACGGCAGCACGGGGTTCGCATCCTGAATTATCCCGATGATTGGCTAATCCTAGCTCACTCTCGGACCAGGGTTGCGAACACAGGGACCTAGTGCTCCGGCACCTAGCCCGTCTGGGCCTTCGGGTCAACTGGGAGAAGAGCAAACTTTGCCTCGTGCAGAGGATCTCTTTTCTCGGTAGGAAATTCGACTCGGTCGCCATGTGCGCGCAGCTTACGAGCGAGCGCGCGCAGTCACTGCCGACTTGCCTGAGACAATTTGAGGGCAAGAGTGCGGTTCCACTGAAACTTTTTCAGAGGCTCCTGGGGCATATGGCATCTGCAGCCGCGGCAACGCCGCTCGGATTGCTTCATATGAGACCGCTTCAGCACTGGCTTTGCGATCGAGTCCCGAGGTGGGCATGGCGTCAGGGCACGTTCCGAGTACCAGTTACTCCGACCTGCCATCAGACCTTCTCCCCGTGGACGAATCTCAGCTTTCTCGGGCCGGAGTGCCCTTAGAACGAGTTTCCAGGCATGTTGTTGTCTCAACGGATGCCTCCTCCACGGGCTGGGCCGCCATGTGCAATGGACATGCTGCCGCGGGCTCCTGGACAGGTCCCCACCGCCTATGGCATGTCAATCGCCTCGAGTTGCTGGCAGTACGTCTCGCTCTGCACCGCTTCCGGGCGCTGCTCAAGAACCAGCACGTACTAGTCCCATCAGACAATACCGCGACAGTAGCGTACATCAACCGACAAGGTGGTCTACGCTCCCGCCGTATGTCGCAACTCGCCCGCCACCTCCTCATATGGAGTCAGAAGCATCTGAGGTCGCTTCGAGCCATTATATTCCGGGAGACCTGAACTGTGCAGCCGACGAGCTCTCACGGCTTCAGCCTCTTCCGAGAGAATGGAGACTCCATCCCCAGGCGGTCCAGCTGATTGGGATCAGTTCGGGGACGCACAGGTAGACCTGTTTGCCTCCCACGACTCGTCCCACTGCGCCCAGTTTTACTCCCTGACCGAGGGCACGCTCGGCACGGACGCTCTGGCGCACAGCTGGCCCCGGGGCCTCCGCAAGTATGCGTTTCCCCCAGTGAGCCTTCTTGCACAGACCAGTGCAAGATCAGGGAGGACGAGGAGCAGGTCATTTTGGTTGCGCTGCACTGGCCCACCCGAACCTGGTTCTCCGAACTTGTACTCCTCGCGACAGCTCCTCCCTGGCCAATTCCTCTGAGGAAGGACCTCCTTTCTCAGGGACGGGGCACCCCTTGGCACCCTCGTCCCGATCTTTGGAACCTCCACGTGTGGCTCCTGGACGGGACGAGGCAGGTTTGAGTACCCTACCACCAGCGGTGGTGGCTACCATCACTTCCGCTAGAGCGTCGTCCACTAGACATGCCTACGCGTTGAAGTGGAACCTCTTCGTCTTTGGTGCTCTTCTCACTCAGAAGAAGCCCCAGATCATGCCCGATCAGTGTCGTGCTTTCCTTCCTGCTGGGTTGGAGCGAAGGCTGTCTCCCTCCACCCTGAAAGTATATGTTGCCGCTATCGCCGCACATCACGATGCAGTTGATGGTAAGTCCGTGGGAAGCACGACCTGGTCACCAGGTTCCTGAGAGGAGCGAGGAGACTACAGCCTCCTCGCCCTCCTCTTGTTCCCTCTTGGGACCTCTCGGTGGTACTAAATGCCCTGCAGAGTGCTCCCTTTGAGCCTTTGCAATCAGTGGAGCTTAAGTTCCTGTCAATTAAGACAGCGCTCCTGGTTGCTTTGGCCTCCATCAAGAGGGTGGGGGACCTGCACGCATTTTCTGTAGACGAAGCGTGCCTGGAATTCGGGCCGGCCTTTTCTCACGTGTTCCTGAGACCCCGGCCTGGATATGTGCCCAAGGTTCCCACCACTCCCTTCCGGGACCAGGTGGTGAACCTGCAAGCGCTGCCCCTAGAGGAGGCAGACCCAGCCTTGGCATTGCTCTGTCCAGTACGCGCCCTCCGTGCTTACGTAGACAGAACGCAGTGTTCAGGACCTCAGACCAGCTCTTTGTCTGTTATGGTGGGAAGCTGAAGGGAAAGGCTCTCTCCAAGCAAGGGTTGTCTCACTGGATAGTGGACGCCACTGCTTTGGCTTACCAGCAGCAAGGTCGACCGTGCCCCCTTGGTGTGACGGCCCACTCCACCCGGAGTGTGGCCTCCTCTTGGGCTCTAGCGCATGGCGCCTCGCTAACAGACATCTGCAGAGCTGCAGGCTGGGCGACACCCAACACATTCGCCAGATTCTATATTCTCCGAGTGGAGCCAGTGTCCTCCTGTGTACTCGCTTCAACCAGCCGGTGCTAGGACCCGCTCAGGTGTCTTCGCTTGCTCGCCATTCCACTCCACGGACTGGATACGTGCGATATTCCTCAGGTGAGCCTGATAAGCCCTGAGTTCCTCCAGCGCTGTTGACGTCAACGCCAGAGTTATGCCTCCGGCAGCTTTCGCGTTGGCTAGGTGCCACCATGTGCATGGTTCCCCCTCTGGGCGACCCCCACGTGTGTATTCCACTGTAAGCCTCTCTCGAGCATGTGTCTTTCCCTTGGCAAGCCAGTCTGCCACCCCTGGGGTTGAAATACTCCACCCTACGGGCTGGACACCCCAGTGTTTCCGTATGCACCCCCCTCCGGGTCATATGTTATTCTTAAGTCCCCCCTTCGGGCGGGCACTGATTGCATATTCCACTGAGATATGCTCCCAGTGTACCTTGGTATTCCTGTGTTAAGTAGGAGTCCTTCGTCCGTGCTAGCACGACAGGGAGCTCAGACTTACGCAGGGCACTGGAAGACAGCCGAGGTGGCGTGATTGGACTGGTAACCCCATTCGTCGTCATTCGACGTAACTCGAAGTGACAACGAAAAAGAACGTCTCGGTTACGGATGTAACCCTCGTTCCCTGAGTAGGGAACGGAGACGTTACGTCTTCCTGCCACTTCCGCTGTACCGCTGGAACAGCCCAGTTCAGCCTTGGCTCCTTCAGCGAAGAAACATATCTGCATGTTGCCAGCTCACTTCCTTTATACCCACAAGGTGGGGCGGAGTTATGCTTTGGAAGGAGCTTTGGAACCCTTTGCCAGAGGGTTCCTGCTGTTGAGAACATCAAAAGCTAAATCGATTGTTCTCAGAAATTCAACGGTTTCCTCAGAACCATGAAACTGAGGCAAGTGAAGCTCCTTGTTGCAGAATTCAAGGGCATCTGCAACGCTGCTGCTGAAAACTTGAGCGGCAAGATTTACCTTCATCTTCTGATTTCTCCACAGAATATGTGCCATCTTCAGCTTATTACCCAGCCGCAAGCCCTCAGTCTCCTGAAGTTTGTTGAGGTCTTCTAGGTATTGCCACCTGATCTTTTTGCCACTGCCTGTCTGGAAAACACGTCCATCAGCAAAAGCGTTCCTCAAGAGTTTCACCATGTGACACACGTCAAAAACAACATGTACAGACTGCATTGGATTTGCAGGGTGAGGAAAAAATGGTCTCATGTTTCCAACTGTGATATTGGCTCCAAGAGCCTGCATCATGGTGAAGTGACAAGACGGCCCATCACATGTCAGGGAAATAACGCGCACTCCAATGTCATGCAGCTTGCAAAGACACTGTGTGACAATATTTGCTCTCTCTTGTCCGCTTAACCCGTCAAGGAGAAAGTAAGCCACTGGGATTTTCCAAGATCCATTAACAGCTACAACCATAAGGACCAATGCATCCTTGGCTACTGGCAAAGAGTCATCAACTTTGCCACATCCTATATCAACATACCCATGGAATTTCCCTTCAGCATATTCAACATGCTTTCTGATGGCCATCTCATCCATCATAAGAGCACAAACAGTCTCCTTACCATCTTTCCTTCCTTCCTCCACATGGGATTGGAGGGCAGCGAATGATGCCTCTGTAAAGCCAGGGTCTGCAGGAATGCTGCTGTACCAAGACCTGATTGTTTGAGGATGAGGAAGAACACAATCAAAGCTTTCGCGAACAAACTGATAAGCTTTTGCAGAGTAGAAATGAAGAGTCATGGCAAAAGATCTCAAATTATCAGAGATTCTTTGAGATTTAGTCTTGCACTTGGTCCTTGTAAGAATTTCTTTAGCAACACCGCTAAAGGAAGCCTCCAGCATATCAGCACAGCTGGTGGAAACAAGCAGCTTCTCTTTCAGATCAGTGACAACTGAAGAGAGAGACTTCACTTTATGTTTCAGTCTTCTGACTCTCTGTGCTTGAAGCTTCAATTTTTTCTTGTAAGGATGACACAAGCTACTCTGAACAAATGACACCTTCCTCTTTAGAGGACTGGGGGATTTTGTCAGCGTGTATGCACCATGATCTGCAGAATGGCTATGGCTGCAGCTGGCTACACTCATCTCACCTGTCTGTGGTTCACTGTGAGTGCAACTGACGTAATCATGGTCATGACTGAAGTTCCTGCATTTATCAGCTTGTGTGTCAGAGTCAGTCTTACTAACCGTTGTGTTCTTACTGACTCTGGTGTGCCTCACCTTGACCTTCCGCTGGCAATGGGGGTAGAAGATGGTTGGCACCGCGTCTGGTTTAAGGGTTTTTCGTCCCTGGACAGGGATGAAACAGTCCTGTGTGAAGTGAAGGGAGCAGAGGCGAGAATACTTGTTTGGTGTCCAGCTCTTTCTCTTGACATTGTGTATCCACTGCTGCAACCTGTCTTTATCATAGAAGGGGAACCTGACAAGAAAAAAAACATATAACATTGTTCAAGAAAATGAATTAAATGTAAATTAATGTCATTTCCATTTAATGAATGTCATGTCATTCATTTCATCAAATGAATTTAATGGAAATTAAACCAAAAAGTGAGTAGTGACGGATTTTTCTCTCTCAAAGATTCTGCATGTCATGCTACCCTAGAATGATCTCACTACCCCCCACCCCAGTTGAGAATCAATTGCAGTGACAATGCATAAGCTGATCTGTCACTCACATCCAACCAAAACAATAAAATGTGGCTGTGGTGGTATATTCAAATTGGTAGAAAGCATTCAACTGGGCACTATAGGCTATTGTATGACACACACACACACACCCATATGAAAGTGCACTTACAGACATGCACACACAAACGCACACGTGTGCATGCACAAACACACACATTATGCACATACACTCCCTATATTCACAAATATTTTATTGTTGCAGACATTCATTTAAAATAAACCTGTTGTTGTAGTATATCACTTGGAGTACCCTTAGTTTTTGTGCTTGGTGTCTGAATTGCAGGTGTTTGATTTTGGAGATGAGGTCATGACTGCAGCTGCTGATGAGGCCGAAACCAGCACATCCAGTGCAAGTAGACTTTGAATAATTAATTTTAATTAACACTATTTTATATATCCTCTATATTGACAAGGCCTTTTGAAGGATGTTGGTTTACTTATAGCCTTTTTGAGCACTTGAGCTTAACTGAGAGTTTGTAGACGTTTAAAGCTGTTGTGTCGACTTTGATTTATTGCAATATTAATTATTCAAATAATCATAATCTTGCATTATACTGATGGAGACAGTGGACTTACCTGAAAAAGCTGAACTCGGATGAAGAGCCTTGTCTCTTAGAACACATGTATGCTACACAGCAAGACATTTTCGCACGAGGTACAATATGCTAGCAACAAGTAAATTGAAGTATATGGAAAGATGGGAACTGGGGGGGGAAGGGCAACAAACAGTTAACACACGGAATTAACAAAATACCACCTATAACACAATACTTATCTTGAATGATGATCAGAAGTTTCCAAGGTCGAAGTATCACGGCTCTCCAGAAAAAGGGCTTTGACTAGCCAGCTGTTATCATAAAGCGCAAGCAAGCTGATCTCGAACGGCCAATGACGCATCAGAGTAAACTCACATTGATGTGTGTCTGTCTGTCTGTGTGTGTGTGCGCGTGTGTTTTGGAAATCAAATCGTATAGTATAGTAATAACATAATTTAATGTATATTAATATATTACAATAATATTAATATAACATTAAAACAGTATAGGCCTGACAAAAAAAGTGGCTAAAAACTAAAATATTTTAAATAGCCTACTTTTGGATTATAATTGTTTGAGCAGCCTATCTGCAGTTCTTAATAATTTTAGTTAGTTATAGCTTATTTTGAACATGTTTAATACACACACACACACACACACACACACACACAATAAAAAAATAACAGATAAATAAGTACATGTAAATCTCAGCACAATCTTCCAAAATTATTAAAAGTGATTCAAATAGGCACTTGCACTGCACACATACATGCATAAACGCACACATTTTTTCCCCTTCTTCGTTTCCTTCTATCTACATCACACCAAAAAAAACCTATCCAAAACAGACTTTTTAGTAGGCTATAAGCCCAGGAACCATACTGGCAGTATATCCCCTCGAGTCATTTTCGTTTCCATTCAATATATTAATTTAAATAGTTTCTAAATTGCTCATTGTTCTACATGATTTCATCTCTTCACGTAAAATATTTGACCATATATTCCAATATACGAATTGTGAGCTAGGTGTTAAATCATGTAGTTTTGGCTAATAAATCATGGTCAAAAACACTTGAACAAAAACGTTTTTCGGTAACGCTTTAGATTACAGCCCGGAAAGTACTGCGTAATTACAATGAAATTACAGTGTAACTTTCGGTAATTACAGTGTACCTATAAAGTACTTATGTGTAAGTATAGGGGAACAATATGTAAAGTCTTGGGAATAAAGGGGTAACAACCAGGAAAATACTGCGTAATTAAAACTAAATTACAGTGTAACTTTCGGTAATTACAGTGTACCTATAAAGTATGTACGTGTAAGTATAGGGGGACATAATGTAAAGTTTTGGAATAAAGGGTAACAACCAGGAAAATACTGCGTAATTAAAACTAAATTACAGTGTAACTTTCGGTAACTACAGTGTACCTATAAAGTACTTATGTGTAAGTATAGGGGAACAATATGTAAAGTCTTGGGAATAAAGGGGTAACAACCAGGAAAATACTGCGTAATTAAAACTAAATTACAGTGTAAGTTAACTTACTTACAGTGTAAGTACTACATACTTACACTGTAACTACAAGAAACAAGAGGGTAAGAAGCACCACTTTAATTTACGGCCCGCAATGTCATACTTACCCTGTAACTACTACAAGAAACAAGAGTATATTTCCCCAGCATTTAAAAAAAAAAAAAGTTGTAGTTTTACTTGCCTTGAAACAACTTAATCAGTGCACCTTTGCAATAAAAACAAATTAGCCTACTTTATAAATGCACTGATATATAGGCTACCCCGTAATTTGAAAAAAAGCCTTTATGTATTTGTATACACTATTATTACAAAAAGGTGCAGTGTATGTAGCCTACTCGCTAAATTGCTCCCAAAAGTAAGATTGTATTATAGTATAAGTACCCCGTAGTTCTAAAATACTTACAGTATAAATAATTTGCCTAAATAAAAAAAAATTTTCCTGGTTGTTACCCCTTTATTCCAAAACTTTACATTGTTCCCCTATATAATTACTCGTACGTACTTTATAGGTACACTGTAATTACCGAAAGTTACACTGTAATTTCATTGTAATTACGCAGTACTTTCCGGGCTGTAATCTAAAGCGTTACCCGTTTTTCTTTATTTCACATTAGGTTATGACATTTTGTAGGCTTCCGACCAGGATGAAAGGGATCACATTCATCTTCAAGCGTAGATCTGTAAATAAAAAAAGGAATAACGTAATCGCGATTGACATTGAGGTTTTTTTTTTCATTGCCTGTATAATTTCCTGATAATTTCCCCATCCCCCATTAATATAGGTATACCCCCATACTTCATTATTTAATGAAGTAGATACATTATTTAAAGTTCGTGGATAAATGTTACTTCATATGTATTCACTTGCCACATACCGAACTATTTCCAATTCCTCAAAAACGTTGTTGAAATAGTTTGTCCCATTGCTTTTATGGACTCTCGATCTATGGGCTTCTCCCCTATGCTTCTCCCTTGACTTTATGCCTCCGTGTCCCCCCCGATTGCCTCATAGACAGTAAAAGATTGATTGCGTGCTTCTCCTCCTGTCTATACGGTAATATCTTTATTGTGCGACAAATAGTCGCTTGGTTATGACGCAATCGTTAGCCTATTTTTTACAAAAACGGCTTCTACGGGGCCATAACGTAAGGTACAAGGTAATGGAGCCTTTTATACATTGTCGAGTTTCTTTAGAAATAAATAATGGACAAATGGAGTCTTTGGACGCATCAGATGTAAAGTTATTCGCTGTCAAAGTGACGCGAAAATGAATGGGAGTCAATGGAATGCTAACAGCAGGTGAAGTTCTGCTACAATGGCGGCGCCCAGGGAGGCTTCAGTTTCCGGCGGATGGATTACCCCCTTGCTAATCACCCCATTCGGGGGGATGTTGCGCCAAACCGGAAGTAGCCCGGTGTTCCATTGTTATGGGTCCGGCGGGAGGTAATCGCGACGAACATTAGTTCCGCCTCGCCAGGGGAAAATTTCGTCACCTCGTGACAAATACATATGTATACAGCCATACATAGTCCATATCTGAACTATTGAACATATTTCTGGCCAAAGGGTCCTGTCGTGGAAATTTTCAACTGTACATGTTAGACTAACATCTAACAATTAAACAGAGTGTACTGTTCCGAACTAAGGGAAAACTTGTGTGTGTATAAATAACAAATATGGGAACTGAAACTAGACAGATGACGAAGTTAGAACTTGTGATTAACCCTCTGGGGTCTAAGGTGTTTTTGGGGTCCTTGAGATGTTTTGACATGCCCTAATATTTGTATTTTTTTCAGTTGCTTATAAACATATTAATGGCAAAGATGTAATTACACTCTATTTAGCACGAACATGGCTATCATAATATGTGAGCAACATGTATGTACATGTTTGCATTTTTGAGAGAATATTATTTATGCGTAGTTATTCAAAAAACTCAAACTTAAATTTTCTGATATAAGACCACAAACGACCAACTTCACATATTCCCACAATACTTTTGACTAATGGATGTTGTCGTCTAGAGTTTTTACTTCAAAATGATCTGAAAATCATCCGGGCTAATCGTTCACATTAAACAATAGATTGATTTAAATTTTGTAAGACACTTTTTGTTTGGAAAGGAAATATGCAGGTGGGCGTGAATGATCCAACAAGGTCATGAATAATGTCCCAATTCACACCTGAAGACAAAGACCTGCTAATGCTGCATACTAATGAGCCTTTCATTCAGGTGTCACTGAGCCACAAGACAGAATGCAAAGACAACACACACACATATATATATATATACATACACACACACACATATATATATATATATATATATATATATATATATTACTACAGAATTGGTTCAGAGTTGGAAACATCTAGAAAAAAAAGTGTATTTTTCCACAAACTTTGTTTGCTTGCAAATTGTATAATATCCAAGGTAAACATTTCTAGTAATTGTGCAGTTAATTCTCATTCGTATTTTCAGAAAGTTTTGCAATATGTAGGCTATCCTCTCCCCAAATTTGTCACTATAAAACACAAAAATAATTTAAAGAGAAGGCTTATATTGACCTTTTAAGATTTTGTTTGCACCTTGTAAATTAGGTTTTGATGTGGCAGTAAAAACTTTAAAATCTATCCAAAACGAAATGTTGTCTTTCATATTTCGTCTGTAACATATCGTCTTTTATAATATATATTAGGGCATAGATGTTAATTTGCAGTTGAATATGTTGCTTATACAAAGATATTTTATTTCAACGTATTCAGTCGATTTTTACTCATCTCAGTAGGCAATATAGATAGTTTGCTAAAAGCTAAATTCATTCACACAGACACACGCGAGCTGTAGTAAACAACAGCATGTGCCGTTCATTCACATGTTTTGATTGCGCATACCGTTGACTATCCAAGAGAATTATCCGATGCATAATACAGATATAGCACTTAGCTCTAAATTGAATCTTTCCATCCCCACCCTACATGACAACAAGACGTGCAGGGTAGAGTTCTCAACGGGCCTGAAAAATCTCTCTCCCTCCCGCATATTAATCAAAATCAATTGACACCATAGTAAAAGTTCGGAAGACCGCAGTTTCATGTGAAGCATTTGGAGACTTTTTTTTTCCTCCTGAATTACCGCGGTGTGTGAATTGTGCTTAAAAAAATAAAAAACCCACATTGCCTTATCTTCTCTAAAAAGCGTTCCGCCCATTCAGCTGACATAAACCACATTTCAATAAACGAAAAAACCTATCCAGTGACTAAATGTTTTCTGTATTGACAAATCTTGTGCGATGTCCTAAACTGCCGAGATAAATCACACAAGCGTGCCGTGGCTAGACGTCCAATACGCAAACGAATTACTCATTTTAACCATTCACTTTAATGAATGGTTAAAACAACTGACCTGTCCAACACTGAACTCACGAGACCTCTGAATCGGTGTATAAAAAAAATCAGTAACACTTAATTCGATTAGTTAACATTTACTATTAATAAACTGCACTTCTACCGCAGTTAATTTCAATATTTAGTCTGTATAGGCCCACTATATGTGTTGTAACCACTAAAAAGCGCATTTAGTTTCATTTTTAAAATATTATAATGCGTGTATATATTGCTGTTCAATTTTCATAATCAGCATGAGTAAGATGCGCAATATATCGGAAGATATGATGGGTCAGACATGATTTTGACCACTAAATTAAGTTTTGTTTTGTAAAAAGCCTTTCCTTAAAGTGAATTTCTTTTTGTATAAAAAAAATTATTTGTAAGATTTGTATACATTTTAATCAACTTTTCGTCAACCTATTTCCTGGATATAATAAATAAGAAGCAAATATTACAGACATTATGATCATGATGTAGGCGCGGGCGCAAATTAAGAATTTATACAAAACGAAAATCTTTTAAAAAGAGTTGTGACGCACAACACAGACGCGCTGCGCAAAAACACTACGTGAACTACGTCGAGGCCCAGAGAGAAGGAAATGAATAGTGGAATAAAGTCGTTATTTTTGTTGTTTTTCCGCACATAAAGTATTGTTGTCGCATGATAAACGTAATGCAGAGCCACTGTAGTCACTTGGACTATTGTAACGATGTTTTAATAACTATTCTGGGCCGCCGAGTTTGGATCCCTCTGAAAGCCTATGGAGGAGTGAGACTGCCTTCAGATTTCATCAAAAATATCTTAATTTGTGATCCGAAGATGAACGAAAGATTTACATGGTTGGAACAACATGAGGGTGAGTAACTACTGACTGAATTTTCATTTTTGGGTGAACTAACCCTTTAAGAGTATTCGTTGTGCGCTAAGAGACAACGTTATCAGAAAATGCAGCCCAGGTATGATGCGTAATGAAGATTCCAACGCGCTCTTCTTTGGTCAGAACCATGGAGAGCGATCGTGTCACGGTGTCGGTTTTGTGTCTTGTTCTTGTCTGTTATGTGATTCACTGTTTGCCATGTGTCTTGTTAATTGTCTGATCATTGTTCACAGGTGTTTCTGATTACCACGCCCCCTTGTTATCTTGTCGAGCTCGTTTATCCCTTGTATTTAAGCCTTGTGTTTCAGCCCTGTCTTTGTGAGTTCTTGTTTGATTGTTTATGTGTATGTGGTTGTTTCTGGTCCTGAAATCCTGTCCTGAGAGCCGTTCGTAAAGTTTTGTGTCTATTTAATAAAGTGTGCTGCGTATGGATCCTGCTTCATCCTTGCTTCAACTGCTATACGTGACAGAAGAACTCACCAAACCTAGATCCAGCAGCCATGCCTACCTGGAGTCCTGATGTCCAGATCATCCGCCTACACCAAGAGAATCGCGCCATCGAGGATTATGTCACAGAATTCCTCGAGCTGGCACATCTTGCGCAAATGAGCACCGAGTGCTTGATAATCTTCTTCCGTGGGGGATTGTCAGAGCCTCTCCGGTCATTGATGCCCGACGGTGAGCCACACGGGTCATTAGAAAGGTACGTTGACCTGGCCCTGCTGTGGAGCGGTTCCCAGTTTACTGTGGGCGAGGAGGAGAAGCTCCCTGAACCTGCAGTGTCCCCTCAGACCGCGCTCCACGTCTTGCTAGCAATCAAGCCAGCTACCAGATCGGTCTATGGCCGTACAGGACCGATCTCCAGCGTGGCCGATCCTCCATTAATGTCTGCGCGTACTGCCAGGGAGAGTGTCCACGTCACGTCTGCCGATCCAGAGAGTGTCCATGTCACGTCTGCCGATCCAGAGAGTGTCCACGTCACGTCTGCCGATCCAGAGAGTGTCCACGTCACGTCTGCCGTTCCAGAGAGTGTCCACGTCACGTCTGCCGATCCAGAGAGTGTCCACGTCAGCCCTGCCGAGCCTACGCTCCACGTCAGCCCTGCCGGTCCAGAGACACTCCACGTAACTTCTGCCGATCCAGAGACTGTACACGTCACTTCTGCTGAGCCGGAGTCTTCAGACAGGATGGCCGCCGCCACGCTGTTTGTCGCAGTTCCTGAGCCGGTGGTGTCTGTTGCTGTTGCAGTTCCTGAGCCGGTGGTGTCTGTTGCAGTTCCTGAGCCGGTGGTGTCCTGCTCCGCCCTGGCCGTCTGCAAATCCTGCTCCGCCCTGGCCGCCTGCACTGCCTGCTCCGCCCTGGTCGTCTGCAGATCCTGCTCCGCACTGGTCGCCCACGCTTCACGATCCAGGCCCGCCTTGCCTACATCCTGGTCCCGGTTCCCAGTGCGGACCTGGCTCTCCTTCTCTCCCCCAAGACCGTCTCCGCTTCACCACCCTCCTGAACTTTTGTGGTTTTGTTTTGACGGGCGTCGGGAGCCGCCCATAGGGGAGAGGCTATGTCACGGTGTGGGTTTTGTGTCTTGTTCTTGTCTGTTATGTGATTCACTGTTTGCCATGTGTCTTGTTAATTGTCTGATCATTGTTCACATCGCGCCATCGAGGATTATGTCACAGAATTCCTCGAGCTGGCACATCTTGCGCAAATGAGCACCGAGTGCTTGATAATCTTCTTCCGTGGGGGATTGTCAGAGCCTCTCCGGTCATTGATGCCCGACGGTGAGCCACAAGGGGCATTAGAAAGGTACGTTGACCTGGCCCTGCTGTGGAGCGGTTCCCAGTTTACTGTGGGCGAGGAGGAGAAGCTCCCTTAACCTGCAGTGTCCCCTCAGACCGCGCTCCACGTCTTGCTAGCAATCAAGCCAGCTACCAGATCGGTCTATGGCCGTACAGGACCGATCTCCAGCGTGGCCGATCCTCCATTAATGTCTGCGCGTACTGCCAGGGAGAGTGTCCACGTCACGTCTGCCGCTGCCGATCCAGAGAGTGTCCACGTCACGTCTGCCGATCCAGAGAGTGTCCACGTCACGTCTGCCGATCCAGAGAGTGGCCACGTCAGCCCTGCCGAGCCTACGCTCTACGTCAGCCCTGCCGGTCCAGAGACACTCCACGTAACTTCTGCCGATCCAGAGACTGTACACGTCACTTCTGCTGAGCCGGAGTCTTCAGACAGGATGGCCGCCGCCGCGCTGTTTGTCGCAGTTCCTGAGACATTTCGCCACGCTGTTTGTCGCAGTTCGCCACGCTGTTTGTCGCAGTTCCTGGAGATCGGTCCTGTACGGCCATAGACTGATCTGGTAGCTGGCTTGATTGCTGGCTTGGTGTCTGTTGCTGTTGCAGTTCCTGAGCCGGTGGTGTCTGTTGCAGTTTCTGAGCCGGTGGTGTCTGTTGCAGTTCCTGAGCCGGTGGTGTCTGTTGCAGTTCCTGAGCCGGTGGTGTCTGTGACTGTTCCTGGGCCAGGGTCTGTCTCTGTTCCGCCTTGGTCTTCACTGCCATGGCCGCCCGAGTGGTCGGCTTCACCCTGGTCGTCTCCGCCGTGGCCGCCCGAGGGGTCTTCTCCGCCGTGGTCACCCGAGGGGTCTTCACCGCCTTGGCCGCCCGAGGGGTCTTCACCGCCGTGGCCGCCCGAGGGGTCTTCACCGCCGTGGCTGCCCGAGGGGTCTTCACCGCCGTGGCCGCCCGAGGGGTCTTCACCGCCGTGGCCGCCCGAGGGGTCTTCACCGCCGTGGCCGCCCGAGGGGTCTTCACCGCCGTGGCCGCCCGAGGGGTCTTCTCCGCCCTGGTCGCCGGCACGTCCTGCTCCGCCCTGGTCGCCGGCACGTCCTGCTCCGCCCTGGTCGCCGGCGCGTCCTGCTCCGCCCTGGCCGCCTGCACTGCCTGCTCTGCCCTGGTCGTCTGCAGATCCTGCTCCGCACTGGTCGCCCATGCTTCACGATCCAGGCCCGCCTTGCCTACATCCTGGTCCCGGTTCCCAGTGCGGACCTGGCCCTCCGTCTCTCCCCCAAGACCGCCTCCGCTTCACCACCCTCCTGAACTTTTGTGGTTTTGTTTTGACGGGCGTCGGGAGCCGCCCATAGGGGAGGGGCTATGTCACGGTGTGGGTTTTGTGTCTTGTTCTTGTCTGTTATGTGATTCACTGTTTGCCATGTGTCTTGTTAATTGTCTGATCATTGTTCACAGGTGTTTCTGATTACCACGCCCCCTTGTTATCTTGTCTAGCTCGTTTATCCCTTGTATTTAAGCCTTGTGTTTCAGCCCTGTCTTTGTGAGTTCTTGTTTGATTGTTTATGTGTATGTGATTGTTTCTGGTCCTGAAATCCTGTCCTGAGAGCCGTTCGTAAAGTTTTGTGTCTATTTAATAAAGTGTGCTGCGTATGGATCCTGCTTCATCCTTGCTTCAACCGCTATACGTGACAGATCGTGGATAGATCCGTCCTATGCACCGAGATTTTTAACAATGCAACACAAATTTTAAAGAGCATCAAGCTATTAAAATCTATATTATGTATATGCACAGATAATATAACAGTAGGCTTTAATAGTCAATATTTTTAACTAGGTTAAACAGAGATTGGATAACGGTTTTAATTTAATATTTTTAATTTAAGGCCCACCCACTATTAGTCTGGCTTATCCAAAACTGGAATTAACTGGAACTAACACTCTGTTTACAGATGACATTGAGAATGAGACAGTGGCAAAAACGGCAAATTGAACTGGAACAAATTCTTGCTGATTCTGACAGCGATAACTCAGACAGTGTGCCTTCTTTTAGTGGTCACAGTGACACCAGAGAGGGTAAAAGGATATTTGGTGACGCTGTTTCTGGGACGTGTTGCTACGTTCATGTGACATCTGACTTTGATTTTAACACAGACACTGAAGGGGATCGTTGGTACACTGACTCTGAACATGATGAAGCTGATGTGACCAGTAGCTTAAAGGATGACCTCAGACAGTGGGCCTTAGACTACAACTTGACTCACAGAGCAATTAATAGTTTATTGATTATTTTGAGAAGGCAAGGCCACCAGTTGCCTGCTGATTGTCGCACACTGCTTGCCACACCACAACACAATCTAAATGTGGTGGGCAGTACAAATATTACGGCCTAGAAAAGGGGATCCGTCCTTATTTGAATCAGAGTCACAGTAATGATGTGCACCTTACTGTAAATATTGATGGCCTCCCCCTTTTCAAAAGCAGTGGTGTCCAATTCTGGCCAATACTGGCAAATACTGGCCATTTCGATCCATTTATTGTTGCCATATTTTGTGGCCAAAGTAAGCCTAGTCCACTTGAGGACCATGTTGAAGATTTTCTTACAGAGTACAAGCATCTGAAAGACTGAAAGTTTATGAAGGCCACACCTATGCTGTTAATGTTGATGCTGTGATTTGTGATGCGCCAGCAAGGGCTTATCACCCTTACCCTTATAAGGGCTTATCGCCCATATTCGCCAAACCCAAATGTATTAAGGGTCATACCTCCTATAATAGTTGCGAAAGATGTGTCATCACAGGAACTTCTGTTGAGAGAAGGATAGTTTTTGCTGATCAGGATTGCCCTTCGCGCACTGATGACTGTTTTTCTCGAGTTGAGTATAGGGATCACCAGAGAGCTTTCAGTCCATTCACTGATGCTGGAATTCCTTGTGTTAGCTCTTTTGTCTTGGATTATATGCATATGGTCATCTTAGGAGTGGTTCGACGCCTGTTAATATACATGACTCGTGGCCCAAAACTCTGTCGTCTATCATTGAGACAAAAACATGCAATTTCTCAAAGTCTAATTGCTTTTAGAGGGAAGTTGCCAAGTGAATTTGCCAGGAAACCACGGGGTTTACTTGAGGTAAAAATCGGTGGAAAGCCACTTAGTTTAGTCAGTTTTTGCTCTACACTGGACCTGTGGTCTTAAAATCTGTCTTGTCCCCTGAACGATACAAACATTTCTTGTCCTTGACGATCGCCATGTCTATAATGCTAGAGTCAGATGACCGAACTCGAAATGGCTATCTCCAATATGCTCATGAACTTATCAAACACTTTGTCACATGCTGTCCTAAACTGTATGGCAAGACCTTTCCTGTCTACAATGTACATGGACTAGATCATCTTCATGAAGATGTCAGCCATTTCAACAGTTCCTTAAATTACATTTCCTGTTTTCCGTTTGAAAACCACTTACAACAACTAAAGAAACACGTAAGGAGTGGTAGAAGTCCCCTGGAACAGCTCACCAGGCGTTTGTCGGAAATGGAACATAAAAAAGTTAACAGGAACAAAATAAACTGTAACACAACCGTAACACACAAGAGAAGGGACAGTTGTTTTCTCTTGAGAGATGACACATTTGCTTTTGTTAAAGAGAAAAATTAAGAGGGTACCTTTGCTTGTGAAATCCTGCATCAGCGTCACACTTCCCCTTTATTCCATCAACCATGTAACTCAAAACGTATTAATGTAGTAGGGGAGAGCGGGGCACAACCTATCGCATTTTGGTTTTGGCTCAATTATTAAAAAAATAATTAGGTTAGATTAATCTTTTTTTTTACACAAGAAACATACACATCTCTGCTACAAATGAACACTTAAAGTTTTTTTCTAGGACCTTCCATTTTCGTACAGTTGCACTGAAAGTGACAGAAGTGCAAATGTTACAACTTAACCCATATAAGTTAGTTGTTAGTTGTAACAGACAGAGGGGTTAGTTGTAACACTTGTGTGTAACACACATAATTCAGTACTATTTTATCTGTATAGTTTGATATTGTTTGTACATCTGTATAGATAGATATCCATACATCCATCCCTCATCCAATCATCCTTCTATTATGGATCAATATCATGGATAGAGATATAGGAAAGGGCTGCACAGTTTTGCAATAAAATCATCAAATATTGTAATTGCATTGAATTATATTTTTGTGTGGCAGCTGCATGCAAAATTATTATTATTATTAATAGTAACAGTAATAATAATGAAAACAAGCTTAAAATCACATTTTAAAGTGTGTATTACATGAAAACAGGTGTAACAATACTGGCTTTGAGTATAAATTGGGAAATTAGCACTCAAATGGGGAATTAAATATTTATGGGTTTTGATGAATATTATTTGCATACGCCCCAAAGTGGTTCCAAATATGGGCTTGTCCCGCCTTGACTATAAGAATATGTATCAGGATTACTCGTGAAAATAATTCATATAGAGAAAGGTGTAAGCCGCGCTATATTGGTCCAATGAGGGTTTCCAATAACACGGGAAGGTTTCTTGCGCGTTCCGTCTTTCCAGCATCTCAAAGTAATTTGGGTTAAATGCAATACATTTCTCATATGTATTTACTCGTTATTTCATCTGACTCCATAAAGGAAAGGTTTTGATAATATCTATGCATCACTAAAAGTGAGCGAATGTTTGATTATTACTTTTAGACTATTAAATGAACAAGGTCAAAATCAGTTTGAATAATCAAATGTAACAATTTATTAAATCAGGTATCAGGTCAATTGTATAATCAATTCAAAGATAATCAATATAAAACATGAATAAAAAGAAGAGATGCGAACCCAACCTGATGCAAATACATGAGGCTGGAAGTCTCGGTCGCTCCCAGCCATCACGGGCCAGTCTAGATACAGAAAGCGCCCCGATTCTCCTGCCGCATTCCATTAAATAGCCAAAACCTCTTTCACATGTTAACAATGGGAATTTACATTCAGAGTTGACACCTTTTGGGGGTAGGAGACCATTTGTCTAGAGACAACCTTCCTTTGTGTGTCAGTTTCTCTAAACTTCTCAAAACCTGATTCCTTTTTGTTTAACTTAATTGGAAATGAGACATTTGTACCACTCACTCTGAGACATTTAAAATGATACTAAACATAATAATCATTCACATTAAACCACATATATATTCTTGTGTGAGTCTTTAGGTGTGAGAGGGAGTGAGACTGTATGGGGGAGATCAGATGTTAATTTCCAGCAAGGTTCTTTGTTTCATAGACCAGTCTATCTCTCCAACCAGTTTTTCCAGTCTTACAGAATCCCTCCTTGACCCCGTGGGTCACATTCGGGGAACACTTACGGGGTCACAGTAAGACGTTTGTTGTAATCCTTGAGATGTAACTCAAAAAGTATCTTTGCAATGTTAGCATCTGTAGAAGCTCAGCGGGTTGTGTTCACCTGCAGAACACCTGGTCTCACCAGGTGTATGTAGCTTGAGTCCAGCAGGTGGATGAATGCGTTCAGGTTTTCTTCTTGTGATCCTGTGATGTAAGCAAAGTTCATAGAGTCAATCTGGACCTTTGTGACTTGTTCAGTTGACGTGTCATTCCTCCATAGAGAAACTTCTGCTTCTCTGGCACCTTCCCCATGATGATAATCTGATTCCCTCCTTGACCAATCCGGTCACCTCCAGCGGTGCGGTTGTCTGGGCAGACCTCAGTGGAAGAAGGGCTTCTCCTTTGTTCCACACTGCTTTGTGTGAGACACCTGACAAGCATCTTAAATGTCCACTTCACGATTGAGCACTTATGAACTTAAACTCTTTAAGGAAATGCATAAGAATGCAACAAAACAAAAGCATGTCATGTTCAATATAAAATATCATGTTCATGTCAGCAAGTGTGAATGGTACATCTGGTCTCAAGTGTTCCTCAAGGTCAGGTAGGGTGGTCCCATTTTAAATATCCCATTCTTCACTACCCCCGTGATGCTATTAAATGGTAGTGGAATTTAAATATTCTTGGTCTGACTTACTCAAAGGAAATGCAGCAAGAGGTCGGTGTAATCTAAATAATCAAATCGATGGTACGCATCAACAAATCTTGTATTCACAGTAATAATAATATCTAATCAAAAATCATGAAGAAATACATATATAATAATCATTGTTTGTTCAGTAATCAGTAATCTTCCAATGCATAATACAAGAATGGAGATTGTTCATTCCTTGTGTCAGTGTGTTTGTGTTTGTTTGTGTGTGTGTGTGTGTGTGTTTAGTCATATGACAGTTTGGTGTTTGTGTGTGTGTTTTTGGGTGTGTGTGTGTTTTTGGGTGTGTGTGTGTGTTTTTGTGTGTGTGTGTGTGGCTGGCTAAGTCACAGGACAGGGTTGAATTGTAATTTTGTGTAATTGATTGAAGCGTTCACACTTCAGATCTAGTTTGTTTTTATAATGTGTCTGTTATTTGAGGCATTGTTGAGAAATCATGGGCCCTATGATTTTCCAACCACACCAATAACAATCAGTTAAACATTTTTGAATTTTAATAGCAGGTCTGCCTCTGCTTTATAATTTGCATTATCAATTTGTGACTGTAGCCATTCATGTGTATGTTACAGTCTTTTCCCATGAGTTGGTAGTGTGTACTGTCATCATGGGATCAGCTTTACCATCCTATGTGTGTGAAGCTGTCTGGATCTGTTCAGTGTGATGATGGACAATAGATCATTAGTGAAGTGTCACTTTTGGTCTCTATGCCATCTTTTTCTTATGTGTAGTGTTCAGCGGTAATGGAGGTGTGTGTTCAGTGTTCATGCCTAGGAGATGGGTGGAATCAAATATGACAATTGTGTTGTAAATTTAGATCCAGTTCTAACTGGGAGGCCATAGTTATGCAGTAGTGTGTTACTGTGATGTGTGAGTGGCCTCTTGCGTTGTCTTTTCACCCATCTCAGGTTATATTCTACAATCCCGCTGTCCTGCTTTGGTGCAGGCGGAGTCCGGCCCGTCCTGGCTTCCGTCCTCCGAGGAATTTTAGTGTTAAAACCTGAGACAGAAACAAATGCAGAGAGAACCACAGTTAATTCAGATATTTTCAACGGTTTAAATTTTTTTAATTCCTGTTTTCACATGAAACCGAGTTTCATTGACCAGGTCTAAATTGTTGCTGTTGTTTCAGCTCCTCCTTACTTTACTTCTCTGATCAGATTCAATTTTATTTGGCTGTTACCTGTGCCACATGTTTGCAGTGGTGTTTGCAGTGGTAAAGGCAAAAATAAAGATATACCCCCCTCCGGTTTGGCACTGGTGAGCCCACAAATGAAATTCAATTTTAAGGATGATATTATATTTCGAGTTATAATACAATCGCTATATTTAAAAGAATTCAGATGTTAACCTATTAAGCCATTTGCTATTGGGCTGCTACCCGACTAGCAAATGACGCTAATAGTTGAAGACCTTGAGTAATCAACGTTGTCAGCTCAGTGAGCGTTTTAGATGATTTTGAGCTTTGGTTATCTGCATAGTGCTGTTTTCTGTCAGAGTGTGGTTGTTTGCATTTTTTGAAATAGGGTGGAGGTCTGCCTCTGTCCAGGGACCAACACTTTTCCTCTGTATGGCCTGTTTTGTGACAGGAATTACAGAATCTGCTCAGTTTGCCACAGTGTGGCTTCCTGGATTCTCCTGCAGACGGATGATTTTCATGACATTCTAACACAGCTACCTCACAATGCATTTGTTTTCGTGACTCAATTCGTGTTGCCCAGCCAACTATACCTTCAAATGTATTTTGAGCTGGAGAAGCACCATACGTGAGCGATTGCTGTACACGCGGACCTGCATTTGTAAGCAGTAATTCAAGGAGAGTTACATTGTTGTGGTTAACATTTTCAATTCCAGCATACTCCTCAAAAAGTTCAAACATATTTTCTGCATATGTCTCAAACGATTCTTCAGGATTCTGTTTCCGATTGAAAATCAGTTCCCATCCAACAGGACTACAACCACGCAGATCACGAAGGCATTGTTTGAGTCTATTAAAGATTTCACTCTCAGGCTCATTTTGACACATTGACTGCACAATGGTGCCTGTCATCAAAACCTGTGGTATCTTGTAGATCAAAACATCTGGAATTGAGCTGATAACAATTTGCCAAATATCTTTTGGTTCGAGTTGAAATGCATGTTTTAGACTTACAATGCGTCGCCACCATGGTTCGAATGGCCCTTTCAAAGGGAATGGTCCGATCTGTGCTTTAAACAAGTTACATTCAGTTACCGTTAAAGGACGTCGGATGCTTGACTCTGTGCCGTTTGGGTGCCGTATCACCTTAAGGGCTGAGACAGGCACTCTTTTCAAAATTTGATCACGTGCTTCATCTGTCTGAAAAGATACACGATTGTTAGAGCAGGCTGCCTCATCTAAGAAGTGCACATTTTTCGTCTCATCGCTGTTGAGCGTTATGGGAGACTTGGACTTTTTAGCATTTAGCTTAGCCTTAAGATCTGCAATGGTGTCTTTGTGATTTTTACACTTTTTAGTCAGGGCTAACTGTTCAGATAGTAATCTATCTAGCTGTGTTTGAAGATCTTGAATCTTTGCCTCTGACATTTGTGCCTCCGCATTTTTAGAATGCACTTCTTCACATTTAACCTCCATAAGCGAAGATAGAAATTTGGTTGACTTATGTAGCTGTTTATAACTTATGAAGTTTAAAGCCTCAATTATCTCACCATGTTTTGATTTCTTCTGCTTACTACCCACTGTTTTCCACCAAGTGAAAATTTCATTGTCAATAGTGTCTATGTTAAGACCTTTTCTACTGAGTTTGCACAGTGTAGGCTCGACCTTTTCGGTCCATAGTTTAAACAGGACATGCTCATTATCCATGTTCCAATTTATATTTGCTTAATTTCACAATGATGGAAACGTTTATTTTGTTTCGTTTTTTTTGTTATAGGATTAATGAGATGCGCGTTCGCGGTTTCTCTTTTTAGATTTCAAATGCCTATTCTTTCATTTTTAGTCTCTTTAAGGACTACGTGTATGTGAAATTATAATTTTAATGTTTGAGGATTCTCTTTTAAACTCTGATTATATTCTATCCGCTTAGATTTAGAAGACTATATCACTTAGAGGTCCTGGTCTTTCGCAGGTCTCTCGACACAAACTCGCCAGTCCTGGTCATCAATCAGAGGTAATTGGTTATATATCTAAGATTTGCCGTAATTCACACGTACACAATAAAAGATACTTTTTCATAACCTCCTTGAATGCCCCCTCAGGAACATAATCCAATCATTTACTTTAGTAGATAATTATCTAAAGTAACATTAAACTAAGAACAGAGGTATGAGCGTACCCAAATTTAGATTGATCAAATAGCTTTTGCTATTTCTAAACGGAAATTAACACGCTCCTGCATTCAAGTATACTTGCAATGATGCCAGGTCTCAGCCCGTTGCTGATCTGGTCGCAGAATTGTGGAAATATACGAATCCAATAATATATTTAGGAAAAAAACAACCTCAGAGTCATTTAGAATGAATTCAAACGTAACAATGCATAAATTTTGTTCAAGATTCAGAGTTACTGAACCCTAATGCGTGACGTTCTCTGGAACTTTGAATATGAGAGTTTTGTTGTTTCAGGATTAATAAGATGTGCGTTTGCTGTTTCTGATTTTCAAATTCATTGCGAATCACATCATAGCATGGCATAGACACACGTGTTTAATTCAGTTCAACACAGGACACATGGCCTAGAGGATATCTACAGCCTTTACCTAAGTGTTTCAAGTACACTTACAGTAAAGCAATCCCGTATTTAAAGAATAAACTTAAATTTAGCCTATGCACATTGTTGTACAAACGACTAAATTGTGTTCTATGAGCATAATGTGTTCATACAATTTCCAATTTGAAAATTAACAGAATTATTGCATGCTTTTTAATCTCATATGTGTTAAAGTTCAAGCTTTCAAATGTAGTTTGTCAAGATTAGTTTAGGTTTAGTATAGGATATTAATGCTTTCAATGTGACTTTGGGCCTACCGGTGGGCCGGCGATACAAAGGGTTAAGCAGCATGGACGATAGCATTTAGCTTAGCCTAAAAACTGATTTTTAGCCTGTAAATCATATCATCCTGTTTTTCCAAACTTTCTTTGCTTTTCATAAACAATTAATCAACCTGCCTTTTTATTTATAAAACGCGTTTTTCGATCGTTTATAAACTTAGATTTTTATTTCTGTTGTTTGCTCATTCTCTTTGTGTGGCTGGTTTGTTTACAAGCCAATGCAACAATGGTGAAAAACATGCGGCTGATTTTTAAAACTTTTAGGCTTTATTTTTTCGGTTCTTCGTCGAGTTATTCATTATTTGGAAGATGTTATTCCAATTTTAGGTTTCGTTTCTTGTTGCTTAGGCAAACAAGGAGATCTTTCAAATCTGTACAAATGTTTTCATTCTTCATCTGCGCTGCCTTTGCTAATCTAATCACGTCCTCACACGTGTTTCTAGACAAAGAGCCTTCCGACCCGTAACAATGCAAACATTTTCTCAAGCACTTCTAAAAAGGTAGAAAAAGTTGACTTACCCCAGCGGCGGAAGAAAGAGAAGATGTTCAAACCTCTGTGTTGATTTTAGATTCCCAAAACTTTTCTGGAAAAGACTTTGCTCGCGAAATCCATCTGAGATCACGTCTCGGGGTCACCAATTTGTAAGCCGCGCTATATTGGTCCAATGAGGGTTTCCAATAACACGGGAAGGTTTCTTGCGCGTTCCGTCTTTCCAGCATCTCAAAGTAATTTGGGTTAAATGCAATACATTTCTCATATGTATTTACTCGTTATTTCATCTGACTCCATAAATGAAAGGTTTTGATAATATCTATGCATCACTAAAAGTGAGCGAATTTTTGATTATTACTTTTAGACTATTAAATGAACAAGGTCAAAATCAGTTTGAATAATCAAATGTAACAATTTATTAAATCAGGTATCAGGTCAATTGTATAATCAATTCAAAGATAATCAATATAAAACATGAATAAAAAGAAGAGATGCGAACCCAACCTGATGCAAATACATGAGGCTGGAAGTCTCGGTCGCTCCCAGCCATTACGGGCCAGTCTAGATACAGAAAGCGCCCCGATTCTCCTGCCGCATTCCATTAAATAGCCAAAACCTCTTTCACATGTTAACAATGGGAATTTACATTCAGAGTTGACACCTTTTGGGGGTAGGAGACCATTTGCCTAGAGACAACCTTCCTTTGTGTGTCAGTTTCTCTAAACTTCTCAAAACCTGATTCCTTTTTGTTTAACTTAATTGGAAATGAGACATTTGTACCACTCACTCTGAGACATTTAAAATGATACTAAACATAATAATCATTCACATTAAACCACATATATATTCTTGTGTGAGTCTTTAGGTGTGAGAGGGAGTGAGACTGTATGGGGGAGATCAGATGTTAATTTCCAGCAAGGTTCTTTGTTTCATAGACCAGTCTATCTCTCCAACCAGTTTTTCCAGTCTTACAAAGGGAATGATTTTAATCAGTCGTATTTAGAAATACAACTTTAACCACCAATGCGTATGACATATAATATTTGCATCAACACTTCGATCTGTTTAGTTCCTGGCAAGTAAAATCACATCCATATGGCCATAATGGATATAATTTACCCCCCAAGAGACCAGATAGGGAATATTTCAACTATGCAATGTTTAAGAAGTGTGGTAGAGCGTTTAAGGTAGCATAGAGAATCGCATCTTCATTGACTTCAGGATATGGATTCAAAACACATGAACTCAGGCAAAGATTAATGAAGTTTAATAAAAGACACTTTAAGGTACGTACACGATCAAGAATATATATTAACAATATGCATAAACAAGACAAATGATTATAAAACGATTACGTAGCGTATATAGTTACACAATGTTAACCAAGAGATGGAGAGAGAGAGAGAGAGAGAGAGAGGTTTTAGAGGTAGAGAGAGTTGGAGGAATTACACAGTTTAAGGAATACTTTCGATACTCAAGAGACCAGAGGATTCTCAGACAACCTTAAAGGGTTAGTTCACCCAAAAATGAAAATAATGTCATTAATGACTCACCCTCATGTCGTTCTAAGCCCGTAAGACCTCCGTTCATCTTCGGAACACAGTTTAAGATATTTTAGCTTTAGTCCGAGAGCTTTCTGTCCCTCCATTGAAAATGTATATACGGTATACCGTCCATGTCCAGAAAGGTGATAAAAAATCATCAAAGTAGTCTATATGACATCAGTGGGTTAGTTAGAAGTTTTTGAAGCATAGAAAATACTTATTGGTCCAAAAATAACACAAAATTAGACTTTATTCAGCATTGTATTCTCTCCCGGGTCTGTTGTCAATCCTTCACAGGTACGCTGATGGTGTAAGACGCTGATGACGTGTTATCTGGTGCGCCCGAGCTTCATTTATAGACCGCACGCTGTAAAAGTGTCTCATCCGCGACATGCACATTTACGCACCATTAAAAAAATTATATCCACGCAAACAATGTAGAATAGTCGTGAACGCAGATTGACAACAGACCCGGGAGAGAATACAATGCTGAATAAAGTCTTATTTTGTGTTATTTTTGGACCAAAAAGTATTTTCGATGCTTCAAAAACTTCTAACTAACCCACTGATGTCACATGGACTACTTTGATTATTTTTTTATTACCTTTCTGGACATGGACAGTATACCGTATATACATTTTCAATGGAGGGACAGAAAGCTCTCGGACTAAATCTAAAATATCTTAAACTGTGTTCCGAAGATGAACGGAGGTCTTACGGGCTTAGAACGACATGAGGGTGAGTCATTAATGACATTATTCTCATTTTTGGGTGAACTAACCCTTTAAACTAGCCTTTGTTTCAAAGATCAGATTAGAATGAGCCTACTTGTGTCGCTGGTGTAAAAAGACCTCGTCTAGAGCGCTGTTTCTTGAGCTTCGCGGGTTTCCGGGTGGCGTCACGTGGTTGTTTGGAGCAACACTAAAAAGAAACACTAGGCTTTTCGCTCGTTAAAACGCTGGATCAAGAAAGTAGCTTAAAACTTGTGTAAAAATAAAGACTTAGTCTTAGGAACGGAAATTAAACGGAGAGCAAAGCTCTCTGAAGCGAAGTTGAAGCTAGAAGTTAGTGAGACTAGAATTAGGACGGAGGACTAGACTAGAGTGAGAATATTCGGGGTCGTTTCAAAATATGAATGAAATGGGAGCACGCCTATTCTGCGCGTGAGAGCCAATCACGAGTGGGGATTTTGTGGCGCCAAGATTTCCTTTGTCTGTGAGGGTACGCCTATTGAGCGCGTGGGGAGAGGTCAGAGTTTACTCTGAAACCATTCTGCACATCAGTAAATGTTTAATAATGCATAATAGATTGTTTCTCAAAACAGATTCGGAGTCGTCTAATTTTCTGGTTTACAACCATACCAAACTTGGTACTGTTAGATCATGTTAAAGAGAACTATATTGATTTTTGGGTATTACACGCATCTACTGGTCGTTTTTAATCCGGTAAACGCGCATTCTCCATCAGATTCTGCATGCGTGTTAATCGCCGTCTCAAACAGAAAGTTGCATTCTTTAAGAAAGCGTTTTTCTCACTTTCAGGGTTCTCGTGCGTGTGACTGTTTCTAACCCCCACTGCGTGTGTGTGTGTGTGGGACGGGGGAAGACGCGTAGTTGACCTGTTAACCTTAAAGGTGTAAAAACACGTGGTTAGTGTGTGTGTGTTCAGCTTTATGACAATGCATGAATAGAACTTCACGACGGGAAGTCCGTGCTTGAAAGAACCCAGACGCTGTGTGCGTCGTTCGCTGGACGATAAATTAAATTAAAACCCCAGGATGCCTCACCTTATCTGGCAGAGAATCAACTAAAAGCTTTCAGAATGCGTTAATGTCTCTGGTACAAAGGAAAGAAGACGCTATAGAATGCATTAACTCCATGCAACAAGTCAACAAGTAGAAAATGTATGTCTTATATTTCACCATCTGGCATTTGTGCTACAATTCCCCCTTTTGTTCGGGAATGTTCATCGGATGGAAGTTTGTCGAACAACAATTGAGTTCATGCGACGAACAACCGTATAAGTCCAAAAAAACTAAAATTGAGATAACCATGTGACTTGAATGTATGTGTGCCACTTTGTATACAGAATCACTTTGGGCGGGTGTTCCCGCGACCAAAACTCTGTATTTTAAATTTTAAAATAGTCTCACGTGGAAAAACCGTTTATGTCCACTAACGAAAAATGGAGACGCTGGTTGCTTTCATGTCCGCTGCGGACATTAAAAGGCAAAACCTCGGCAAAAAAAGGAGAACGAACATTTATGACTGGAAGGACAGAGCAAGGAAGTATTTAAGGGATGCTGGGAAACCATATGTGAACCGGAGAGGAGAGCAAACACGAGGAAAAAGTCCACCGAAAGAGGTGAGTGAAAGAACTGTATACAAAGTATCTAAAGTTAGCGGTTACAGTCAGAGGGGCGTGTAGGCTACTGGACGTTGTCTACTAACTTTAGAGTTCATATAGCTCGTTCTGTTTAACGGATCAAGTCATGAATGAGTCGAAATAAATGCTGTAGGCTACTCTTTATAACCACGGATAAATTAATCGAAACATTTTAGCTGTGTTTGATGTCCCTAACGTTGGCTAGCGGCATAATGTTAGCTGGCTAGCCAGTTACTTTGTAGCTAGTTACAGGGGCATATTACTGGGCGTCTAACGTTACTAAAGTTCATACACCTCAGACTGTTTAGCGAATCAAGTCATGAATGGGTCGAAATGAAAGCTGAGAAAATTAGGGGGTGTTAAAATTCAGGGGATGTTTTTAAGCATGTCTCTAACGTTACTCCCTATAACCACGGAGAAATTAATCGAAACGCTTTAGGTGCGTCTCTAACACCAGCCCAGCTGCGTCACGTAGGCTAATGTTATAATACCATTCATTGATTGTGTTATACGTACTGCTGGCAGAATTATATATACATAAACATATGTAAATTCATCCCCAATCTTTAAGATGTTTAGAGTAGAATTTGATTGCTTTATGTCTTCACTGAAATTGGTAAATGAAAAAAAAATTGACGTTGTAACAACAATCAGTCTCAAATGAGTCTCGGGGAATATTAGTTAAAATGGACTGGATATTCATGAGTCTATGAATATGATTTGCTTGTTATCTTAAGATATTAACCTTCCCAATAAAGGGAATATTTAATCATGTACACGTAACCTTTATCAATTTAGTTTCAGTTATCTGGCATTTTTGTTTGTCCTGCAAACTAAAACTCAGATTTCCTTATCCTACATCAATAAAAGTACTTCCTAGGAAAATTAAGTATCTGATCAGGACAATTAATAGTTCCTATGTTTGTACAGTTTGTATTACTTAAATAATACACAATAAAGCTTAGGTAAAGTTAGATCTTGCGCTTCATTGACTTTTGAGTTTGTGAGCAAATAACAGATTCAATCTTCAATGCAATTATTGGATTTTAATAAAACAGACTAAAGAATACAAAACTACAATTTCACACGGAGTAAATATGCATATATATATAGAGTAAACAAAACACATAAGGTACCAACGAAATAAATCAAATTAACGAATAATATGAGGGGAGAGAGAGAAAGAATGAGAGAATGAATCAGGGAGCGAGTGAGAGAGAGAGAGAGAGTGAGAGAGAGAGAGAGAGAGAGAGAGAGAGAGAGAGAGAGAGAGATAGAGTGACAATTTTCAATTCAGTTCCTTTCCAAAGAGACCCCAAGTAGGCTATGTATTAAAATATTCGCAGGAATATTCTAGACAACCTTTAAACAGCAGTTTCAATCGTGAGATAAAATACTTGCTTAAATCTGGCTCTCAGAGGTGTATGTGCTGATTTCAAATTGTCCTGCAGTTTCCCGGAGTTCCTTCCTGAAGCAGGCCGCTCACACGAATGTAACACTTTACCGAAAGGTGACTGAACTCAGACGGAAATAAAGAAAAGCCTAAGATGAAAACGAAGTTTTCAGAAAATAAAACGAAGAAGCTCCTTGGCGGAGTTTTCTCGTGAAGATGAGTAGATTCTTCTCTTTGGCGGAGTGCCAAGAATAACGGCAGAGGCTTGACTTTAAAGGCGACTGTGTCACACCTATTTCTCGTGGCTGGGCCAATCGTTGTTCCGAAACGGAGGCGGGAAAGACGTTCTTTTTTTGAATCGTCCAACCCTCCTTACATAATTTAGAGCGATGTCAAAATTGAGCATTTATTCTCAGAAAGATGGTATTTCTGAAATAATGCGTCTTTTTGTGATTTGTCGTCGAGATTCAAAGCCGTCGGGTTTTTACAATTCTACAGACACCACAAACGACAATTTTGCGAGTCCGGACACAGAGATATAGGATTGTTTGTAATTCTGGGCATATAGAGTTTGGTTTTCATCCTGCACACCTCAGAGCTACATGTACATACATTTAACCACAAAAGCGATACATTTCATACATTTAAAAGCTAGTTTTCAGTGAGAAAAGTCCGTGAATTAGCTCATGTGTGTGTGTGTCTTGGTATGTGTGTGTGTGTGTACGCGCAGACATTCCTGTTGCGCTGTGTTCCCTCCTCCCCTTGGGTGAGGAGAGCGTTCTGGGGGCTTTGAAGCTCAGTTATCAAGATCTGGGGGTCTGTCTTGTGTTGCGTGGTCATTCACGAGTCGTAAAGGTGTCAAGAGACACTCGGAATCCGGCCACGGCGGAGCCATGGCGGTAATTTAGGTTCTTGTGAGTCTTGATTTACATATCTGAGTTCAGAGGGTGGCAGCACGAAGGAATGTGGATTTTTGCAAAGAGAAATAGAATCATGATTCTGGCCCATTCGTTACATGTCCCCCTTTTCGTCGGATGAGATCCTTGTGTGGACATCATCGGACGACAATCATCACGATGGGTAGATGACAGGTGAATCATGATGGTCGAGTGGCAGGTGGATCAGACTGATAGGATTGTAGGTGGTTCTTCGGCTGAGGACTCAGCTTGATGAGGTCCGCATCTGCTCCGGGCGAGGTATCAGCAGGGCAACGGGTGTCGCTACCCATTGGTTGCGTTCCGCATATTCCGTCAGTGTTGTCTCTGAGGAATGGTTTGCTTGGGCAGAGATAATGAATGTCTTTAGTCAGTGTGCACATGTGCAGGTTCGGGGCTAAGTGCAGCGGTGTGTCGCTGTCGTGGTAAGCGACCACCTGGGGAGTGCGCACCTTGAGGGGAGTGTTACCTTTCCAAAAGCACACATTAATAATGTCCTTGAGTCGGTAGATTCGGCTCGACTCGATGATGGGTAAGTTAAGGAGGAAACCCATCTCCTTCTGCACGGGGTCCACGTAAAGGGGAATGGCGCTACCCAGAGAGTAGGCCAGGTGTATTTGCAGAGGATCAGTGGGAGTGTTGATAGCGGATGCCAGCACGTTTTGCACCAGGCTTAAGGGTATCAGATATGGTGGGATTCTACCCATGGCTAAGCTGTCGATAGAGGAGCTTACTTCTCGTAGCATGTCCGTCATTAAGGCTGTGACCAGCTGCGTCTGAGCAAAGTCATTTTGGAAGACTGTAAACAGCTGTTTCATGGAGTTCACGGTCTGGTTCAACAGGACACTGTGGGTGTTCAGAATCACCACCGTTCCTTTCAGGGTCTTGCCGATGGTTTGTAAAGCTGCGCTCTGCGTGGTGAGTTGTTCTTTCAGCTGTGGGAGTTCCGTTTGGATTTCAGCCACATGCCGTCTCACCGTGGCGATGTTTACTGCGTTGACACTGGACGTGCCAATGTTAAACAGAGTTCCAACAACGGCGGCGGCGGCGGCGGCTCCGAGCAACGCTCCCAGGAACCGTTTGGAGCGGCGGTTGTGTCCACCTAACTCCGCTTGGGTAACCGTCATCTTCTCGAGTTGGTTGAGCATGTGCTTGACATCGGCCTCTGCGTGGAGGAGAGAGTCCTCTGTCCAGCGAGCACCGGCCCAGCTGTACTGGGCTACTGCGCGGGGGTAGTGTGCTCTGTAGATGTTGCGGGGGTCGAGTCGAACGTACACTTTCTGGGTGTGTGTTCGGCAATTGGTGATCAGGAGTCCAGGTTGCTCTCTCAATACGATGCACGAGGCTGGACCTGGTGTGATGATGTCGGGTGGCGACTGGCCTCTGGTTGGCTGACCGCACAGCATGGCGAACCACAGCCGCAACCTGGTACAGACAACAGGGAGAGAGAGAGAGAAAGGGAAGGAAGAAGCAAAAGAGGGTCGTCTTTGGCTGGACTGGGCAGTCCTTTTACTTTGTGGGTGGCGGCTAGGTTTAGCTCACCTTGGCCCATGTTTTGCCACATCTTGCTGCCGGCCTGTCGCTTGCTTCAGTGTCTCGTCAGTGGCTCTGGTGCTGTGGTGTGCCGCGCATGATGCGTCATGGGCACAGATTGGCATGACCCCCCTTTTGCAATTGTTCATCACAAGCTTTTGCGCTGTGATGTCAACAGGTGCAGAACACGTAATGTTGTCCTGTGCACGCAGCATGTGCTTGGTGTCATGCAGTGGTTTGAGGCACCGGCTGTCAGCGAGTTTAGATGGCATGCGAGGGTGGTAGGAGGGGTTTAAGAGGTGGCAAAACAAAGTCTTTGTTGTGGAGTCAGAATCTCGCATGTCCACTATGTTGGGTTTTGCAGACAGCGGAGCCAGCGTAGGTGGCTCAGAGTTAGGCAGTGTAGCCTGTAAAAGTCTTATGCAGTGTGTAGTCGCTGCAACTGTGAGGGCGGGTGGGTGGGTCGGGTGTGACCACCGCTTTCCGTTTCGTGCGCCAGGCTTGGCGTGGACATGAGTTTGGTCATGTAGCTGCGGGTCAGTAATGACCTTGGGGCAGCAGGTGTTAAAGTCTTTGGTGAGCTGGAAGGTGCAGGGTAGCGAACTTGAAACTTGACCTGGTGCTGAGTCTGTGTCTTTGTGGCTTGCTGTGGGAGTTCGCATGAACTGTGTGACCTGACAGTCTGGCTCTGTGGAAATGCTCGTGACCTCTGTGATCTGACAGTCTGGCTCGGGTGACCTGTGTGGCTGGATGGGGAGAGGTTTTCTGACCTGAGCCCAAACCTTCAGCTTTTTGAAGTCCAGTAAAGGCTCGAAACGATCCAGCAGGTCTTTGCCGATGAGAAGTGGATGGGTGTCCACTGGTGAAATGTACACAGGGTGAGTCAGAGTCAGAGAACCGATCGACAGGTGGATGAGGGTCAGCTGTTCAAACCGGATGTTATTTTGGCTGTATGAACGCACATTTAGCTCACAGGTGTGAGATTCAAGAGTTCGATTCTGTCTTTTCGCTGCGACTTTGAGTCTTTTGAAAAGTTGGGATGAGATCACAGTGAGGTCTGCTCCTGTGTCTATCAAGGCTTCAAGTTTCACTTGCTTTTCCAGAGTGAGGGCTAGGTAGGGTTTCCTGGCCACCCCCCTTTCGAGAAGGTTTCCCAGAAACTTTGGCGTCGGGGCTGGTGTGGTGATCGATGGGCGGTTAGGGCCGGAGTCGTGTGGCTTGCTGCGGAGGCAGCTAGCCAGAACAGCACTTCCTGGGACTTTGGGATGTTGGTCCCAGGTGTGATGGTTTGCGCTGTTTCGTGCAGGGTGTGCGGCTGTCAGCTGTGGTGCTGGAGTGGAGCTGTCACTTTGTGATGTGACAGCTAGCTCTGTAGTCTGTGGGTGACGAGCAGTGTTTGTTGTGCTCGGCTCAGTCAGATGGCAGCCAGACAGGGTGTTGGTTTCAATTCTTATGCTTAGACATAAGATGTCTGGTTCGTCCTTGTCTCTCTCGCGAAGTTTCTTGTGAAGAAACTCTTTCAGCATCCTCAGGATCTCTGCTGACTCCGACGTGGCTGCACTGTGTTTTTCTGGTGTGCGATAAGACTTGGGCTTACCAGTGTTCTGGAGAGAGTGGTTCCAGGGCCGGCTTTCTTGGCTTGGAGTTCTGGACGGCGGGTGATGCTGGTCCCAGAATCTTTTAGAGTGCTCGCTCCGACGCTTTGGATGAGCACCGTCACGGTTGTGCTGCCCTCTGCTGGCCTGGAACAGTCTTGACTCTCTGTCGACAGATCTGTGACTGTGGTGTTGTTGGGCGCCCTCTAGAGTCAGCTCTGAACGGTGCTCAGAGACAGAGTAGATTGTGGGGTCTTTTACAGTCTTTTTGAAAACAGTCTTTTGCTTGGTGTAGGCTTTGTGGACCATGTCACGTAGCTGTTGGGTGGACATGCTACGTGGGCAGGCCAGGACACCTAAGTGATGACTCACTATGGGATGCAGATTTCGGAGGAACAGTGTCCTGAAGTAGACATCTTCTTCCATACCGGGCTCGTTTCGTGCTCCGAAGTAGGTGTGTCGGAGTCGGCCGTAGTAGGTCTGTGGATTTTCGAGTCGAGCTTGTTTGGTGTCCATGGCGGCGATGAACCCTTGGTCTGATTCTGGATCAGAGAATTCACGGATCAAATCTTGTGGCAGCGGCTGGTAGTCCATTTTGACAGTCTCTGGTTGACGGTCTAGGAAGCTGCGTACGTCGCGCCTAGACATAATTCTTAACAGGTACAATTTGTCTATGTCTTGAAGGTACGCCTGCACATTGTGGTCTCCGGCAAACGTAGAAATGTTTCTGGCCAGCTTGTCAAGGCTTGTGGGAGCTGTGCCGTGTTTAGCAGTAAGGGTTCTCTGGGAGGGCTCCCCCCTTTCTGCTGACAGGGGGTTTTGTTGGCTGGCTGGTGATGTCTGGAACAATGGGCTTTCGCCCCCCTTTTCAGCCCTGGGTTCTTGGCTGAAAGGTGCGTACCAGCGGGTCAAGGGAAACTGTGTGGTGTTTGTTTCCCCTTCCCGGTCACTTTCAAGTCTGTAAGAATGTCTCAGTTCTCTGTGAACAATGTCAAGTTCGTCTCTGAGATCGTGTCTCTGCAGAGTAAGCTCATGGATTTCAGCTCTGGCCCCCTGTAAGTGTTTTTCACAGGCTGTGGCTTTAGCAGTTCTTTCTTTTAGTTCAGTCTCTGCTCTCTCGAGAGCTTCACTTTGTTGGAGTCTTTCGTCGAGTTCTTTACGGGCTTCTTTCTCTGACTGTTCTCTTTGGTCTTTGTCCAGACGAAGATCTTTCAGGGCATTTTGAAGTCTGTCTACTTCTTTCTGTAGCTCTGGATCTGTGGCGTCCTCTTCCTTGGTCTGGAGAAGTAGCTGGTTTAGATGACATTGGGTGTGGGCCTGGTTCCTCCGGGCCTCCTCTGCTTGAAGCTTTAGCGCTGCTGCTTCCTGCTCCAGGTCGATGTGGCTCCTTTCGCTTAGTTGAGCCTGGGCGACGAGGGTGTGGGCGAGGCTCCCGAGGATCTTGGCCAGTTCTTTGTGAGTGTAGCTTTGCGTCGGGTCCCGTGCCGTCAGCTGGTCTAGCTCGGTGTCCAGTTGCTCCTGGCTCGGCTGCTGCAGGTCACTGGCGTCCTTGGACAGAACCGTGTTCGTCATCGCTTCCAGCCATATCGCTAGACGATCCCAAGCGACAGCGGGACTGGATGAACGGGACATGCTGGCTCGCTGTGGACGAGAGAAACACAACAAACACACACAAAGAGGCCAATGCAAGTTTGTTCTAAGTCTAACGAGCTCTCGTACGGACTATGCCGTCGATAAGAATTTTGGCTAACTGATGTGGACAGTTAGATGATTAGGCGGTCCGATTTTCGGGTCGGCCTAAAATAGAGATTTTGACAGGCGGTAGCTTTGTGGGTCACCTGGTGACGCCGGCTGCTCGGTTGTCACTCTGTTACTTAGCTTGGGGTCTCTTGGTGAACTGAAAGAAACACAATTACAACAGTCTGAACAGGGAAGATAGGAGCACCGCGAAAACAGAACGAAAAATGAAACGGTCTGCAATGAAATGAAAATAAGCGTGACTGCTGGAAGTGAAAAAAAAAATTATTAAAGGGGCTTAAGTCTGCTACCTTTCGTAAGAGTTCCTGATAGGACCTACAGCATGTGTGTCTATCGGGGTAGGAAACCTAGGAAGAGGGTGTGGCTTAGAGAGGAAAGGTGGGCCAAGCCCTTAGAATGTACTTGAGGAAATATCTAATATTCAGCTTTTAACAAATAAGTGAATGGGTTTTATCACAGTTTGTTTACCGGGGCTAGTTTGGGTCACTTCGGTGGAAACCGGCGACGCGGTTAGCCTCCCTGGCGTTTCCAAACACGCAACTGCAGTGTCCTCGGCCCTTCGTTACTCTTAGTCGCGTTGCGCCCGCTCAAACAGCTTATGACTTTAAACACAACCTGGCAAACCAAGATGCCAACCGCCAGATAACACAGCAAAATTGGGACGTTCCCCAGAACCCTCTTTTTCAAGAGTGGCCCCCTTTTAGGCCCCGGTTTAGGTAATGGTCTCAGAAATTGCCTGGTGTGTTTCGTCTGGACTGGTTGACTACCTTTGGAGTGCCAAATTGCTGGTGTCGCCACTGCGTGCCGCAGCGACGGTTAGAGCAAAAAGGAACCGATGTTCACCCGCAGCCAGTGCTGGTTACACCTGTCGGGACACAGCTCGCGGAGACCAACCAGAGATGGTCCCAATTCACCACGGGTCCTTGGGGGTCCTACAATAAATACGCAAAACAGGTGAAAGTCTAAAATGAATTAAGGCTTCCTGGCTTGGGTAATTTATGGTTGTAGGCCAAAGGGAAGTGGAAAATTAGATATAAAACAAAATTTGAAAAATGCAAAAGGTTTTTATCACCTAGTGATAAAACAAGGGAAATTTTGATACTGTTGGTAATTATCCAAATGACCCTAACCCAAATGAGAGAAAGAGAGAAAAGAGAAGAAGAATTAAGCAGAGAAAAAAAACTAAAAAAACTAAAAAAAAAAAAAATCAATAAAAGTTATCAATAAAAAATTTTTAGATGATCAACTTAATTCAAATTAAATTCAAAACGAGTTTAAATTAAATTTAAGTAAGCCTGTAAAAAGAATGTAAATAAAAGAAAGCCAATCAAAATGATATCCTATACTGTTTAGCTTATTCAAATTAAATTCAAAACAAGTTTAAATTAAAATGAGATAAGCCTGTAAGGACAAATAAAAGAAGAACAAGGCGAAACAATACCCTATAGCGTAATTAGAAAGGAAAAGCAGGAATAATGCACTTCGCACAGCATTGAAAGGTAAAGAGAGAGTGAGAGGGAGCGGTAAGCTGACTCAGCAGGGTACGCCCACACGGTGGCGTCCTTCCTTTCACGTGGACTGTCAGTAACTGGAACCTGATTTCAATTTAAGTTAGGGAAAGTCGTTTTTCCTTCTAAACCTTCAAATTCAAATAAGTGTGTTTAATCAGCGAGAAAAGAGACTTGACCGTTGACTAATGGCAGTAAAATTGTCTATCAGTAAACAAATTACGTGCTCGACTTAGGACGGAAGTTAAGTTTATGACAAAGTTAACTAGCGGAGAGTAGAACTATCCGACACTATCCACGAGATGGCGCAGTCGAGTCCGCTCGGACTAGAGTTAGTTTGGCGGAATGCTCACCAGATGGCGCTGTTGCGCCCGCTCGGGATGAAGTTATGGTGATGTGTTAGTCGCGAGCTGTTAAACATTTAAGAGTCTCCCTCTAGTGTCGAGCAAGCGGAGTTACAACACCTTACGTGATTTAGAACAAAAATCGAAATGACTTCACTTACAGATTTTGCAAAAATCACAATTTTTCGGATCACTGCGGATCTTTTTGTGCTGCGCTGGCACAAACCAATGTGTGGATACAGGACTTTTCGTCTGTTTACTTCACATTAAAAATAACTCCAATAGACATTTATCAAACTTAGCTGACCGTTTATTCAGCGTTTATGAGTCAAATGTTTTAGGTTTTACAAATGAGTAGCTAGTTCACTGTTTAACCAGGAGTTTACCGTTTTCTCTAACGATATAATATGATCATGATTAGGCCTTTATTGAAACAAAGGAATCTCGCTCGATTTCAATCTTCCGGCTGACGGGAGCTTTCGTCTTCCCAAAACAGGCGGGTTTAGGACAATATTAAGAATGTACGGACTATCCAGAGGTATTCGTGGTTCTCTGCCGGACGTTTAATATTGCAACTTTAGTGTAGTCTATACTTTTAATAATATAGACTAACTATTTAAACATGTTTTAGCATCTGTTTATGCTTGAGCTGATCTCGGCTTGTGTCAGTTAGTGAGTTGATTCGCTTTGCGCGATTTCTCACAATTCAAAAACGCGCGTGCGTGATATTAATACCCAAAAATACACATGAATATGAATATTGCTCACAAACCAAAAGTTTGAAACTGCCCGCATTCTCCACCACTTATGTAACAACAATCAGTCTCAAATGAGTCTCGGGGAATATTAGTTCAAATGGACTGGATATTCATGAGTCTATGAATATGATTTGCTTGTTATCTTAAGATATTAACCTTCCCAATAAAGGGAATATTTAATCATGTACACGTAACCTTTATCAATTTAGTTTCAGTTATCTGGCATTTTTGTTTGTCCTGCAAACTAAAACTCAGATTTCCTTATCCTACATCAATAAACGTACTTCCTAGGAAAATTAAGTATCTGATCAGGACAATTAATAGTTTCTATGTTTGTACAGTTTGTATTACTTAAATAATACACAATAAAGCTTAGGTAACGTTAGATCTTGCGCTTCATTGACTTTTGAGTTTGTGAGCAAATAACAGATTCAATCTTCAATGCAATTATTGGATTTTAATAAAACAGACTAAAGAATACAAAACTACAATTTCACACGGAGTAAATATGCATATATATATAGAGTAAACAAAACACCAACGAAATAAATCAAATTAACGAATAATATGAGGGGAGAGAGAGAAAGAATGAGAGAATGAATCAGGGAGCGAGTGAGAGAGAGTGAGAGAGAGAGAGAGAGAGAGAGAGAGAGAGAGAGAGAGAGAGAGAGAGAGAGAGATAGAGTGACAATTTTCAATTCAGTTCCTTTCCAAAGAGACCCCAAGTAGGCTATGTATTAAAATATTCGCAGGAATATTCTAGACAACCTTTAAACAGCAGTTTCAATCGTGAGATAAAATACTTGCTTAAATCTGGCTCTCAGAGGTGTATGTGCTGATTTCAAATTGTCCTGCAGTTTCCCGGAGTTCCTTCCTGAAGCAGGTGTTGCGCAATTTCGGCCGCTTACACGAATGTAACACTTTACCGAAAGGTGACTGAACTCAGACGGAAATAAAGAAAAGCCTAAGATGAAAACGAAGTTTTCAGAAAATAAAACGAAGAAGCTCCTTGGCGGAGTGAGATGAGTAGATTCTTCTCTTTGGCGGAGTGCCAAGAATAACGGCAGAGGCCTGACTTTAAAGGCGACTGTGTCACACCTATTGCTCGTGGCTGGGCCAATCGTTGTTCCGAAACGGAGGCGGGAAAGACGTTCTTTGTTTGAATCGTCCAACCCTCCTTACATAATTTAGAGCGATGTCAAAATTGAGCATTTATTCTCAGAAAGATGGTATTTCTGAAATAATGCGTCTTTTTGTGATTTGTCGTCGAGATTCGACGCCGTCGGGTTTTTACAATTCTACAGACACCACAAACGACAATTTTGCGAGTCCGGACACAGAGATATAGGATTGTTTGTAATTCTGGGCATATAGAGTTTGGTTTTCATCCTGCACACCTCAGAGCTACATGTACATACATTTAACCACAAAAGCGATACATTTCATACATTTAAAAGCTAGTTTTCAGTGAGAAAAGTCCGTGAATTAGCTCATGTGTGTGTGTGTCTTGGTATGTGTGTGTGTGTGTGTGTACGCGCAGACATTCCTGTTGCGCTGTGTTCCCTCCTGCCCTTGGGTGAGGAGAGCGTTCTGGGGGCTTTGAAGCTCAGTTATCAAGATCTGGGGGTCTGTCTTGTGTTGCGTGGTCATTCACGAGTCGTAAAGGTGTCAAGAGACACTCGGAATCCGGCCACGGCGGAGCCATGGCGGTAATTTAGGTTCTTGTGAGTCTTGATTTACATATCTGAGTTCAGAGGGTGGCAGCACGAAGGAATGTGGATTTTTGCAAAGAGAAATAGAATCATGATTCTGGCCCATTCGTTACAACGTTTAAAATATTTTGATATAATTTTTTAATCCCCTGTTACCATTTAATGCAACACTTTGTTTTGTAATATTGTATGCTATGATATGTTTGTTACTTGTTATATAATAAATAAATAAAATAAAATAAAAAGGTAATAATAAAAAAATGCATTGATTGTGTAAGCTTTTATATATTCTAGCTAGTAACCTTAAAAGCTGCTAATAGCTGCTAACCCCCGCTAATGTGACTTTGTTTCTGTTAAGGGCAAGGTGTGCAAGGAGACGTGTCCCAGGCAGTGTTCAAGCCTAACAGACCAAAGAAAACTCCAGCTCTTCACAGAGTTTTATGTTGTCTCTTATGAGAGGCAACAGGCTATCATTCTCTCTGGTTTGGAGCAGGTAGGCTAACTTACTGTAAGCAATTCATATCATGTCAACAGTATGCAATGCATTACAATGTAGGCCCATGAAATAACCAGTGAATTTAATACTACTGTATGCCTTCAATTCACTAAGACTGCACATGTGCCTGATCACTGTAAATGTTGATGATCTGCATCAAGTAGGCCGCCATGTGCATTACAGACCACAGCGAATTGGTGCACTAAAAGGCATTCACATTGGCTTATTCATTCTCCTAACCAAAGCCTACTCACGTACTTAATGACCTTAACTTGACAGCTCTACACGACGGCTAGCCTACTACGCTATGGTAAATGTCTTTTTACTTCTAGCACAAGGTGAGTCGCAGGCGACCACGTGGGCCTGACACTGAGATAACTAAGAGGAAGTATACCTTCAAGTACCATGTGCAACAAGGAGGCCAAAGACTTGCTCTTTGTAAGCTCACATTTATGTCAGTCTTTCAACTGACCAACAGTCGCCTACAGGCAAGTTTTATATAGCCTAGCGTTTTCCGTTTTTTGTTAACTTTTTATTACATGCATGATTTTAATTAGATACATTGTCCATTACATATTTATTTAAAGTTACTTATCTTTGAAAAGGTTATTCAAGAAAAGTTAGGCAGTCAGTCTGAGGGAACAGAGCAGGTAGCTAAAGTCAGGTCTCCATTAGAGGACTTCAGAGGAAAACATAAGAACAGGTAAGTAAAAAAAAAATCTTGAAGGACCTCATGCTCTCGTCCTGTTAGTTTTTAAAGCTGCACCAATGTCAGCATCAGTTGCCCTACAACATTCCCTGATCTAATGGTGCACTGGACGCTGGCATTATAGGGAGTCTGGTGCCTTGCCACCCTATAACGCCAGCGTGCATGTACCGTAATGGTTAGGATTAAGCTCACTGTTGTTGCCCAGTCAGGAAACATATTTTTGCACTTTGAGATCGATATCAGAGGTAAAGTGCTATGCAAATGTGATGTATGATTATTCTTTGTATCATTACAACATGATACAAAGGTCATGATCTTATTTGGAATTTGGAGCCTTCTAGACTGAGAAAAGCCAGAAAATTTATTTTTGATTTATGGGGATGAAAGACAACAACTCCCAGATTGCAATGCTAAAACGCACACATCAATCGATCACATGTTTAGCATCCCAGATAACAAAAATCATGCGGCCCAGATCTGGCCCAGATCCTTCATAAGTTCTGGGCCAGATCTGTAAAACGGACCTGGGCCGGTGTCCTTTAGCACAACGGGCCAATGCGGGTGCGGATCCGCACTGGGCCAGATCCATTTATTAGTTCTGGCCCGGATTCACACCACCTCTGGCCTCATAATACCACAAAACAAACCATATACAAAAATACGTATTTTTTTCAGTTAAAGGGATAGTTTAATTTTTTTTAGATGTTGTGCATGATTCAGCTTGTGCTATGGTCCTAGTAATAGATATCAGTGAAGGTATACCATTTCTGTCTGAGAAGCCAAAGGGTTACTGGGATAGTTTCAACCACAGAACTTATGGCAGGCACTAATGCACTGTTACAATTATAGGATGGAAGTCTGCTACTAACAGTTACTTTCATTCTCAATTAATCTGTTGATTTTTGTTTCTATTAACTGACTGGTCTATATAATGCATAACAAATATTATGACTTGTATTTACCAAGGTACACTAAAGCTGATGATACACGAAGCAACTTTTAGAGCAATCGTACTGGGAGTTTTCTTTATACCATTTACTTTATAAGCAACTTAAAGCTTTTAATGTTACTTTTTCTGGTGATTAATTGCTTGTTAGTATTCCTGATTTGTATGTCCCTTCAGATAAAATTATCTGCAAAAATAACATCCAAAAGTATTCTGCAAAATCAAAGGCAGACAGTTCTGAGAATGGTTACATCAGATTTAAAAACAATTTCTTAGTTTGAACAAAAAAGTAATTTATTATTCAGAATACATTCAATGCACATTGGGACGTTCAAAATGAATCTACTTTTTTAAAGTGAATTGGTCAAACAAAAATGTTACACCTAGAGTAGCAGAGTTTTTTTTTTTTTACAAACCTACTGGATCTCACGGAAACAGGAAGAAGAACAGAAACAGTAGTATGACAGAAACAGAAATCCCATAGCATGACAGTTTAAAAAAACAAAACATAAATCACTTATTTAAGCAGCAAATACATTTCCTAATTGAGAATTTTTAAAAGATTATTGCAATTAACAGGATTTAAAAATATGCTTTGTTAGTCTGTTTGCTATTGTTCTGCACACAAATTTTAGCTTTTGGAAAGTCGCATTTCCAGGATCTGTTGTTAGAGCCAAATATAACAGTTCCTCCACCTTGAATAATCTTGTCATATGAAAACGCAATAGAACAACCTGTTCCTCCAAACTGAACTTCAAAATAACAGCGCCCAGATAGACTAGATTTACACAACACCTGGTATGTAGGTGAAGCTTGATATAAGTGTAGCTTGCTTGAACGTCCATAGATTGGGTCACTGGATTGCTGTTGATCACGCCTTGACACAGACTTCTGGTTCTGTACAGAGAGCTGCTTACAGGCTGATGAGCTACTCAGAATCAGTTCAGAGGAATCTATTGATTAAAAAAAATAAACACGTACTTCAGCATGATTTTTTCCTCATGTCTGACATTAAACAAATCTACAGAGCAACTCACATGTAAGGAACTCTTCTCTGGTCTTGGGTTGAGATGGCAAATCTAAACAAATAAAAAACATGAAGAATATTTGAGTAACTCATTTCTGCAAAGTATAAAAGAAATGTTCAGTTAAAAAAGATCAGTGATGCTGTTTTTAAATGCTACATTGCTTGTCAGCACCCAGTCACATATGTGCTCTGATTAATTTGGCATTCACTTAACAAGAGCTCGAACAATTCAATTTAGTATTGAATTGAATACTAAATTGCATCCATGCAAAGCTTCGTTTAATCCATATAACTATATAGAACACTGTTTTGCATGGACATTTATTACTGTCGCACATTGCGCTTATGCTGTGAACACAACGTAATTATGATGGCGCTGTTTGCAAAGTGAAGGAAGAGAGAGAAAATAGGGAGGGGCGTAGAAGAAAGTGTCAAAATATGGGATTATTTCAAGCTAAAAGAAAACAACTCAGTAATGTTGCAGTCCGTCCACCGTAAAACAAAATTTATGTCGCCTCGGAAACATCCCGACGGCACCTGATCAGAAAGCACCCGGTGTTCTGCCAGCGGACCACAGGCCCGCTAGCAAGCAAGTCTCTTACCACGGTTAACCCTCTGGAGTCTAAGGTGTTTTTGGGGCCCTTGGGATGTTTTGAAATGCCCTGATATTTGTATTTTTTTCAGTTGCTTATAAACATATTAATGGCAAAGGTGTAATTACACTCTATTTAGCACGAACATGGCTATCATAATATGTGAGCAACATATATGTACATGTTTGCATTTTTGAGAGAATATTATTTATGCGTGGTTATTCAAAAAACTCAAACTTAAATTGTCTGATATAAGACCACAAACGACCAACTTCACATATTCCCACAATACTTTTGACTAATGGATCTTGTCGGCTAGAGTATTTACTTCAAAATGATCTGAAAATCATCCGGGCTAATCGTTCACATTAAACAATAGATTGATTTAAATTTTGTAAGACACTTTTTGTTTGGAAAGGCAATATGCAGGTGGGCTTGAATGATCCAACAAGGTCATGAATAATGTCCTCATTCACACCTGGAGACAAAGAAGGCCTGCTAATGCTGCAGTGCATACTAATGAGCCTTAGGTGTCACTGTGGCTACAAGAAAAAATGCAAAGACAACACACACACATATATACATACATATATACATACATACATATATATACCGGTATATATATATATATATATATATATATATATATATATATATATATATATATATATATATATATATATTACTACAGAATTGGTTCAGAGTTGGAAACATCTTGAAAAAAAGTGTATTTTTCCACAAACTGTATGCTTGCAAATTGTATAATATCCAAGGTAAACATTTCTAGTAATTGTGCAGTTAATTCTCATTCGTATTTTCAGAAAGTTTTGGATTATGTAGGCTATCCTCTCCCCAAATTTGTCACTAATAAAACACAAAAATAATTTATAGAGAAGGCTTATATTGACCTTTTAAGATTTTGTTTGCACCTTGTAAATTAGGTTTTGATGTGGCAGTAAAAGCTTTATAAATAATCTATCCAAAACGAAATTTTGTCTTTCATATTTCGTCTGTAACATATGGTCTTTTATAATATATATTAGGGCATAAATGTTAATTTGCAGTTTAATATGTTGCTTATACAAATACATTTTATTTCAACGTATTCAGTCGATTTTTACTCATCTCAGTAGGCAAGATAGTTTGCTAAAAGCGAAACTCGCGCGAGCTGTAGTAAACAACATGCATATGTGCCGTGCATTCATTCAAACACAGAAACGCGATTCAAATTTAAACAGTCTTTTGCGGTTTACAGACACCATTTCATATCGCGATTAGAACAAAGCACTTACTGATGATCTGCAGCTGGATCCGTTGTTCGGCTACTCCAGCACGTTTGAGGTAAAATTTCCAGAATTATCACGATATTATTATTCCTCACAGCGAGCGTGTTGTCCAGCTGTTGTGGGCGTTGACTGGTTTGCATGTGTTGTTGCTTCAGATCTGCATTTGAATAGCGCGCGCTCTCGATGGGCGTGTCACATTAGCGGAGTAATGAGGTGCCAGAAGGATAATGAGCACAGCTGATCTCTCGCTCTTTTTATATAGATTACATAAACAGAGAATATTTGTTTTAGTTTTGAATTAGATAATTTAAAACTACACACTTAAATGATTATAGAGATATATAGCTCATGTCTGAGTGAATAGTATTCGCTGAGATTTGTTTAAATTTAGAAACGTGCTTCAGAAAAAAAGTTCACGGAGACGGAGAGGCATAAAGCACTCCCTGTTTACTTTCTTTATTTTACAAAAGCACAATGTTTTATTTCGATTGTAAGTGGACACATAAAAAAGTAGACATTTAACAGCTTATTTTCTCATATTTCTTAAGGCTGTATGACCAAAACTGACTGAGTATTTTAGGTCTATTTTGCTGCTATGTAAAAAAAAACGAGCAAAACGCGCCCGCGCGTTTGCCGACCCCAGGGGGTTAATGAATGGCCTCTCTGGCCATGGCACGTTCTTTGCGGCCACCTCCACGGTCAGAGGCCAGGTTGAACCAGCGGATGGCGTGCTGGTTAATCTCGTTGTCCGATGCGCTGCTAGCAGCTTGGTTCTTCCGTACAGCCTCTGTTAAGAGAGAAAGTCAATTGGTTGATGAGCTGTCATTAACAGAAATTCTGAAAATTACCTCTAAGTCAAGCCAATAACCCACTGTTTTGAGAAATGCTTTAGATGTTGCCCATGATTACTATTGTTGGTGTGGCAGTAGACCTAATTTTCTGTAGCATTTCATTTAGTAACTCAAAACAAATGAATAACTAATCACATCTAGATTGTATTGGATCATCCTTAAATCTCAGTGCATCTTATCATTCTAAATTTATCTGTGTGGATTCTGTATCAGGTCATGGATAGGCATTGGCGGGTACCGGTTTCAAGGTTTCCCACGGTATGAAAAAGTAAAGGTTACAAAACCACAATTTTTACCGTTGCTATGTTATTAATCTGCCAAAGATGTAAAGTACAGGAATCCCGCAGCGTGGAGAGTAATATATGTAAGGGATAATGTATAGCGAGGAGGTTGTTATTGAGAATACAACCCCGACAGGCTGCAATCGGGAGCCCGACGCGAAGCGGAGGGATCTTGAGCAGCCTGAAGGGGTTGGATTCTCAATAACAACCTCCTCGCTATACATTATCCCGCTTATTACATGGCTACCTACAAAATAAATCATTACTTTGAAACAAAATATTGATTTAAAAAGGAGTTTATTGTTAGTTTACAATTGTATTGCTTCCGCCAAAGAAAATAGTGCGCTCCGTCTACGGTTAGAATCCTGTGAGTCCATAGCAACGCTGTTTTTCATGGCAACGGTCTGTTATAGTCTGCAGCGGTCTGTTATCAAGAAATAACAGACCGCATTCTACATTGGAATTCAACCAAGCCATGTAATAAATATATATATATTTTTTTAATTGTTCTCATCTACTAGTCAACTCCACATATACTACAATACGTATACTAAAATACTTACTGATCAACAGAGTTTGTGTCAGCATTTCTTTAAAACCTCTTTTCCCGTTTACTCCTTTCCAATTAATCTGTTTGGCCACTGTGTTTGAGAAAATCCTTGAAAGTATATTCCAAGTTACTCTTTTGGCGTTCTGTCCTCCTACAGCACCTAGAGCCGAAATCTGACAATACAGAAAAGCATTTCAGATCAACAGAGACAATTGCGCAAATTGTATGTCGGTTTACTAAATCATGAAACAAACAGTACAGTAAACAACAGTTTATCTTTGAAAAAATGGGTTACAACATTAAACTCTATCAATACAAACACAATTTTCTTTTTTCTTGTTTTAAAATAAAATCGATTTAATTAAAGTCGATATACCACCTGGCCCTATTACCATACCATGTTTTGCTTAGCATGCGAGTTTCTTGCATCTTTAAGCCACTCCTCCAACTCCTCCACTTCAGACATGGTGGCCAGCGGAACACTGACATTTTGAGGCATCTCAGCCATAGGAGTTTCCGTCCCCATTCTTGCAGCAATGTTATTTACAGCAACAGCCAGCTGCATTTGCTGCTCCTTGATATGTTCCAGCACAGTTAGAATGTGCCGCTCAGCCGCTACAAAAGGAGTTAAGAAACAATTATATTAAAAGTGCTGTTACATGAAAGATATGTTTTTTCATGTAACAGCACTTACAGCCGGTACGGCTCTGACTACAGCATTTCACATCTACAACGTCACACAAAGAGGAGCTACAGGAAGCCGTGTTAGAGTCTTGTTCAGCTCACGTTTATTTACATGTCCGCTCTGGTTTAATCATTTCAGACACACAGACTATAACTGCAGACAGGTGGCTGGCAGAAATATTTAGAATACATCAGAAACAATCAGTTTATTGGCTCACTAGCACTCCTCCACTGATATACACGGCATTAGCTTTGTGGCTCATTTAGCAACGGGCAGCTACCTGCTGTAACATTATCTGATTGTAGAGAATATTTAGAAATGATAGGGACAACTAGGGACAAATGGGGACCATTCACTAGAACTACCACACTGTTTCAGAAAAAATCTACAGTTAATTTACGTCTGTCAGCAGCTAGCTTTAAACACCCAGCTACCGTAACATTAAACTGCTGTTTGCCTCTGGTGGGCAAACTATGCAACACCCATGACATGAGTGAATGATCTGAGTCTGTTTCTCTTTTAATAGTCATATATCTGCCATTATAAACGGCCGATGCCAATGAAATTAGCTCAAATCGGTCGGCTCTAATACACACACACACACACACCGTATCCTTCTATAAGTATTTTTTTAAATAGCTCTTATTTAAACCATGTATACGGTCACAGAGTTAAAAAAATATATATTTTACCAGAGCAAGGAACAGGTCCAGTGCCAGTCCTCCCCAGTCTAAAAGTGGGGACAAAACAATGGCCTTGATAGTCATTTGTGAGAGGAGTGGAAGTGATCCGGCGCCTAGGACTTGAGGGCATGAGAGACGTAGGGGTAGGAACAAGTGCCACTGGAGCTGAGGAGAGGTAGATTGAACATATTATTTTTGCTAACAGGTGAGTACTTTGATAAGAAAAGCTTAACAAAAATACTCTATTGTGGTACCTGTGTAACTAACACGATCACATTGCCTCAGATCAGGCAGAGGTCCAGCAGAAATCTGGGGACAAGTGGTGCAGCCGCTGAGGAGAAGGCATTTGACAATTTCATTGTCAACAAGAAAAACCCCACCCCATCCTCTTCCAGCTCCGCTCATCTGAGACAACACAAACACTGTACATTGAGGATATTTATAACAAGTTTCAAATATAGATGTATTGAATAAAAATAAAAAAGACTTAATGGAGTTCTTAAGAGGTAGCTTTGCATACCTGAGAGCGGAACCACAGAAAGCATGCAACACAACCCTTGCCTGTATTGTCCTGCACAACATCGCTACTAAGCGCAATGTCCCTCTCTGTGCTGACAATGATGCACCTGAGCCCCTTGGAGACCCTAACCAACCTCCTGCATTCTGCCAGAACGAGCAAACAGGACGTGCAACGAGGGACGCAATAGTTAGACACTATTTCTGATTTGGATTTGTTTTGGATTTCAAAAATCAGTGATTGCCATTCTTTGGGATTCTTTGCCTATATTGCCAAATAGGAAAAACCGAAGTCAAGAGGTCTCCAAGGGGTTCAGGTGCAACATTGTCAGCACAGAGAGGGACATAGCGCTTAGTAGCGATGTTGTGCAGGACAATACAGGCAAGGGTTGTGTTGCATGCTTTCTGTGGTTCCGCTCTCAGGTAGTTAAGACATGCAAAGCTACCTCTTAAGAACTCCATTAAGTCTTTTTTTATTCAATACATCTATATTTTAAACTTGTTATAAATATCCTCAATGTACAGTGTTTGTGTTGTCTCAGATGAGCGGAGCTGGAAGAGGATGGGGTGGGGTTTTTCTTGTTTTTTTGTGTTTTCATTTCAAATAAAAAGAAACTTATATTGACCCCACACTGGCAATTCTACTTGTTGCTCTTTACCTATCTATAGTTCTACATTGTGATTTCCTATCCTGTTTGAGCACTGGTTATCCAGATTTGGTGATCCTGAAAAGTTCCTATCCGGATCAGATTGATCCAATCCGATGTTGCTTTAAAAAACTGGCTGAAAAGTAAACTGGATTACGTGATCACGGATCGCAAAAAAAAGGATTACTAAATCCGGATTAATTTTATCCGGATTAAACCTTTTGAAAAACCGGGCCCAGGGGTTGAATGATACTACTGCAGTACAAGAACATACCAGTGGAATGAAGAAGTTCAGCATTATTCGGATCTGGCAGAGGTCTAGCTGAGGAGTTAGGAGTCGGTGGAGCAATAGGTGGTGCTGGAGTGAGGGAGAGATAAGTGGGTCTTGTATTGTTCCTCTCCTCTGGCTCACTTTCAGTGTCGGTATCACCAAAGATGAGCCTAACAAACAAAGGAACCCCCCCAAGGCCTAGTTAACAATGTAGCATTTGCAAAAAATACTAAAACTAGTTAAGACAATCAAAAAATTGCACCTGCAACCAACTTTAAAATGTGAGAAATGTTGTGCTAAATGTCAATACTGAAAATATTTAATTATTCAACACTATTAGGTTGCACAAGGAATCAGTTACTTCTAAAGTACATTTAAATGCAAGATGCAATACCATTTCTGCCTTTACCATTTGACATTCAGTGCATATAGCTATATCAGCAAAAGACAAAATGTTGTCTTGCAATACTTCTTTGTGAGATCTCTGAATAATTGTATCTGACTGCAGTAAATTGTCTTTTGTTTTTAAATAATGTATACGTGCAAATACCAATTTTTCAAATACTTAATTTTTCTTTTCCTAGCTACTACTACTTGTTCGCCATCTGTTTGTAACTCCGATGTATTACAGGACAGCGAAGCCCTCAGCTTTTCTCTGGCTATTTGATAATCACCTGATCAGAATTGAAAAAAGATTAAATATTAGTTTATCTCTGGAAACTCACACCTCAGAAATTGGTGCTGTGTCCAAAATCACTGTTAACAATAAAGTGCATTAATAAATAAATAAAACAGTGTGTGTGTTTGTGTTAAAAAATAAAAATATATAAAAAAAATAAAATAAATATATACATTTTACCCAAGTGAGCAGTAAAGACAAAATGATACAGAGAATGTGTGTGTGACAGTGAGTGTGAAGTTGGAAGTTAGCTGTGAACGTAGCAATGTATGTATGAGTGTAACGGTGAGAGTTAAGCAGTAAAGTTATAGCTGTGTAGTGTGTGTAAAGTTTAGGCTATGTGTCAGTGAATAAATGCCTCAACTCAAGACTCAAGCCAAGCTGATTTAAGTCCTGAATCCTGATGTTAGCAACAAGCTAAAGTGGCCCAGGCTCATTAACTTAAGGTGTGCTGATCTTTAAGGTCAATCAGCTATTCTCATTTTAGTGATAGGCAGCTCCCTCGAGTTATGCTCAGCTGAACTTGTCCTGACAACCAGAGAGAACTATTGCTTATAGTTGTTAGACCAGACATTTGTAGCAATTGTCACTGTATATATAGAAAACTCAGGAAGTTATTTCTGCAAAAAAATAAAAACACTTCTGTTTTCACATCTTCACTTTTTGCACCAAATTATAAAGAGTATTGCTTACTATCAGTATTGACAAGCAGTATCAGTATCAATAAAATCCTAACAAATACCCATCACTATGACAGGCTCTAACTTCAGTTTACTGTTACACACATATACAAACCCAGTTAGCAAGTATTTGACAATTTAATACTTAAGAAAAGTTGTGGAATAGGTACATTTTAGTGCATCCTTACCAGCTCTTGAGAGGACTCGAACGTCATACATTTTCCAGTCTGATCCTGGCACCTCATGTTTTCGAACAGCTCTGTTGATGCGTTCATCGCTTTTATAGTTCGGCCAGAAAGTCGCACCATCTTCAAACCACGAGTCTGATATAATATTTACAGTCTTGGACTCTGTAAATTCTGCAACTATATACATCTGAAAAGGAAAATGATGCAGATTTATGTTATTATCCTTAAGTTTTTTTTTTTTTTTAACCCCCCCCCCCCCCCCTTTTAAATACTATCTGTGATCATTATAGCAGCACGTGCACCGCATGTGGAGTCTTGTTAACGACGTAGCCTATCAGAACAAAACCAACCGGGTAGCGAATGAATTACATCTGCACTGGTGTGTTCACTGTCGTTTTATCTTGTGCTTGTAAAACATCTTTGCGTAGCGAGTCAATGGCTGAGCGAGTGAGAGAACGGCAGAAAGTGATGCGGAAAGCGAGTAATAAGTTGTGAATCTGGAAGTAATGTACAGACGCGGTTAAAGGCGGTTAGCACTAGCTAACATCTCCCTGACCTTCAGACTCCGGTCTGAAGGCTGAGCAGGACTGGACAGGGCGGAGTCACGTCACTACACACGCAGTTTTTTAAGGGGAAAGTACATAAACACACACAATATTACCAGGGTTAAATAACCAAAATAACAGACATGCGGAAATTACGTCGGTTAGAGGCTCTGAATTTTTAGATATTCGTTAGGGATACTCACATCATTTCAATTGTGGAGTAGGTTGCTCTTCTTAATGTCCATTTGTGTGTTAGTGTTAAGTCAGTCTTAAGTATTTTTGTCTCCCACTACTCAGCTCCTCAAACTCACTTCTAAGCCACCACCACACCTATGCCCTATCACTATGACTATGCAAAAAGGGCATGACAACAAACCTATCTTTATAAGGTAGGAGCACACACTTATGAGATATCTCTGATGCTTTGGCCACCTTAAATGGCCCTGTTGGTTGAGAGACAATAAATATTTTGAGAAAATCTGAACTCAGGGGATAGCTGAAGAAATTTCCCATGTTTGTGAAAACTTTAAATACTACATGAATTTCTTCTGCTGTTTGAATGATGTTATATATACCACATATATCTTTGCCTATAGCAAAAACATTGTCACCTGTGGAAACTTTCATTTGCCATTTTTCTGTGTGTAGCTCTCTGTACTGTGCTTCTGCCTGAAGGCCATCAGGAACAGGTCCAACATAATGTTGCTTTTTTAAACCCTTACAAGGCAACTCAATGCTGCAAATATTTTGAACTTCTGATAACCTTCTAATTATCTGAGCAAGTGGAAATTCCGGCTTTCTTACAAACCTCTTCAGTTTATGGAGGTAATTCTCATACGGAAAGGCAGAGATAGAGTCCAAACAACCATGTCGTTGTACATCTGCAGATAAGTGGACCAAAGCATGCACATTATACACAAATGCATCTCTGCCGTACAGCTCCCCAAAGTGACTTACAAACATGGTGAGCAAAGTGTTTGCATAATTACTATACACCAAGCAGAGCTTTGGACTGACAAGGATGCAAATACCTGTATATAACAACATAAAGTTGTTATATACATTACTGTCTACATATGGTGCCAGAACAACAGGGCCTGTATACAAGAGAAATTGTCTTAACTCAGTTGCTTTCCAACGATCTAGCTCTCTGAGGGATCTTGGTTTCCTTGCAAACTCTGCTGGAATATACGAACGCATTTGAATTAGACTTTCTAAAATCCCGTCAACAAGACTAGAGGGCAAACGAAACTTCAAAGGGCCCCTCATCCAAATGTTTAACAATCGACGCATTACACCTAAACATGCAAGGTGCATGTAATCTAGGGGGAACTGAGTTACCATACCAACATCTAAGTCAGAAAATCCATGTGGTCCTCTATGATGATGGTCCTCATCAGCCCTCTCTGAAAATGATGAGTCAGTCCGTAACATGTAATCATTAATGGGGTATGTCATTCGCTTGTTAATGTAAACACCTGGCTGGCAACATTTATCACATCCATGGTATCCATTGTGAGCCTTTGTGTTTTTTACAAATGCCCTAGCAGGTGTATCACACACCACAGAATCAAGTTTGATGAACACCTTTTTCCCTTTGAAATCAAATCCTCTCTGCAGCTGCTGTAGCTCATGTGTGAAGTCTTGCAAAAATTCATTGGCAGCATTTGTTTTTTTTACACCACAAAAAATGGCAATAACAACAGGTTCCTTCATTGGAACACTTAAAAGAAGTCCTAAAATAGGCCACAACTGCATATTTGTGCTTTTAAAAAGTGGTAACCCATCAATATTAACCTGCAGCCTAAATGTAAAGCCATCAGCAACACTGACAATCAGTTGAGTTAAGGTGTTATGAAGTGCTTTCAAGATACCTCTATAATGATACAACCCACCACATTTTTCTTGGATTCTATAGTCCATTTTGGTTTTGAGAATAGTCCTAGAATCTTTGGGCAGTTCTGGGTGGTACACCCTCAACAAACTAAGAAGAGCTGTGAGCGCTACTAAAGAAACACTGAACTGGATAGCCCAACTGGCCAAGCTGTCCAAAAGGCTCACATGCTCATTTAATTCTTCTGCATCAGACTCTGAAACAAGTTCTCCCTCTGCCCATTCTATGTCTGTGTGGCCATCTAAATTGTCAGAGTCACTTGAGTCACAGTCGTTGTCGTCATCAGCCTCACTGGTGGTGTGAGAATCATTGTTGCCATCAGCCTCACTGGTGGTGTGACAGTCGTTGTTGCTATCATTGTCATTGGTGTTGTGACAGGTGTCTGCTTTGTTTGCTACTGTCTGCTCTGATGTTAACTGACAGTGTTCAGCAATTTCATGGAGTCGTTTTTCGAGTGAAAAACGGGCCCTCCGCCTGACTCCAGAGCTTGTTAATAGAGGTTGACTCCTTTTCATCTTGTCTCTAAAAAAGATTTTTTGTGACAAAAAAAGAACGAACCATGACAGTGTACTGGCAGGGTTCCCCAAGTAAAATGTATGACTTTGTAAGACCTTTTTAATACCACTTAGAAAATAATGTAATGCCAAATTCACAGTATGAAGGATATAATGGAAAAACAGTATTGGATTTGAAGCCCTAGATTTACCAAGTACTTGAATTTAATAAACATTTTATTATTAATACACAATAACTTTGTTGTATTAAGGGCACCCACCCACCCCTCCATGGCCTCACAAAACACCTTTAGGTCACAAAAATTTTGAACTAAAGCTAATCAGTTTTCTTTCCTGAATACCCAGCCCTAATGTGAAGTGACTTGCACTTGGGTTGCTAGACCTCCAGTAAAGCAGGTGGCAGTATACAGACAGTAGCTTAGGCTACTATCGAAGAAGAAGACAGTCGCAGCGGCGCGGGCGCGAGGAAGAGGGAAAAAGTAGCAGGAAGTGAATTTCGAATGATCAAGCAGAGTAGATGAGTGTGATGTGTGATGTGTGATGATGGATCAGGACGCCGACGGCCAAAATCACAGAATTAACCACTAATTCTTTGAGTTTTTTTCTCACTCTGTCTCCCAACATTAAGCTAAAACACGTTGTAGCAAATGAAAATGTGTAAGTAATGTTTAATTTGTTCATAAATAAAGCACTTTAAACATATCCATTGGTCTGTAATTCTTTAATATATATTGTGTAGTTATAAACTCTTTAGACTGTTAATGATTAGTCCTTGTTTTTAAAGTTTGTGGGTAAGAATGTTGACAGCTATGCATAATGCGTCAAAAGACCGATTAAATTTTACCGAACAATTACGTTGACATGTCGGCAATGTGGAAGAATTTAAAAGTGTTGCAGAAAGACGCACAAATCGACGCAGATGCAGTTCTGCATGTAACGTTAGTCCAGTGATTCTCAAATGGGGGTACGCGTACCCCTAGGGGTACGTTGGGATACTGGGGGGTACGTGAGATTTATAAAAAAAATATAATAATAAATAAATAATATAAATAATTTAAACTAATTTAAAAGATTTAAAAATTTAAAGAGACAATGCTTAAAGCTAATGCTGTCTGTACACTTAATATTAATCAAACAACAAAATAAAAAGAGCAAAGCATTCACTGCTCTTTAATAAGAGATTAATTATATTTAATCTATACAAATATGTCTGCTTGAAAGAATAAAAAATGATGTATGTTAGTTAAAGACTGCATAATCATTAATTATATTATATTATATGAAAAATGTTTTTATTTAATTTTAAGATATTATTTTATGTCACAGTCCTAAATCTTTTTTCTACATGAATATATGGGTTTGGAAATTGTAGAGAAATTCTAAATGAATGTATTACAATTTAACTAAACCTATTTGATTTTAGTTGACTAAATTCTTATTGTATTTTGTAAACTAAAACTAAGACTAAGACTAAAGGATTTCAGATGACTAAAATGTGACTAAAAGTACAGTAAATGGTGTTTTATTCAAAAGACTAAGACTAAATCAGAATTTGCTGTCATAAATAACACTGTAATGACATCAATATGTCGAAGTCATAGCTTTTATTTCTATCTCAAATGATTGGGGCCGGTAGGGGCATGTAGCTGAGAAAAAAATGTATAACTTACATTTTTGAAAAAAGATTGAGAAGCACTGCGTTAGTCTGTGTACAATCAGGAGTAGGCACTTCCATCAGTCAATTTTGACCGGGTTTTATATACGTTTTGAACAGCACCAACTGACAGCACTCAAACCGTACAACATCATAAGTTAACCAACGTACAGCATTAATGTTTTATGCTAGCTACACACAAAGTTGTTTATTAATGCTAGCTATAGCTTATCAGTTTAATTTAGCTAACCCAGCTAAAAAGCGTATACGTGCCTCTTCAATTAACGTTAGCCATTGTAAGAAGTTAAAACCCGGTCAAAACATTCCGAAATGATGTATTTAAGCATTACAAACAAGCACACTGAACTGATTGTTTGACATCGTTCAACTTACCGTTAACGTTAAACTCCACAACGCTTGCAGTCCGAATGCCAAAGACCAGTCAATTAGCCAAAGCCTGGTCAAAACATTCTGAATTGATGTTAACAAGCATTACAAACAAGCACACTGTTAAACTGTTTGATTGTTTGACATCGTTCAACTTACCGTTATAAACTCTTTCCACAAAAGCTGATCCAAAGAAAGACCAACAGTTCGCGCGCGCCAGAACAACTACGATTCCGCGGCCGACTGACTTCTGGTATGAACCGGTTAAAAAATAAAATAAAAATATAGCTGCAAGCAGCGATTACGGGCCCAAGCCGGTGGCACCGCCACCCTGGTGCCTTTAGTTACACTAAAGGCACCGGGCTGGCGCTGCCACCGGCTTGGGCCCTCCATCGCTGCTTGCAGCTATATTTATTTATATATATATATATATATATATATATATATATATATATATATATATATATATATATATAAAAAGCCGCCACCCCGTTGCCTTTCGGGTTCCTGTGCACGACGGGCAATAACGTAACCCCGCTTTGACTGTCGAGAAGAAGTCTGCTTTAGAGCTTGCATCAGTGTGAGTTAGAGGATGGATACCCGACCCGAGCCCGACGGGACCCGCCGGTACCCGACGGGCCGGGCCGGGTTCGGACAGATATTTAGAAATGATGTTCGGGTTCGGGTCGGGCTCGGTCACATCAGCGCGATAAGGCATTGAACATTTTAAATTTAAAACAGCTTATTATGTAGGTAGCCGATGTGCCTGATGCTTTCACTTGATGCAAACGTTCGTTTTTGTGATTAAAATACATGTAAAATATTACCATAACATCCGTCTTCCTGTGTGCGGACATTTGTTTATGTAGCCGTGACAACGAAACGCGTGCATAATGTGCGCGCGCCAGGTGTTAAGAGCGCTTGTTGCTCCGCGCGCTGATGCGCTTGTCCTGTTGACATTTCCGATTGCCTTCCTACAGTTGCTTAATAAAAGCGGGCTTTCCACACAAAAAAACGTACAATTGTCATTAGTATGAGAAAAAAATGGGATTTTAACTGTCGGGCTCGGGTCGGGCTCGAACATAAATATCTTTATGCCTGTCGGGCTCGGGTCGGGTTCGGTTACTGCTCTGTCGGACGCGGGCCGGGCTCGGACTGAAAAATTTGGCCCGATCCGCACTCTAGTGTGAGTCTTTCTGCTCCCCTCCAAACACACACAGAAAAGGGGGGGGCTGTCTGTGTGTGTGCCCTCCCTCCCTCCCTCCCTCCCTCCCCACACACACACACACACACACACACACACAGAGAATGGCAGGGGGAACTCTGTCAGAGAGAGACAAAACCACATTCAAACCAAAATATCTGACTTCCTGTTGGTCGGAGCTAATGACTGTAAATGAGAAAGTTGTCTGGATCGATAAGCACAATATACAGACCGAGTTTTGTGACTGTAGGTAAAAATAACCCACCCACTTTAGTCAAAAGTATCTTGAAAGTAACACACTTCCTGCTGCCAGTTGGTGGCGCTATAACTTTGACTTACAATAGTCACATCCATGTGATCGCCCTCTTACAACAAACACACTGCTGAAGTTTCATCAAGATCAATAAATGTATGAAGACGTTATAACACATTGTGTTTTTCTTTTCTCGCCATAACTTCATTTCCTCGCCACGGCCAAACCGTTCGAGATATCAAAAATCCGTCCGCAATTTAGCGTCCTCAATGTCTTGACTTCATGCTGATTGAGTTTGGTGGCGATAGGATAATTTTTCTTGGAGGAGTATATCAAATTCCAGGGGCTTGCATTTTCATACAGCCCATAATAGCCGACTTCCTGTTGGACTGGCGTAAAACTTAGAGCACGAAAGTTGTTCGGCCCGATTAAATCTATATGTGTACCGAGTTTCATATTATTACATGCAAACGTGTTTGATATATCGACCAAGTTTTTCGGACCACGTTCAAGGGGGCGCTGTTGAGCTCCCCTGCCACGCCCGGGTACCAGCTTCAGCCCCGCCCTGATGGCCGCAGGTTCTGACCTGTGTGCAAAGTTTCAAGAGTTTTCGAGCACGTTAAGGGCCCCAAAAGTGCCCGAGAAGTCCCACACAGCAGAGAAAGGGTTAAAATAAAGCCCCCCTCCTCTCTCACACACACAGACACTGAGAGAGACTGGCAAAATTCCCATCAAATCACATTCAAACCAAAATATAGCTGCAAGCAGCGATTACGGGCCCAAGCCGGTGGCACCGCCACCCTGGTGCCTTTAGTTACACTAAAGGCACCGGGCTGGCGCTGCCACCGGCTTGGGCCCTCCATCGCTGCTTGCAGCTATATTTATTTATATATATATATATATATATATATATATATATATATATATATATATATATATATATATATATATAAGCCGCCACCCCGTTGCCTTTCGGGTTCCTGTGCACGACGGGCAATAACGTAACCCCGCTTTGACTGTCGAGAAGAAGTCTGCTTTAGAGCTTGTATCAGTGTGAGTCTTTCTGCTCCCCTCCAAACACACACAGAAAAGGGGGGGGGCTCAAACCAAAATATCTGACTTCCTGTTGGTCGGAGCTTATGACTGTAAAAGAGAAAGTTGTCCGGATCGATAAGCATAATATACAGACCGAGTTTTGTGACTGTAGGTAAAAATAACCCCCCCACTTTAGTCAAAAGTATCTTGAAAGTAACACACTTCCTGCTGCCAGTTGGTGGCGCTATAACTTTGACTCACAATAGTCACATCCATGTGATCGCCCTCTTACAACAAACACACTGCTGAAGTTTCATCAAGATCAATAAATGTATGAAGACGTTATAACACATTGTGTTTTTCTTTTCTCGCCATAACTTCGTTTCCTCGCCACGGCCAAACCATTCGAGATATCAAAAATCCGTCCGCAATTTAGCGTCCTCAATGTCTTGACTTCATGCTGACCGAGTTTGGTGAAGATCAAATTAAATTTCTTGGAGGAGTATATAAAATTCCAGGGGCGTGTGTTTTCATACAACCCATAATAGCCGACTTCCTGTTGGGCTGGCGTAAAACTTAGAGCACGAAAGTTGTTCGGCCCGATGAGATCTATATGTGTACCGAGTTTCATACTAATTCATGCAATATTCAGTTTGATATATGGAACAAGTTTTCGGACCCCGTTAAAGGGGGCGCTGTTGAGCTCCCCTGCCACGCCCGGGTACCAGCTTCAGGCCGGCCCTGATGGCCGCAGGTTCTGACCTGTGTGCAAAGTTTCAAGAGTTTTCGAGCACGTTAAGGGCCCCAAAAGTGCCCGAGAAGTCCCACACAGCAGAGAAAGGGTTAAAATAAAGCCCCCCCTCCTCTCTCACACACACACAGACACTGAGAGAGACTGGCAAAATTCCCATCAAATCACATTCAAACCAAAATATCTGACTTCCTGTTGGTCGGAGCTAATGACTGTAAATTAGAAAGTTGTCCGGCTCGGAGAGATAAATATAAATACCGATTTTTGTTACTGTAGGTAAAACTAATACCCCATTTTTGACTAAAGGTGGCGCTACTGAGCCCCTTACCACGCCCGTTTCTGAAACTTTGCACAAGTGTACTAGGCAATAAATGTAAAGTGTCTGTCGAGTTTCATGCAATTTCAAGCATGCTAAGAGTCTCAAAAACTTTAAAAAAGAATATTAAAGTTTGCTGCGTAGCCATGGCAACAGTATTTAAGATATCAATAATCCTTTCACAGGTCTACATCTGCCGTGTGTTTACATTATACACATAAAGTTTGAAGCAAATCGGGTAAAAATAAGAGGGTGATTTTAAAGCATTTTGAAAGTGACAGACTTCCTGCTGCCAGTTGGTGGCACTATAACTTTGACTCACAATAGTCACATCCATGTGATCGGCCTCTTACAGCGAACACACTGCTGAAGTTTCATCCAGATCAATTAATGTATGAGGATGTTATAACACACTTCCTGTTTCCAATATTCGCCATAAATTCGTTTCCTCGCCACGGCCAAACCGTTCGAGATATCAAAAATCCCCTGGCAATTTATCATCCTCCATGTATTGACTTCATGCACACCGAGTTTCGTGGTGATTGGTTGAATTTTCTAGGAGGAGTATTTTAAATTCCATTGCATGTGTTTTTTAAACTACGCCAAATAGCCGACTTCCTGTTGGGCTGGGGTAAAAAGTCAGAGCACGAAGGATATATGAACCGATGAGATCTATAAGTGTACCGAGTTTCATTTTATTACACGCAAGCGTGTTTGATTTATGGACCAAGTTTTCGGACCGCGTTCCAGGGGGCGCTGTCGAGCCCCCCTGCCACGCCCGGGTACCAGCTTCAGTCCGGCTCTAATGGCCGCGGGTTCTGACATTTGTGCAAAGTTTCAAGAGTTTTTGAGCACGTTAAGGCCCCCAAAAGTGCCCGAATAGTCGTAAGAAAAATAATAATAATAATAATAATAATAATAATAATAATAATAATAATAATAATAATAATAATCCGAAGGAAAACAATAGGGCCTTCGCCTTTTCAAGGCTTGGGCCCTAAATATCTGACTTCCTGTTGGTCGGAGCTAATGACTGTAAATTAGAAAGTTGTCCGGCTCGGGGAGATAAATATAAATACCGATTTTTGTTACTGTAGGTAAAACTAATACCCCATTTTTGACTAAAGGTGGCACTACTGAGCCCCTCCACCGCGCCCGTTTCTGAAACTTCACACATGCCTAGTACCTAATAAATCTGATATGCATGTTGAGTTTCATGCAATTTGAAGCATGTTAAGAGCCTCAAATGCACCCAAAAAGAATATTAAAGTTTGATGCGTTGCCATGGCAACAGTATTTAAGATATCAATAATCCTTTCACAGGTCTACATCTGCCGTGTGTTTACATTATACAGATGAAGTTTGAAGCAAATTGGGTAAAAATAAGAGGGTGATTTCAAAGCATTTTGAAAGTGACACACTTCCTGCTGCCAGTTGGTGGCGCTATAACTTTGACTCACAATAGTCACATCCATGTGATCGGCCTCTTACAACAAACACACTGCTGAAGTTTCATCAAGATCAATTAATGTATGAGGATGTTATAACACACTTCCTGTTTCCAATATTCGCCATAAACTCGTTTCCTCGCCACGGCCAAACCGTTCGAGATATCAAAAATCCCCTGGCAATTTTTCATCCTCCATGTCTTGACTTCATGCTGACCGAGTTTCGTGGTGTTTGGTTGAATCGTCTAGGAGGAGTATTTTAAATTCCATTGAATGCGTTTTTCTAACTACCCCAAATAGCCGACTTCCTGTTGGGCTGGGGTAAAAAGTCAGAGCACGAAGGATATATGAACCGATGAGATCTATAAGTGTACCGAGTTTCATATTATTCCACGCAAGCGTGTTTGATTTATGGACCAAGTTTTCGGACCGCGTTCCAGGGGGCGCTGTCGAGCCCTCCTGCCACGCCCGGGTACCAGCTTCAGTCCAGCTCTAATGGCCGCGGGTTCTGACATTTGTGCAAAGTTTCAAGAGTTTTTGAGCACGTTAAGGCCCCCAAAAGTGCCCAAAAGGTAGTAATATAATAATAATAATAATAAATAATAAAGAAGAATAATCCGAAGGAAAACAATAGGGCCTTCGCCTTTTCAAGGCTTGGGCCCTAATAAAAAAATTTGCGCGCTCGTTCCGACGAGTCCGGGCCAGAACTATTATGACTCCGCCGACTGATGGAATCATAATACATGATGGAATGATTCTACTACATGTATCTGGAACGGGGCAGTAAAACGGGCATGACTGTTACACGGATCTGCCGGTTTGGAGGCGGATCCGGCCCAGAGTCAGCTGCTATCTGGGATTCATGTAAACACTACATTCAGATTCACAAATCGGAATGAATTCAGTTAGATTGAAACAAAAGGTGTGCATGTAAACAATGACGATTTTTGCGTCATTGAGGACTTTTTCCAGACAAAAAATACATAAATCTTTCATCTCAGGGGGATATGAGGGAGGAAAGCATGGTAATTAAAAAATACTAAAAAGAATTAGGTTTTCTACTGATACAAAGCTTAATGCTAAATCCTGAAGTATCCCTTTAATGACTGTATGTGACAAACAAAATCGTATAGTTTAGAGGAAAGTTTAAAATTATACATTAAATTAATTTTATTGTCACAGAAACAATGCAATTGTGCAAAACAGACCAGCATAGTTTATTATATTTCCCTTGTTCATGAGTTGTGTGTTTTTTTTTTAGGCCTCATAGTATTCATCCTGCAGTGAGAGAGGGAATAAGAGAGCATATCCTGAGCTTCCCACGCCAACCGAACCACTACTCACGAATGAAGGGAGATGTGGAGAGGGAGTACCTGAGCCCTGATTTAAACCTGCTCCGCATGTTCCGCCTGTACAAGGAAAACAATCCAACATCCACTGCAAAGTTCTGGCTCTATAGGGACCTCTTCAAGCAGCAGAACCTCAGTTTTGGGCAGCCAAGAAGTGACACTTGTGCGAAATGTGATGCCCTGTTCTCAAAATTAACAGCTGCTACAACAGATGGAGAAAGGTTGAAGATTGCAGCCGAGAGTGAGCTTCACCACCGGAAAGCTGAAAAAGCGTACACCCAGTTGCAGGCTGACACAGAGTGGGCCAAAGCCAATGATGACTGCCATGTAATTTGTATCGACATGCAGGGGGTAGTGTTCACGCCAAACCTGACACACTCCAACGTATACTATCAACGGCAGCTGGCCAACTACAACCTCTGTATCCAGGAGATGGGCACTGACGATCCTCCTACAATGTGGCTCTGGCATGAGGGCATCGCTCACAGAGGTTCCATCGAGGTGGCAAGCTGTCTTTTGAAGTGGGCAGAAACATCTTTCGCTCCCCTAGTCCAGGCAAAAGAACGGAAGCTCATCATCTATAGTGACCGATGCTGTGGGCAGAACAACAACTGGCGAGTCCTAAACCTCATGGCCCTGCTCGTATCTAGAGGGTACTTCAGTCAGATAGAGCAGAAGTTCATGGTGTCTGGTCACTCCTTCCTTCCCTGTGACCGTTCCTTTGCCACGCTGGACAAGAGGCGTAAGGTGTCCACACTCCACACTCCCAGCGATGTCGCCGAGATGATCCGTGGAGCCAGGCAGCAGCATCCATTTCAAGTAATTGAGATGAAATGTGCGGACTTCAGGCAGCTCCCTGATGCAACATTAAAGCGACCACCTGGCTTCCTAATCACATCCATGATGTGGTTGAAAGTGACAGGTAAAAAACTAAAGAGTTGGTTTTCTGAGATTAACAGTGTTGGGGATATGTGCATGAAAAAATTATCTTTATTGAATTTCTTGTTGAATGAATTGAATGTCAGCTGCTGATCCATGGTGTGTCCACACAAAAGGAAGCCACAGCCTCTACGAGGGATGGAAGACCTGGCTGATCACCAAACAAAGGAAGAATCAACCACCTCCAGCTCCCTTGTTCTTCACCACGTATGCTCGTGCTTACAATGACCCTCTGCCCATCAAGAAGGAGAAGCACTGTGACCTAATGAAAATGCTAGCCTACATGCCAGCGGAGGCCCAAGAATTTTATGGGACATTAGAATGTGGAGAGTAGCCTAGTATGTGTTGGTTATGTGCAGGGTAAGGTGGGGTATATTGTGTAAAATTAATCATAATAGTAGTTGTAGCTTATCTTGTATGCCTTATTTTATGATGTATAATAGGAATATATAGGTATCTATTTATTTAGTGAATTAATGAATGGGGTAATTATTTATGAAATGTATTATAAAAGTTAAAGGAACAAAAAATTATTTTTGTCAATACCTATGTATTGTTCATTGTTCGTACTGTATTGTCCGTGTTTTTGTTCTGTGATGGCAAAAAATAAAATAAATTGAAAGAAAGAAATCCTTAATATTTTCTTTAATGTTCTGTTACTGTATTAAAACTAAGATAGTAGATAAATGGTTTAAAGTGATATGATGAATTGGACTTATACTGTTATTCCACATTAACTGGACATATACTGTTCTTCCACATTCCAGAAATGTAAATTACTCTAAATTTTTATTTTTAAGATTGATACTAAAAAAACTTATCTCATTAGAATTGGGAAGCTTTTGTTGTCTATCTTCAAGTACAAAAAATAAAATAAAATTATAATCAAGAGTCCAAATAAAAAAAAATGTATTATTCAAAATTTGAAAATATGGACTTATATGGTTCTTCGTCTCATACAAACAATTATCACAATGGTCAGATGTCAGGTGGAAACTTTTAAGGTTGACTGATGCAGGTGGCATTTAAGGTTGAGGATTCAGCTCGATGCGATTGGAGGCAGTCTCTGACGGGTTGTCGTCTCTCTGAGGAGTTCGACGGAACCTTACGGCCACAGCTTGGCTGAGTCGAGCAGTGGTGCTTGGCATCTGGTTGAGGCGTCTGAACAGAACAAAGGCCACGATCATGGAGATGGTTTGGCCTATGACGGCAGAGATGCAGACTGCGGTGTCAGCCGCGGTCCAGGTTTGGACGACAGGTGAAGTGTCCAGGATGGGCATTTGAGACAAAGCTTAAAGGGCGGAATCCAGTGGAGCAATGTCAATAAGTTGTCCCCCCTTTTGTTCAATCCACTGTTCCAGTGCGGGATCAAGGGTGAAGTTTTGGTCCTTGAAGAAAGATGGGAGTTCAAGTTCAGACTGGTATTCTTCACTTGGGAGGTGGTATAAGGCCAGATCATCGAGGTGGGGGATGGCTCCTCGAGGGACTTGAATCCACATACTCTGGTTTAGCAGGGTAACCCGTGTGGCGGTGTCATGTTGATCATAGGTCAAGGTTGCAGTCCGAGCTGGCGTGTTAACGAGCCAGCGGTCACCGACGATTTCGGCTTGCGTCTCAGTGACCTGGCTACGAGGCGTGGCATCGGCTGGGCAACGGGTATCTCTAGCCAACTGTTGAAGACCACAGATTCCATCAGTGTTGTCTCTGAGGAAAGGTTTGCTAGGGCAGAGGTAGTGAATGTCTTTGGTGAGCGTACACATGTGAAGATTAGGAGCGAGGTAGAGCTGTGGGTTGCTGTCGTGGTACGCCACCACCTCGGGAGTTTACACCCGGAAATGGGTGTTGCTTTTCCAAAAGCCCACATATACAATGTCTTTGAGTCTGTAGATCCGGCTTGACTCGATGATCGGCAGGTTCAGTAGGAAACCCATCTCTCGTTGTGCGGGGTCGACGTAGAGTGGAATGGCACTACCCAGAGAGTAGGCAAGGTGGACTTGTAAGGGGTCTGTAGGTGTGGTGCTGACAGATGCCAACACGTTTTGAACAAGGCTTAAGGGTACCAGGTATGGTGGAATCCTACCCATGGCCAGACTGTCTATGGAGGAGCTCACTTCCCGGAGCATGTCAGTCATGAGTGCTGTGACTAACTGCGTTTGGGAAAAGTCATTTTGGAAAACAGTGAACAGCTGCTTCATGGAGTTCACCGTCTGGTTCAGCAGGACGCTGTGGGTGTTGAGGATGGTCACTGTTCCTCTCAGGGTCTTCCCTATGGTCTGTAAGGATGCGCTTTGGATGGTGAGCTGTTCTTTCAACTGTGGGAGTTCCGTCCGGATCTCGGCCACCTGGCGTTTCACAGTGGCGATGTTGACGGTGTTGACACTTGACATTCCGATGTTGAAAAGTGTACCAACCGCGGCAGCGGCTCCGAGCAGCGCTCCGAGGAACCGTTTGGAACGGCGGCCGTGGCCACCTAGCTCTGCTTGGGTGACAGTCATCTTCTCGAGCTGGCTTAGCATGTGTTCGACGTCGGCTTCTGCGTGGTGGAGGGCAGTCTCGGTCCATCGGGCCCCGGCGAAACTGTATTGGCTCACTCCGCTGGGGGAGTGTGCACGGTAGACGTTTCGGGGGTCAAGTCGCACGTACACCTTCTGTGTGTGGGTACGACAGTTGGTGATCAGAAGCCCAGGTTGCTCCCTCAACATGATTCCAGAAGCCAGTCCTGGAGAGATGACGTCGGAAGGCGGCTGGCCTTCGGTTGACTGGACCCACAGGATTGCGATCAGCAGCAGCAGCATTTCTGTTACAGGCAGAGAGAGTAGGAGAGGTGTGGAGGAAAGGGGGAGAGAGAGAGAAGGCAGATGTCAGCGGGGTTGTCCCAGGATGGAGGGACAGTTTTTCATTTCTTCGAAGGTGGCAGCTGTTTCAGTTTGCATTGGCCCCTCCCTGTCTGATTCTGCTGGTGGCCGCATATCTTTTGATCTGATTGCGGTGGACCCATTTGGGAACAGGTTCTTTCTGTCCCCGATTCAGCTTGATTTGGTAAGCAACAGGGGAAAGTTTGTTCACAATTTCGTGAGGTCCTGTCCAGCGTGGCAGAAACTTTTTTGACAGTCTTTGAGTTGGAAGAGCGAAGTTGTAATACAGGACTTTGTCGCCCACCTCGAGTTCCTGGTGTGATGCCTTCTTGTCATAATATGCTTTCTGGCCCTCAGCACTGTGTTGCAGATGTTGTTGGGCAAAAGCAAAAGTCTTTTTCAAATGTTTGTGTAAGTCTTCCAGGTACTGGAAGGTGGTGTAGGCTGTGACAAGGTTGGAGTCCCTCGGCTGGTACAGCAGATGTAACGGCAGGGTCATTAGCCTCCCAGTCATGAGTTCAAACGGGGACACCCGTGTTGATTCTTGTGGGGTTGCGCGGATGGCCATTAGCACTAGGGGGAGTTTCATGTCCCAGTCTTTTTGGTTAGTGGACACATACTTTTTCAACATGCTGACCACTGTCCAGTTGGATCTCTCAACTTGGCCTGAAGCGATCGGACGACGGCGGATATGCAGTTTAGCTTGTACCCCCAGGCATTAGCTTGTACCCCCAGGCATCTCCAGATCTTTTGCATGATCTCAGCAGTGAAGTGGGTACCTCTGTCAGAGTTGACTCTCAGTGGCAACCCGAACCGTGAGAAGATGTGGTTCATTAGGAGGAATGCCGTGGTTTGGGCTGTGTCGTTGGGTGCGGGCAGGCACTCTAACCACTTGGTAAACTGGTATATGACAGTGAGAAAGTATTTGTTCCCCCTTGTTGATCTGGGTAAGGGACCTACCCAGTCGATTTGGAGGTCTGACCACGGGAACGTGATACCTCTACGCTGCAGTGGGGCCCTGTGATTTGGGTTTGATGGTTGGAACTGGCAGCAAACCAGACACTCTCTGACATACTCTGCCACATCTTGCTGCATCCCTGGCCAGTATGCCACTGTTTTCAACGTGTCATACGTGGCTCTGGTGCCGTGGTGTCCGGCACATGGCATGTTGTGTGCGTACATCAGCATTACCCCCTGGTTGCAACGAGGCACCACGAGCCGTGGCGTAGTGGTGTCGTCGGGTGCGAACCACAAGATGTTGTCAATCACACGCAGCATGTGTCTGGAGTTGTACAAGTGTCTCAGGTCAGAGTCAGTAGTGAGGGCTGAATCAGCGATAGGGTGGTTGGAGGGGTCAGAGATGTGGTCAAGAATTGTCTTTACGGCCGTGTCAGAGGCCTGCATGTTCCTCCAAGATGGCAGCATGTCCCCAACCGTCTACACTTCTGTCTGTCTGTGTGATTGTCATTAATGTTATTGTCTCTTGATTTTGCTGTCTCTGAAATACTGGACTTGCTCCGAGTAGGCTAGGTTACTGTCTTTGATCTGTAAATAGACAGTTAATCTGACAGGCGAACGCAACAATTGGTTAGGCACTGTCCTGGTATTAATCTACACTGGCCGTTTTTGTTCATCGTTAACGGTCTATAAGGGAACCATTCCATCACACATCGAACTTGGATTTAATTGAAGTGAAATTTACTCTCTTGACGTTTTGGATGACCCGGACCGCCCTGTCAGTGCGGAGCTTGGATCCTGTTCAACGGAGCCAAATCGCCGACACGCCTCTCGAATCTTACGTGTCCAAACTTCTCATGAGAAAGGGAAGTGCTTTTTTCTTGCCTTTGTGACTTGTGCTTGAAATTGTATCTTTGTTGTTTTAAAATCCGGCGGGTCCTGATTTTTAATCACTTTTTTCTCAGCATCGCTTCAGGGCTTGTTTTCCTGTTTACATGTGACGTGACGCAACGTCATCTGTCTCAGGAGGTCGGAAAAACTGGACTGGATTACTAACGTATCGGCTGGGAACGGAACGTGCAATGGCGCTGCCCTTTTTTGTAATATGTTTACTATCCTTGAGCGGATTGTATGGAAACCCGCACAGGACCAACTACTCCCGTGCAGGTCTTTTAAACACAGTCACAACACGCTGGGGGACGTGCGCATCTGTTTGTGCGTCGGACATTAAATCAATGCCCCTGCCTCTGTTCTTTTCCTCTGACATTGCGGACTTGGCCCGTCTGATCAGTGTTATGGCTTTACAAGACAATTTTACTATTTCTGAAAGCTGCCTTCGTAGCTTTGTACTTAAAATAAGTTCTAAAAAAGAATCCTCTATTCAATCATTCAAATCACTTAAGCTGAGGTGTTTAATTGTTCTGTTGTTGTTGATTTCAGGAAATGTGCAACCCAATCCAGGCCCAGACTCTGCTATAAGTTTCAATACCCCTGCTGATTTTAAATCTAGGGCTGGCCTTGGTTTTATTCATTTGAATGTTCGTAGTTTGATCGCAAAGATCGATATGATTCGTATTTGGGCACACTCAACTAACGCTGATGTAATTGTTTTATCAGAAACTTGGCTAAGCAAATCTGTTCTGAATGAGGATATCAGTATTGATGGTTACAATGTATATAGGACTGATCGTCTCAGAAGGGGTGGGGGTGTCGCGGTATATATCAAAAATAAGTTTCGTGTAAATATGCTTCTCTCTAAATCAGTGAGTAAGCAATTCGAATTTTTAGCTCTTGATCTCGAGGTCTCTAGGAATCTTCACATTACGGTAGTTGGTTGCTATAGGACACCATCAGCTGTCAGGGATGCTCTGCCTTCTTTAATGCAGCTTTTATCAGGACTAAATCAGAGCGAAATTGTAGTCATTGGAGATCTAAATTGGAACTGGTTACACCCCGTATCTGATGAATTTAAAGCTTACTGTGACTCGCTAAATCTCTTTCAGCTCGTTGACAGTCCCACTAGACCTAACCTGAAATGTCCAGATAAATCATCTTTAATTGATCTTATCCTAACCAACGTTCCTTATAAATACTCAGCAGCTTCTGTTTTTGCAAACGACATTAGTGATCACTGTGTTGTTGCTACGGTCAGAAACACAAAAATTCCCAAAACCAAGTCACGTATCATTATTAAGCGTGACACAAAACATTTTTCGGAACAAGGTTTTTTACACGACTTGTTTTATTTTGATTGGGATAAAATGTGTCTTATTGCAGATGTCGAAAACGCTTGGAAATTTTTTAGTGATGGTTTTAAAGAAATTGTTGATAAGCATGCTCCCCTCAGAAAGTATAGAGTAAAAGGCCGGAACAATGCATGGTTCACTGCAGATTTAGCCAACTCTCTTCATGAACGGGATAAGGCCTGGGCTAAAGCCAGGAAAACAAGCATGGATTCTGATTGGCTGCTCTTCAGGAGACTGCGCAATTTGTGCACTGTGGCTATCAGAAAGGCCAAAGCTGACCACTTTCTTATAGAAACTTCAAATAATTTAAATAACCCCTTAAAATTCTGGAAGACGATTAAATCCTTGGCCGGAAACAAAACTGGCATCGAGCTGCCACCATGTATTTTTAAGGACACACGTAAACTATCCGATAAGGCTGAAATGCTTGGCTGTTTTAATGAGCATTTTATTGCCTCTGGTTCTTTATTCGATTCCCTTAACACTTCACATCAGCAGCATCCTAAAGGTAATTCTTTCGGTCATACTGGAGTCAGTAATTCTTTTAGTTTTAAGCCATTTTTAGTTTCAGAAGTGCATAAAGCCCTCACACTTTTAGACATTAGAAAATCGGCTGGTCCTGATAACCTGGAGCCTTATTTTCTACAGTTAGCATCTGATTTTATTGCATGGCCTTTGACTTATCTTTTTAATCTTTCTCTGGACACGAATGAAATTCCACTTATATGGAAATCCGCATTTGTCCTTCCTCTGTTAAAAGGGGGAGACCCGACTGATTTAAATAATTACAGACCCATTTCGAAACTGTCCGTCCTGGCCAAGGTTATGGAAACTCTGGTAAACGAACAGTTGAAAGAGTTTCTAACTATTAATAAAACTTTGTCTAATTTTCAGTCAGGCTTTCGGAAAAAACATAGCACAACTACAGCAGCCCTAAAGGTAGTAAATGATTTTATTGAATCTTTAGATAAGAAACAACATTGTGCAGCTCTCTTCATTGACCTATCGAAGGCTTTTGACACGGGGGATCACGCAATATTAAAACAAAGACTTCTCAGTGTCGGGTTGTCAGGAAAAACAGTTTGCTGGTTTGATAATTATCTATCAGGTAGATCTCAGTGCGTACAGTTAGATGGTCTCACTTCCAGCCCTCTAAGTATAACCAAGGGTGTGCCCCAGGGGTCAGTGCTGGGACCACTTTTATTTATATTATATATCAACAATCTTGATCAAAATGTCTCCAACGCAAATTTTCATTTCTATGCTGATGATACTGTGATATACTGCTCAGCATCAACTCCAGACCAAGCTCTATGTCAGCTACAACTTGCTTTTGATACTGTACAACGCACCTTGTTTGATTTAAAACTTGTTTTGAATGACAACAAAACAAAACTTATGTTGTTCTCCAGTGCAAAATCAAAGTCACGGAACCTTCTACCTATCACTACTTTTCAGGGCTCCGAGATTGAGTTTGTATCTCAATACAAGTATCTAGGTATCCTAATTGATGATTCGCTCTCTTTTAAACCTCACATTCAACAGTTGGTAAAAAAACTAAAGCTGAAATTGGGTTTTTACTTTAGAAACAAGTCATGTTTTTCCTTTGAGGCCAAAAGGAGGCTTGTTGCTGCCACTTTCTTGTCGGTGCTGGACTATGGCGATGTTATATACATGCATGCATCCAGCACAAGCTTGAAACTGTTGGATACTGTCTATCATGGAGCTCTTAGGTTTATCACAAACTTTAAAGCGCTTACTCATCACTGTTCCTTGTATGATCGGGTTGGTTGGTGTGCATTGTCCACCCGTAGACTTAATCATTGGTACATTCTTATCTACAAGGCAATTCTTGGTCTGCTTCCCCCATACCTCCAATCTTACATCGAAAAGAAAAGTACAGGAAGATATTGTCTTCGTTCTGATGACTTATTATTATTATCTGTCCCTAAAGTCCGGACCGAATTGGGAAAAGGGGCGTTTAAGTATGCGGCCCCCTGCGCTTGGAATCAGCTGCAAAATGTCCTGAATCTTCAGGTGCCTGTTTCATTGATTGATTTTAAATTACTTTTAAAAAACATGGAGGCGACACAAGCTGGCTGTAGATGTTATGACTGATTATTCGGACGATCCTTGCTGTTGTTATTTCTTGTGATAATGTATATGAAACTGATTTTTTTATTTTTTATGATCTTATAACTATTTATTACTGGCACAAATTGTTATATGTTGATCTTATATGTTTTATGTCTGTAAACTTGTTAATTGTGCTGCTGCCTGTCTTGGCCAGGACGCTCTTAATGCTGCGCCATTAAATTTAATTACTGCAAACGGTTCATTTTCTTTTACGAAGATTATGCCTGTCGATGTCTACTATGTTATATGCGATCTAAAAATAAATAGTAGTGCGGGCCCTGATGATTTAGAAGCTAAATTTGTTAAATCCGCCGCGCATGTATTAATGTATCCTCTTGCAGATTTATTTAATTTGTCACTGACTACTAGCTCTATTCCATCTATATGGAAATGTGCAAAAGTTACTCCTTTGTTCAAAGGTGGAGACTCATCAGATGTTAATAATTACAGGCCAATTTCTATTATCTGCTCTATTGCAAAAATCTTTGAGAAATTAATATTTAATCAACTATCATCATTTATTAACTCACTACATATTTTATCTCCGTTACAGTCAGGCTTCAGACCTAATTTTTCTACTACGACTGCCCTTTTAAAATTTACGAATGATGTGTTCTCATCCTTTGACAAAGGTCAAGCAACAGGTGCCATTTTCATTGATTTTTCTAAGGCCTTTGACATGGTTAACCATTATCTTCTTCTTGATAAATTGTATTCTATTGGTTTAACTAGAGATGCACTTCTCTGGTTTAATGCTTATCTTCATAACAGACGTCAATGTGTCGTTTTTCAGGGTTTTCAGTCAGACTATGTACTTGTTGAAAAAGGTGTTCCACAAGGTTCCTCTCTTGGACCATTACTTTTCTCTATTTTTATTAACGACTTACCTCAGATGTGTTCAAACTGTTCAGTGCATCTTTATGCTGATGACACTGTAATTTATACTTCTAACTCTGATTTGTCACAAATTCAGAACTCTTTACAACTTGACTTTAATTTGGTTCAAAAATGGTGTCATAACAATATGCTTACTTTAAATAAGAGGAAATCTTGCTGTATGATGTTCGGGTCACGTCGTTGTCATTCCAGCACATTTGATTTTAATATTACTGTTGATGACGGCTCATCTCTTGAGAATGTTGATTCATTTAAATATCTTGGGCTTTGGATCGACTCGGGACTCTCTTTTAAGCCCCATATAGATTATATTATTAAAAGAACATATTATTGCCTGCGCTTACTTTATTGCTCAATTAATTGCTTTACATTTCAAGACAGGAAAAGAATTGTTTCTCAGTTAATATTTCCTCTTATCGACTATGCTGATATTGTTTATCAAAATACCTACGACATTTATCTTAAGCCTCTTAATGTTGTTTATAATTCTTTGTGCAGATTTGTGTTAAGGTGTCCATATCGTACTCATCATTGTCATATGTATGAATTGCTTAATTGGTTGCATCCTAATTCTAGAAGACAATTCCATTGGTTTTTGTTTATTTTTAAATGTGTTTATTTTGTCTGTCCTCCTTACTTGAATGAATTTTTGATTCCATATAGATCTCCCTACTCTCTTAGACATGTGCAATACCCTTTTTTCTGTGTTCCAAAAATCGTCAGTGTAGCTGGACGTAGGTCATTCCTGTATAAAGCCCCTTATGACTGGAATAACCTTCCTGTTTCGTTGAGATCTATCACTTCTCTGAATCGTTTTAGGTTATCCTTATTATCTTATCTTAAAATAACTTGTGTATGTTTTTGAGTTTGTTTTGATCTTGTTTCTTTCTGTATTTTAGATTAATTTGAAGATCATTTGCTAGTATGTGGCTCTATGTAGATATTGCATGATGCTGAGATTCTGTACTGAAACTGGTGTGGGTGTGGGAAGCCCATAAGAATGTGGGAAACAGGTTGAGCATTTGTTTTGTTTTTGTAGTTTTGTCTTGTACTGTTGTTTTGTTTGATGTTGTCTTATCTGTGTTGTATACTGCTTGTGTTTCTAGGACCCCCTTGAAAATGAGATGTTACATCTCAAGGGGCTATCCTTTCAATAAATTCAAATTCAAATTCAAATTCTTGGAAAAGAGATTTTTAATCTCAATGAGTCTTTTCTGGTTAAATAAAGGTAATATATATATATGTCAGCAATGTCATTGTTGGAGACTTGCGGAGTCAGCGACAGCAGTTGTGAGGCTGGTGCTGGAGTAGGTGTGGGCCGCTGGCTGCGAGTTATCACTGCCACATCTGGGAGAGGTGTGGTGGCAGGAGGAGACCATGGGTCGCCGTGCAGAGCACCTGCTTTTGCTAAAGCGTCAGTGTGGTCATTAAAGTCTTTGTCTTTTCCAGGCAGCTTGGAATGACCTTTCACCTTCTTCCAGTACACTGTCACATTGTGTGTTGTCGTGATGTTGTCACATGCTTGAAACAGGTGTTGGTGCTTCACAGGTTTGTTGTTAGCCGTCTTAAACCCATTTTGTTGCCAGGTTGGGAGACGGCACACAAAACTGAGTCTGGCATAATTAGAGTCTGTGAAAATGAGAAGTTCTTTGATGTCATGGGCCGATGCGATTTGTAAAGTGATGAGGATGGCGGCCACTTCGGCGTACTGAGACGACTGAGGGCCCAGCTGGAAACTTTGCGGGGGACACGGCTGGTTGTTGACAAACAGAACTCCTGCACCTGCTTGCAGGGTGCCCTGATGGTTGTAGGAGCACCCATCGACGTAAGCTGTGGTCATGCCTTGACATGCATTCTCATCAAAGTACCTGTGGCAGGTCAGTGGGGGCTGTGTGGGCTCAGGTGTGTCCATCATAGCAGCAGGCGAGTCATCAGAGCAGTTTTGGCAGGCTGCCAGGCCATCGCCCAGCGCAGACTTGTGTTTCTGTGCATAGCGAGCCTCAACATTTCTTCCTTGAAGGGCCATTAACCAGGTGGCAATGCGTGAGTTGGTCACCACGGCATCACGGATGCGTTGGCTGTTGAGGAACATAACAGGCTGGTGGCAAGTCTCTATGATAACTTTCTGGGCTCCAATGTAGTTGGAAAAACGCTGGATGGCCCACGCGGTGAAGAGCTGAGCTTTTTCACAGTCTGAGAATTTGCATTCTGGGGGGAGAAGTGTCTTACTGGCATATGCGACCACCTTCTTGTCTCTATCATGGCGTTGGTAAAGGCCAGCACTTAAACATTGGGCAGAGAACCCAGCCTCCAGGAAGAATTCCTTTTGCGGATCAGGGTAGGCGAGGCATGGGGCTGAGCACAAATGTCTTTTCAGTTCGGTCATAGCGTGTTCTTGAGCTGTAGACCAGATGAAAGGAGTGTCTTTTTTTAGCAAAGCTGTTAGAGGTCTGGCAATGTCTGAGTAATGTTCAATGAACTGCCGGGAATAATTGCATACCCCCAGGAAGCTTCTCAGCTCCGAGACGTTGGTGGGAGGCTTGATGTTTTGGACGACATGAATCCGACTGGATTGTGGTTCGATGCCGTGTTTTCCGATGAGTAGGCCCACGTAGTTGACTTTAGAATTGACACCACTGACCTTTGTGCAGAGCGATTTTGGCTCCAGCGGTGCTTAGCTGGTTCAAAACATGGTCAATCTCGTTCAGATGGTCGGCCACCGTGGTGCTTTTCATAAGCAGGTCATCGACGTAAATCAAGTTACCTCTCACTCTAGCGTCTGGGCAAGCTTTGTTCAGGAAGATGTGGAACTCAGCAGGTGAGTTGGCGTACCCAAACGGGCACCTGTTGAAGGTGAACTGTCTGTTGCCAAAAGTGAATGCCAGCTTGTGTTGGTCGTCTGGATGCACCGGAATAGTCCAGAATCCAGAGGCCACATCGAGGGTAGAGAAGATGTTAGCTCTCTGATTCTGGGAATTTCCTGTTCAAGCTGTGTCATGGGCCATCTTGACAATGGCACCTTGTTTGTTCAATTGTCTATAGTCAATGGTGGGTCTCCATTTGCCGTTAGGTTTCAAAACGGGCCAGATGGGGGCACTATAAGTAGAGTTGCAGTGACGAATAACACCCTTTTCCAGCATGGATTCGATGATCTCTTGTACTGGCTCGTGTGAGGCTATGGGAATTTTGTACTGCTTGACAAAGGTGGGAGGAGCCTCAGGGGGTGTGGGTATACGCACAGTGTGCAGGGTGGTGAGCCCACAATCTAAAGAGTCTTTTGCAAAGGAGTCTTTGAACTTGTAAAGGACTTGTTGGAGGTTTTGACGGTCCGTGTCATTCTGGAGCGCGTTGGCGTTCTGTAGAATTTGCTGCACTTGAGTTTCAAAGCTGTCAGTAGTGTCAAGCGGTGCCGGTGCATCAGTCTCAGTGACCTGCTGGTGGGAGACTGTGTACACAGAGAGATGTTGATCCTCTGTGAGCTCGGTTCTGCATTCCTGTTCTTTAGGTATTGACATGACAGACGTGATGGCGATGAATTGGAAGGGTGCAGTGAGTAGTGTGTCGTGTGTATGCCTTTCCATCAGCAGTGCCTGTGGAATAGGCCCAATGACAGGTAACACAAGTTCAAAGTCATGAAAGTCTTGGCTGATTAGCCATCCCAGCCGAAAGGCTCTGGGAATGCAAATGTCAGTAGCTGTTGTAGGAAACTTTTCCTTCTTCTAAGCAAATACCAGGAGACGTTTGGATCACGTTCAAGCAGAAGTTCTTCTTTATTGCGCGTGGCTGCAATTCTTTCAAACAGTCTGAATCTAAACAGTATACATTGTAATTTATACATTCAGAGGGGGAGGAGACTTCTTTGGGTGGCGACAAAATTAAACAAATCATACGAGAGCAAGGAGGAGTTAATTCTTATCTAGCAAAAACCGGTTTGGTAGGTTATCTAGAGGAACCAAGCAAAATCAGCATATTCACTCTATTGTATTGCCAATCTAATCAGTCTAATTCTTCAACGTCTGAGCTAGGAATCAACATAACTATTCACATGCTGAAAATGACCAGGAACTCCGGTTCCAAGGGCCATCCCAGAGCCATTAAGACAAAAGGTGTGAGTGTGAGTGATTCTGTTCATTTAACTTACAATGGAGAAAACAGGTCTGGCAGGAATCTCTTGCTGGCATTGCAGGAAATCAGTCTACTAAACTTTATCAGTTTATATACTATTGCAGTGGAAAAACTAAATTAAACATTTAATAAATTTGTAATCCTTCAGTCCCCCGTTTGAGAGTTCTTAAAAACTCTCACATAATATACAAATTTAAACACTTAAAAGTTCATTCTTGTAACTAGTGTAAATTACAGGCACATATAACTTATTCTGTGTAGTTCTTCTGTAATTGCATGCGGACACAGAAACAAACATGCAATTAGGGTTTGTGAACCTTTCAGTCATCTGGTGGAATTTTGCTGAAAAATCAAGAATGTCTTGTTGGATTTTGTTCAAGTTCTCTGTTGGATCCATTAAACCTGTGAGGCGGGATTAAAGCTCCAAAAGTTAGTAGTACGACAATCTTGATCATGTTCGATGGATGACTGAAGGTTCCACTGTTGACATACGGAACGTATGTGAGTCTCTGCGTTGTGTATTTTTTCTTTTTCTTTGTGATAGTTGGCTCAGCAGTGGATCGAGTCGTTTTCTGGAAGGTTGTGGCTTCATACGCAGGTGAGGAGGTCATTGCATATGGGTCTCGGGACAGTCATCCAGTGGTATCTGCACAGAGGAAGAAAGAAAACAAAAGAGAAAACGGCAACAGAGCAGTATTCGTTGTAAAGACTGGTTGTATCCTCTGTTCCATCTGAGTCTGCTATTTGTTGTTCCTTCTTTCCCTAATCCTTAATTCATGAGACACCTATGAACCAGTGAGGTAAGGATGGACTAGTGGATGGGTAAGGCCTAAGAGGGAAATGTCTTCACCCTGGGTTGGCCCCCGAACGCCTGTTGCGTTCAGTTCTTCCCAGGGCACCTCACTTGTCCGTGTGTCCTATCCTGTCCCTGTAGGTTGGGGAAACAACCACGAGTTCAATGACGAGGGGAGGGGTTGCTTCAAACTAGTAAACAAATGGAGTAAAAGCTGCATAACATTGTTAACTTGTCTTAAGTTATGCTTGTTTTTTCTACATTCTTTCCCAAAATGTCCGTGCTTGCCACAGTAAGAACAACTGGCTTCTCTAGGACTCTTGCGTTTCTTTGGCTTCTCTGAGTTGACCTTAACAGTAACTGCTGCTGCAACTTGTACTCTTGCCTGGACATCAGAATCTCGTTCCCACGTGACTAAACTGTCCAGGTTGTCTTCCAGGGTTCTGTTGGACCATGTTAAGTCTAAGAAAGGCAGTGCATTTTTATGTTCTGACAGAAGACCCTGAAACCACGTGCGAACTAGGGGACCATTATCACCTAGCACCTTCTCTGACGTGTCAGCAATTCCACTGTAAGCTGCAGCGGTCTGGCAAAACCTTTCTGTGTACTCACAAACAGTTTCATCCTTCTTCTGTAAACAACTAGTGAGCTTTGACCAGTCCATGTGTGGTCCAACAATGTTCTTTAGAATTTTCAAGACACCTTCTCTCAAATCATCTTTACTGGCATGTTGCAGTTCAGAATTGTTTACAGCATTTTCAAAATGATTGAATTCTGACTCAGTCAAGATCTGTGATATTAGCTGGGTGACTTCAGCTAGAGTCATATCATAGAGCCGCATCTTTTTGGACAACTCTCTCCTAAACTCAGAAAAATTTCTTTGCACTGATGGCAAACATTCAGCAATTCTCTCAATATCTTTAGGACCTAAAGATGTTTTGACTGCTTTTGGTGGCAATATGGGGGTTGCAAATGAAACTGTGTCAACCCCTTTTCCCTGAGGCTTTTGTCTAGCTACGCACACTTCAACTGCATTTACATCTGCATTGACATTGTCCTCTATACTATCAAAAGACTGTAGATCAGGATAGCTTTCATCTGACTGTTGGTCTTCTGAGACACATTTGGTTGAGGCCTTGTTACCGCCCACCTTGTCTGTGAGACAGGACATTCGAGTGTGCAATTGTTTGTTCTGTTCATTTAACTTATCAATACAACGAGCCTGTTCTTGTACAATGGATAAGCTAAACTCTCTGTGACATAAGATAATACCTTTCACATTTTTCTTCCTGATACATGCACCCAACACTTTCTTGCAATCTTCAATTGACCATACTTTGTCTGCATCAATGGCAAATTTATTTGTTAAATTCAATCTGACTGGCTCAGTCACGATGGAGTCCATGTGCTCTGATAACAAAGACTTGAATTCACTATCTGTCCATAAAGGGGTAGTCAGTCTAGTACTTTTCCTAAACATTGTGAATTTCTATGTTACCACACAAACAAACACTAAACTTATCTCTACTGTCTTACAAACAGAGGGTACAATCTTATTAGCACATGACGCTAATCTTCTCTAGCTTACAAAGGACATGCCTTCTCTAGCAAGAGGATACACACAAATCTTAACATATAATGCTAACCTTCTCTGTGAAACAAAGGATAAACAAACTAACTAGCACGTAATGCTAATCTTCCCTGCCTAACAAGAAAGCAGAGGATAAACCAAAATAAAAGAAATGAATCGTCTCTAGCAAACGTAGAGGGTAACAAAATATTAGCACGTAATGCTATTCTTCCCTGCCTGAAAACAGAGGATAACTTTCATCTCTAAAAGACAACCTTTAGAGGATAAACTTAGTTAACCAAACCCTGCAGCTGTTTGTTAACTACTTCTCTGAACGGCTCAGAGGAAAACAAATTTGTACTGGTCTTGTAGGTTCTTTGAATGGAGTGAAACTCACCAAATCTTTTGTTTGTAGAGAAAGATTCCGTCTGGAAAAATTCAGTCTTTGAGATCTTTTTGGAGCTTGAAGTTTCAAGATTCAGTCTGGAACTCAGTCAGGCTTTGAGATCTTTTTTTGGAGCTTGAATTTTTCAATCTGGATGAAGCTGGAAAGATTCAGTCTGGCAAACTTTGTCAGACCTTTTGTTGAGCTTGAAGTTTCAAGATTCAGATCTTGGAGCTTGTAGTTCTTTGAGTTTCCTTTTTCTCCATCCGGGTCACGGCACCAAAACTGTAGGAAACTTTTCCTTCTTCTAAGCAAATACCAGGAGACGTTTGGATCACGTTCAAGCAGAAGTTCTTCTTTATTGCGCGTGGCTGCAATTCTTTCAAACAGTCTGAATCTAAACAGTATACATTGTAATTTATACATTCAGAGGGGGAGGAGACTTCTTTGGGTGGCGACAAAATTAAACAAATCATACGAGAGCAAGGAGGAGTTAATTCTTATCTAGCAAAAACCGGTTTGGTAGGTTATCTAGAGGAACCAAGCAAAATCAGCATATTCACTCTATTGTATTGCCAATCTAATCAGTCTAATTCTTCAACGTCTGAGCTAGGAATCAACATAACTATTCACATGCTGAAAATGACCAGGAACTCCGGTTCCAAGGGCCATCCCAGAGCCATTAAGACAAAAGGTGTGAGTGTGAGTGATTCTGTTCATTTAACTTACAATGGAGAAAACAGGTCTGGCAGGAATCTCTTGCTGGCATTGCAGGAAATCAGTCTACTAAACTTTATCAGTTTATATACTATTGCAGTGGAAAAACTAAATTAAACATTTAATAAATTTGTAATCCTTCACTGTGCAGTTGTTGAACAGGATGTAGAGTACACGGGAAGACACTTCAGTGAGTGGTGTTGTTTCAAGTGTGAGTCCGAGTTCCAAACATTCAGGGGATGGCTGGAAGTAATCCAGCGTGTGGTTGAGAGTTTGACCACAACGCAAGTTAAGTCGGACAGCGACCCCTTTGGTGTAAGCGGGTACTACGGCTTCCTGTTCGTTGATCAGGGTGCACACTTCTGGAATGGTTTGCCCTGACAGGAGATTGTCATAGACAATGGGCTTGGGTGTTTGCAAAGTTAATGGGGCCCATATTACTGCATTCACAATGTCTATTTGAGCCCTTAGGCGCACCAAAAGTAGAGCCCTGCACGGGCCTCAAATCTAGGCCCTAGCCCGGCCCTGGCCCGAGACGCTCAGGCCCTAGCCCGGCCCGTGTCCGACAGCTCATCATAATTATCAGCCCGAGTCCGACCCGAGCCCGTTTTTTTTTTTTTTTTTTTATATACACAGCTTTAGCCTGGCCTAGGGCAAACTAGCTATTTGCAGCCATTAAAATAGGTCCCTTTTGTTAGTTATGTTTATTTTCATTTCTTTATTAAGTTAATTTAGACATGTTCGGTTTCTTTTTGTTTTTTTATTGACGACCAAGCAGCCGACAGCGAGTTAAACATGTTTGATCCATTTAGCCTTTCAAATCAACACTTTACTTGGCTACAATAAAAGCCATAAAACACCTTAAGCATATCACACATAGACAGTTATAGTTTAAGTTTAAACGTTTATTATCATTTTTTAAAAGCTGAGGCAAACTGCTCTGCTGCTCACAGTCGCAACAGCGCTCGCAAACGAAATGAGCTAGCCTACAATCTAAACAAATAAAATAAATGGCATGATTAAATTAAAAACAAACATGCAGATTATCTTACCTCAAAAATCAAGTCTTCACTACAGAACATGGTCATTCTTATTTCCAATAGTTTCCAACAGACTGATGAAAATAAAGTCGTTTTCAAACAAAAACCAACAAGACAGCCCCCTAACATGGCTAAGAACAGTTTCTTACAGAGCATCGTGAAGAAAAATCACAGCATCGAGCATCCACAGTAGAAGGTTTTAATCCAGTCGTACTTTTTTCTTGAACTATTCCAGCTGCGCTGAAGTCACGCTCGCTATACTTCTGCTGCTGGCGGGGACACTAGAGCGAGCCGGTCGCGCGAATCTTGGGTCGTGCCGCTGGGAAACCTGTGTGCGTGCGTGTGTGTGTGCGCGAGCGCGAGCAGACTGTCATGTGTCAGTCATATGTCAGTGTGATAGGTTTAAAACGTCTTTCTATGTTTGTTTTTCCATCGTCAACTTCTCATATTTAATTTTAATACATGTCTGAAATAGGCTATAAAAAGAAGGATAAGCCTAAAACAGGCCCGAGGCCCGGCCCGCGTGTGAACTATGACGTGAAAATTGGCCCGAAGCCCGGCCCTTGGGGCGTAAATAAGTTGGGGCCCGTCGGGCTCGGGCTGAAATGCAGGGCTCTAACCAAAAGGTCTGCTCCGATGTAAACATCATGAGGTGGGTCCGGCAGGACCAGGAAGTAGTGGGTCAGACACCGGTGATTCCATTTCATATGCACAGCGCATATCCCTTTTGCTGTTGTCATGGATGATGACTGAGAGTTCAGGGGAAAGCGTGTGCGTTTGCCGGCAAATGGTAAATCTGGTGTGTTTTCAATGATGGTATTGAAAAGTGACAGGCTGATGTCTGAGTTGTCAGCATGCAGGGCAAGGACAATGTCTGTTGTGGTGACATCTTGTAACTGCAGGCTGGACTTGACCTTAGGACAGTAGATGTCAGAGTTGAGGTTGGCTTTGAAAGTGCAGAGTTTTGAACTTGAGCTGTGCTGGGAAGTTTGGGAAGCTCCCAGGGACTCTGAGGACTGACAGTCCGTCGCTGTGGCAGTCAACGTGACCTCGTTGACCTCACTGTCTGGGTCGCCAGACTGGTGCAGCTGGAGTGGAAGAGGTTCACGCACTTGAGCCCATACCTTTAGTTGCTTGAAGTCCAGTAACGGCTCGAATCGATCCAGCAGATCTTTGCCAATGAGAAGTGGGTGAGTGTTCATGGGAGACACGTATATGGGATGTACAAGGCTCATTGGACCGATGGTCAGGTGAATGGGAGCGATGTTTCGTAGCTGAATGTCATTTTGGCTGTATGACTGCACATTCATCTCACAGGTGTGGAAATTGAGAGTTCCATTCTGTCTTTGGGCTTCAAGTTTGAGTTTTTCAAACAGCTGAGCCGAAATCAGCGTGAGGTCGGAGCCTGTGTCCACCAGGGCTTCGAGTCGCATCTCTCGTTCCAGGGTGATGGTGAAATACAGCTTACGGGCCACCCCCTTTTCGATCAGATTACCCAGGAGCCTTGGTGTGTGGGTATCGATCGGTAGACAGTGAGGGTGTGACTGGTGTTGCTCGTTGTGGGTGCAGATGAGCAAAACAGCACTGTCTGGTAGGTTGGCAGGAACATGACAGCTGTCAGCTGTCAGTTTGGTGTCACTGGCACTGTCATTGAGTGGGACAACAGTGTGTGTCAAAGTCTTTTGACAGAAAACAGTTTCTTGAGGTTCTGTCAGCTGTTGGTTGGCACTGGAAGTGTCATTTTGTGGGGTAACAGTGGGTTCGGAAGTCTGTGAGTGGTGAACTGTGTTCTGCAGTTCTGGGTCAACAGGAGGAGAGGTGTTATCAGTGTTGGTTTCAGGCCTCGGAGGTAGTCATGCTGAGTCCGGCTTCCGTTTGTCATCCTTGTGAGAATTCTTTTGCAGGAATTCTCTCAGCATGTTTAGAAGTTCAGCTGAGTCAGCTGTAGCGGTGTTGTTTTCTTTGGAGGTGGGCTCTGGCTTGAGCTTACCACCACGCCGTTGAGCGGGACTCTGTTGACGGTTCTCAGGGCTTGTGGTTCTGGGAGAGCCTGGTTGGTGTTTTCTGGATCGCCGGCTTTGGTCCCAGGTGTTCTCACCTTGTTGGTGGTGAGCAGGCCTGGGCCGGTCACAGAATTCTTCAGCGCGCTCTTGGCGTTGTCTGGTGTGGCCCCCTCCACGACCACGCTGCCCTCTGCTGGCTTGAAACGGTCTTGACTCTCTGTTGGCGGACTTGTAGTTGTGCTGTTTGTCGCCCTCTAGTGGAAGTTCTGGAAAGGGCTGAGAGACGGCGTAAACAGTGGAATTTTTAGTCTATTCAGAAGCAGTTTTCTGCTTAATATAAGCCTTGTGGGCTAAGTCATGGAGTTGTTGTGTGTTCATAGTCTTAGGGCATGCTAGCACACCCAGGTGATGGCTAATGGTTGGATGCAAGTTTCTTAGGAACAAAGTTCTGAAATTCACATCTTCCTCCATATGAGACTCATTCAGGGCTCCGAAGTATGACTGTCTGAGTCTGATGTAGTAGGCTTGTGGGGTTTCCAGCCTGGCTTGCTTGACGTCCAGTGCTGTGATGAACCCCTGGTCAGTGTCTGGATCAGAAAACTCATGGATCAAAGCTTGGCGTAGCTGTTTGTAATCCATTTTGACAGTGTCTGGTTGTCGATCCAGGAAGCTCCGTACGTCACGGCTAGACGTAATCCTGAGGAGGTACAGTTTGTCCCAATCTGTGGCGTCGGGAATTGTTTGTAGATGAAACTCCACATCTTGCAAGTACAAATGAATGTCACTGCCACCTGTTGGCTGTGGCGAGAACTGTGGAATGTTCTTTGCCAGCTTGTCAAGGTTCTTGGAGTAGGAGTTACGGGAAACAGCCCGTCCCGTCTGGGTGGGGACCTGACTGTTCCCAACGTCGCCACTTTCAGCTCTGGGTGTGTGGCTGAGAGGTGGGGCGTTGCTGTGGAGGGGAGACTGAGTGTAGTGTGGGTCTCCCCCCGGCTCACCTTGAAGCTTGTAAGAGTACGTGAGCTCTTTCTGGGCACAGTCGAGTTCATCTTTGAGGGACTGTCTTTGTTTCAAAAGTTCGGAAATTTCAGCTTTGGCAACGTGTAAATGCTTTTCACACGCTCTGAATTTTGCGTCTCTGTCTCTTAAGGCAGCCTCTGCTCTCTCCAGAAGAGTTTTTCCCTGCAGCAATTTATCATTTAGTTCAGCCGAGATGCGTTTTTCTGAGTCCACTTGCTCTTTGGCCTCCAGACGCAGATCTTCCAAGGCCTCTTGAAGTTGCTGTATATCCTGGTGCTGATCGGCGCTGGTGTCGTCCTCTGCGTTGAGCTCCTCTTGTAGCTCCTCCAGACGACTTTGCATTTGGTCCTTTTGCTGACGAGCGTCCTCCAGCTGCAGTTTCAATTGTGCAGCTTCTTCCTTCAGCTTGGCGTTGTCCTCTTGAAGAAGGGTGTTGTCCTTCTCCGCAAGTTGGGCTTGGCTCAGGAGATTATGGGCCACGCTTCCGACGAGTCGGGACCATTCTTTAGAGCCGTAGCTGTGTGTGGGGTCGTTGGCCACGAGCAGGTCCAGGTCGTTGTCCAGCTGTCCTCTGGTGAGAGTCGACAGGTCCGCTGCTTGGGGCAGGGAGCTGGCCGTCATGGCTCGTAACCACGCATCCAGGTCCCGCCAATGGGCTGCTGGGCTGCTGGTACGCGACATTATGGCTCACTGCAGGCGAGAGATATCACAACACACACACACACACAGACAGGACCAATCGCACACTTGTAGGCAGGCTACTAGATTATAGTACGGCGGGGCCGTCAATAATAAATTTGGCTAACTGACTTTCAGACAGTTAGGAGGGGCCAATGCACGGATAGGCTAGGGCCCACAATAGAGTAGCCAGGCAGTAGCCTGGCTTAGCTGGTTGACTATTTAGTTCCTCAGGTCTCTTGGTGACTGAAAGGAAACAAAATCAACAGAACAAAACAAAACAGAACAAAATCTCAGTGCACTAAAAAGAACCTAAACTTGGTTGGTCTGTTCTAAAGGGTGGAAACTAGTGTCACAGTGGGTGTTATTGTATTTAAAGGGGCCTTCAGCTACACTTCTCTGTTAGATATGGTGATAGGGGTGTCAGGTTCTAGCTTTTGGGGCAGGAAACCTAAGAGGGGTGTATATCGTAGGGAGAAAGAGTGAAATAGACACTTAAAATATGCCACGGAAGAATACCTAGTATTCGGGAGCCTATAATAAATGGGTGTATTTTACTCAATGTCAGTTTACCTGTGGAAAGTTTGAGGTCACGCCAGTTGGCCTCCGGAGTGAGTCAACCTTTTCCGGTGCCTCCAGACACTCCTCCGCAGTGAACCCCGGATCTTTCGTTACTCTATTTCCCCTGCTGCGCCCTCTCAAACAAGATACTCTGCCTTGAAGCCCCCGGCGCCTCTGAGGTATCAGCCAGCCTTATGCAACAAAACTTGGGTGTCTTTCCGAACCCTCCAGCGAAGCCGGAGTAGCCCCTTTGGGCCCCGGATGGATTAACTCTCAAAATTGAAACGGTTTGGCTTGACTGACCCTTCAAAGTGTGGGTTCAAGGTTAGCTCTTGCGTGCCGCAGCAGTGGGTTAGAGATTGAAAAGATTCACGAGTCACAGCACGGTCGAAATGCTGTTAGCACCAGTCAGGAATCACGCTCACGGAGATCGACCCGGCTTCCTCGGTTCACCACAGATACTGGAATCGTACCTATGAACATACACAGGAGAGAGATAATAAGCTTTCAAGGCTAAAAGGGTTTCTTGCTTAACCAAACGGAGAAATTTCTGTGGGGGAAATAACTAGAAATGGAATAAACAAAGAAAACACTCAGATTTTACAATTAATTTGAGAATATTAATCTAACCTGAAAAGAAACAATAACAGGGGTAAAACCAACAAAAATTAAAACTTAGCCTGACCCTAATTGGACAATAACCGAGGTCGTTGAAACAAGGAGTGGTCGGCGTTAGGCTGCGGTAGTGGACTGCGGGGGCCACAAAGGGGTACTTCTCTTCTCCAGTGGTTCACCTAGTTTGTTTAACACAATTGACAAACTGGTTTAACCCTTTAGGCGCCAGAGGTTTTTTCCTAAAACGTTCGATTTTGACATCTTAATTTCAAAAGGCTATATCTTAAAAGTGATAAAAGTTAGAGACTTTCTGTAAATTAGAGAAATATTAAGGATGACCCAAAGTTTATGTAGGGATTAAATTTTCCCATCTAATTTGCATATTATGACGTCATATGGTGGCGGCTATATTGGATTATAGATTTTTCATGAAAAGTCACAAGTTTAAATGATAAAATGCAGCACTTCTTTCCCCCCAAAATGTCCCTCACCTTCTGTATGCTATATTGCACAATACTGAATGCTCAGGTAAATAGTAAGTAGTAAACAAACTGTGTAAATCATTACTAATAAATGGTAGAAACAAACCGAATGCATGTAGTGGTTGGCCTTTTGCTGTAGAGATTTTCCATTTACTACATACAGTAGGCACTCTGATTATATATATATATATATTACATATATATATATATATATATATATATATATATATTATTCATATGACACACAAACACAAGTAGACAAGACCTGTTTAGTTGCCCCGTGTCACACCGCCTCTGCTCCTGCTACGAGCAGCGCGGGCGCGGCCAGATCTGCCTCGCCCCAAAGTGCGCACAGCTCGGACTACTGTCATTGCGACTCCCCACGTTGCCCCATAACTGTCCTATGAATACTTTGACCTCGTCTAACATACCCAGTAGCTTTAGACAAAGTCTCCACCACAATAATGTTGCCGCGATTGCGGAGAGGCACAGGGTCAGAAGACAAACTACATGGTTAGCGCGGTAAAAAAATCTCCCGCCTCGTTCCCCACAACAATAACACACCTGCTAACTTCGCGATGAACACTCCGACCCCGGGAAACATTGTTCCCACCACTGACATTGGGCAAAGGATTCACCGTTTGTGCTTGGTGAAACGTACGGGCTATACTTTCACTTTCATAATCACCGTCAACTTCTGAAGGCAGATATTTCCCTTCAGAACCAGGGTCCGCGAATAGAAGACCCAACACTTCATTGTGGGTAAGCTTTATTGATGCAATTAGACAATAATAATAATAATAATAATCTAATGCAAATACTCGCTGACGTTGACAATATTGCTCTGATAAAATGGCTCACTCGCACACTAGCTCCGCTTTTGTTCGCGCTGATTCAATGTGCTCTAGCTCGAAGATTTTGTATAAAAGCATGACGTTTTTTTGAGTCGGGGATGAAGTATAACATGTCTGCCATCTAGTGGATGGGAGGTCGAAGGAAATTTGACACCCTATTTGACAAAATCGGCCGTTTTATTCAGTGCCGCATCTTGTCGAGTAAACTCGACCGTGGCGCCTAGAGGGTTAAATCAAATCTAAGTAAGCCTGGGAAATTTCACAGAAGTTATATTGGTTTTATAATATTTATAACGAAATGATTATAAAATCCTGAAAGGGAAGAGGTATAGGTTGGATTAACGCAGCGTGTAGTTGGTAGAAGGCTGATAGCCAGACTTGAGGAGGATGTCAACAACAGGGGGTGCTTCTCCCTCTGGTGGGCCTTTGAACGGACTGGGGAGGGGTAACCTTTCCTGTCTTTCACTTTAAGTTATTAGAAGTTATTAGCTGAAACAAATAACTCAGAAGGTTCAGAGATGAGATTGCAAAGAGAAAGTTCTGAGAAAATGTTTGGCTTGAGGGGTTTATGGCTGAAATTTAATTCACTTTGTTGAAATAAACTCACATAAACTGCCTCAATCCAAAACGGGAAAGTTTATTTTTCGAAATAAACAGCTTTAAGTTCGAATCTGTATTTAAACAGTTCCTTCATTGAACCTCTAAGTTTAATTTGGAAGAACAAAAAAAAATTGTCTTAACCTCTACCGTCCACGCGATGGCGCAATTTCGCTAACAGTTAGAAACTGTGGGTTAGAGTTTCAAAGGAAAACTGACTAGCTTGCACTTGCGAGTTACCTCCACGCGATGGCGCAATTCTGCCCACAGAATGACGTCACCGACAGTGGGTCAAAGTTCAGAGGGGACAATAATTTGAAAGCACGCACTTCACTATTCCAACCACGCGATGGCGCAATTCTGCTCACAAAAATGAAAGCTTTAGCATAAGTTCTGCCGGGAAGACCTAATTACTACGTCAACTTTCGCTTCACTTCTATCCAATCATATTCTCATGCTCACTGTATAAATGCTCACTTACACATGTTTGAGTTCGCAGATACTGAAGCGACGATTACCCCCATCCTCCCCACCACCACCAGGATGGTCCTGCCCAAACCTCCCGTGGGGGTCGGCTGCGCCCCTGCCTTCATTTTCAGGGAGGAATTGCAGATCCGATACCCTCGGATTATGCTCTACGGACGGGGCCTACGCCAAATGACTTTGTATATTATCAGCTTGCTGAGCTGTCAATAAATGTACGATTGTTGAAATAATTCTCCCGAGTCTTTCTGGTAGAACTACGTCACAGGCTGTGGGATCAAATTTCAGGGAGAGACACACTACAAACTTGCACGAGCTGTTTTAAGCCACGCGATGGCGCGCTCGAGCTCTGTACACGGTTTACAGTGTTCTCTGCAACAAGGCCTGGGCCGGCTTTTTATTCACAAAACAATTAACAGCGTGCACAAACCCACAACATTTACTGGTTTTCTTTGCAGTAAAATCAATACGAGGAGTTCCTATTTAACCCTAGAAACACCACGTGTGGCCACGATCGGCCTTTTGTGCGTATTTTCGCACAGAATCAACGGGAAACAAAGTAAAAGCTTACAACGGGTAGCTGATTCCGTACACTTTCATTCGAGCCCACGTTTGCTATAGCCAGTGCCTTTACAGAAGGAGCATCGCTTCTGAAGGTCTTATCTTTACCAGTTTAAACGTTTAATAAGAAGATTTCGTCGTTCTTAAAAACGTAATTAAACAGTATAAAAAGTGTACACAGTTATGTCAGAGTTTTTTTCTGCACATTTAACTGGAGAGTTTTTGTAATACTGTAACACACACAGGAGAGCTGGGAGAGAATGCGTTTAGATTCTCTGCCAGCCGTGCTGCGTTTCACAAGCTTCTGCTTGGAGTCGACTTAATGCAAAATTCAACGGTTGTACAGTTATTAACATTCACAAATCACATCTGAATACAATATGCATATGAATCCACAACTGAAGTTTGAAAATTGCCCGCATTCTCCACCATAAATATGTAACAATACTGGCTTTGAGTATAAATTGGGAAATTAGCACTCAAATGGGGAATTAAATATTCATGGGTTTTGATGAATATTATTTGCATACGCCCCAAAGTGGTTCCAAATATGGGCTTGTCCCGCCTTGACTATATGAATATGTATCAGGATTACTCGTGACAATAATTCATATAGAGAAAGGGAATGATTTTAATCAGTCGTATTTAGAAATACAACTTTAACCACCTAGCTTCAAATATTATATGTATGACATATAATATTTGCATCAACACTTCGATCTGTTTAGTTCCTGGCAAGCAAAATCACATCCATATGGCCATAATGGATATAACTTACCCCCCAAGAGACCAGATAGGGAATATTTCAACTATGCAATGTTTAAGAAGTGTGGTAGAGCGTTTAAGGTAGCATAGAGAATCGCATCTTCATTGACTTCAGGATATGGATTCAAAACACATGAACTCAGGCAAAGATTAATGAAGTTTAATAAAAGACACTTTAAGGTACGTACACGATCAAGAATATATCTTAACAATATGCATAAACAAGACAAATGATTATAAAACGATTACGTAGCGTATATAGTAACACAATGTTAACCAAGAGATGGAGAGAGAGAGAGAGAGAGAGAGAGAGAGAGGTAGAGAGGTTTTAGAGGTAGAGAGAGTTGGAGGAATTACACAGTTTAAGGAATACTTTCGATACTCAAGAGACCAGAGGATTCTCAGACAACCTTAAACTAGCCTTTGTTTCAAAGATCAGATTAGAATGAGCCTACTTGTGTCGCTGGTGTAAAAAGACCTCGTCTGGTGCGTAGAGTGCTGTTTCTTGAGCTTCGCGGGTTTCCGGGTGGCGTCACGTGGTTGTTTGGAGCAGAGTGGAAACACTAGGCTTTTCGCTCGTTAAAACGCTGGATCAAGAAAGTAGCTTAAAACTTGTGTAAAAATAAAGACTTAGTCTTAGGAACGGAAAGTAAACGGAGAGCAAAGCTCTCTGAAGCGAAGTTGAAGCTAGAAGTTAGAGAGACTAGAATTAGAACGGAGGACTAGACTAGAGTGAGAATATTCGCGGTCGTTTCAAAATATGAATGAAACGGGAGCACGCCTATTCTGCGCGTGAGAGCCAATCACGAGTGGGGATGTTGTGGCAAAACTTCATACAAACATCATCACTGAATAAGGGACACTTAGAATCTTCATAAAAAGTTATAAAGTATTTATTCCTCTTGCAAGAGTGATCCTCGTCACCAACACACATACAGCGAGTCAGTGAGGAGAGATAAGGGAAAGGCAGTCTCTGTCCATTTTATATCTTATTCCCTTCAAGGCCTTTACTTATTTCCCTCCCCCCGTAAGAAAGATATAGATACCAGTCTGTCTTCCTTATTCTTTAACTGGCTCACGAGGGCTCACGAGGCCTTAACCTTTAGGCTATAACGTACAAATGCACTCAAGATGACCCTTTGACCATGTGCCTTCCCTTATCCTCACTGACTCCCCAACACAGCAAATTATTACACAAAGCCCCTTCTCACTGCAAGTGAGAAAGCCAGATGGGCCTTCATTAAAAATCACTGAAATACAGAGTAATAAGGAAAATTCCACTACATCTCCTCTCTGTTTATCATACACTGATAACTTGATTAATCAAACACTGTAATAATAGTAGTAAAATAATAATGGTAAATAATAAATGCAATAATAAACGCAAGTTCAAGTCATTACATCATAAAAATCCCCCCTCCTTGAACCTGTGATGAAAAAGTTTAGAATGAAAAAAGCATAAGGCTGTTTTTGTGGGGGAAAGTCCCCATAATATTTTAGCAAGCATGTAAATAGGTTTACTAATGCCGGGCTCACTACCGCAGTCACACTAGTAAGGAAAAAGATTATAGCACAGTAGGAAAAACAAACATTCAAATTCAAATCATAAAATTGTAATAAAACCTCAGTTTCAAACCCTGTCCTTTTCCGCCCTCTCATGGCATATCACCCGTTCTCAGACCAGGGAAAAAACATTTTAACTCAATTAACACGTTTCACTGTAACTTCCGCTACTGGTGTCATCATACTGGTGTTCATCAATATCATCATCGTTTGGATAGACTGTCATTTTCACCAATTGAACAGACATTCCCACTTTAACCAGTTTTCGCACTAACATGGTCACCCCTTGTATAAAACATGGTATGCATAACAAAATCAGTAGTATTATAACTAAAATTGGCAATACAGTTTGAATCAACCAAAATCCCCAACCATCCCCCAGATGCATTATCCAGGTCAGCCAGTTTTCATTCACTGGCTCAGGCTCCTGCACTGCCCTTCTCATGTGCTCAATTACATCTGTTATGTTGTCACTGTAATCTGGAATATTGAAACAACAAGACACACCTAGCATTTTACAAACTCCTCCTCGTTCTGCTGTGATCAAATCTAAGGCTAAACGATTCTGGATCACTGCCTCTCTTAAATGTCTCATCTCATCATTTATCATGTTTATAGCATTTTCAGTAGCATTTGCTATTGCTAGTACAGACCACGCTAACCCATTTACCTTGTTTATCGTTACTGTCGTTCCCACCCCTAGGAAAATAGACCACCCCACATTTGCCCCAGGTGTTGTCCATGGATCGGATAATGTGTACCCCGAATAATGGCTTGGCAAAACCCCAGGCAAAATCTTAACACTTCTTTTCTCTCTGGCCCTTGGCGTTTTGTTTGGCAAATACACAGATGTCCCCACATTTATCAAAGCTGGATAACAGCACCCTGACCACCCGTGTTCAGGCATCCTGTGAAATGCTCTGTTCCCACAAACCCACACTGCTGCTGGTGAAGTCTCATACAGTTTACCAAATGGACATGTGAAACTAATTTCTTTGCCGTTGAGTGTCGCTGTGCAATTGTTCACTGTCCCGCCTTTCATGTTGATTCTGACCCTGCAGTCAGACCATCCTGTTGTGAAAAGTCTCTGTGCATCTGAACAAACGCACACATCACCTTTCTCATGTGTTACTTTAAGTGGTGGAATTGCTATATCAGTGTTGTTATATCGTCGAATGTTGTCACAGCTGTCCTCAGGTTGTTTCGTTGGTGTCTCTCCTTTCTCCAGCTCAGCTGCTGCTAAAAGCACATCAGTCATTTGCTGTGGAATCAGACACTTTGTTACATTAGCTGTTGCTACAGTCAGTGGGACAGCCTTCCACGCGTGTGACATTTGCAAACAAAGCCAGCAGCTCGTCGTTATCTCTAATTCCTCTTTCTGCAGCATAGCCAGAGCACAGGCCTTGTTACCTTGACATTTCATCATGGCTTTCTGCACTTCAGGATTTCCTTGACCCTTTCCCATGTCTCCGTTCTCCATCCATGCCAGCTCGTCCCTTGTTTCTCGTTCGACCTCAGGTGTTACAAAAGGTTTTAAAGTTGGGACTGCCTCATTTACAATAATGTCAATTTCTTCATACCAGTCCGTTCCCTCTAAATCTAGTCCACAATAGTACTTGCCTTGGTCTGACAGTCTTACTTGTGTTAGCTCGACCGTCATCCCGTACCTGTTATTGCTTAGTCTGTGTTTTGCAAATACCTTGAATCTTTTGTCTTTGCCCCACTTGAAGTTGGCTGCGTACGCTTTCACGTCGCCCCACTTACATGGGTGTTCGCAGAAATAGAAGCCTGCGTACTCCTCGCTGCGTCCCTCACAGCCTGGACAGTTCTTTTGATAGGGGTTGCAACTGAAACTCACATTTGATCCTTCATGAACTGTCACCGTGCTCCTCTCGAGACCCCTCGCTGGTTCCACCGCTTCGAAGGCGTCTCTCCTAGCACGTTGTCGAGTTGCGTTGTTCCTCTCTGTTGTTGCAGTCCTGTTGGTTTGATCTCCTGTTGATAACACTTTCAAACCTTCTGTGAAGTGCAGTATTAGCAAGCAAATTGTCACTGATAACACAGTCATTATGAATGTGGTCTTAAACAGGCCACACATTCCTGGCACTCTGAATGGATGCCACGGTCTCGTACGCTCCATGTTCTCAGTCACTCTGATCAAAAGTTCAGCTGTATGACCAGAAAGTGTTAGAGAAATACAGTCTTTAAAGCACCAAAAGTCTTATCTGTTCTGTTGTCACCGGTTTTCAGCCGGATTTCGTTTGCAGTCTGGCGCTAAGAATTTTTAATCTTGTTTGTTTTTCAGTCTGTACCTTTTCACGCCACACAATTGTTTTTCTCTGTCTTCAGGCTCTGTTGTGTCTTTTGCATGGCCTTGCTTTTGTGCAGATAATGGTACTTGCTGTTCAAAGCTGGATCTTGACGGTCATTGGCGTTGACCCTCCTCCTGCGATTGCTCCGCCTCCGCAATGGGCGGCACCTTCCTGCAATGGTCTGGTTGACCCTCCCCCTGCGACTGCTCCGCCTCCGCAATGGGCGGCACCTTCCTGCAATGGTTTGCGTGGACCCACGTGGCCCTCTCCGCGACCTTCACCGCCGTGTGCGTCACCAGAAGCACCTGGAAAGGTCCAAGCCACCTTTTCGCCTTCCAGCTCTTTCTCCTGTGATCACGAATCACCACGAAATCGCCAGGCCTGACGTCGTGTAAAAACGTCTCAGCGACTCTCCCCTGGGTAGCTTTCACCTGCACAGAAATGTTTGATAACAGACACGACATTCCTTTGCAGTAATTCAACATGTCACTCTCACACACATCCGTTGATGGCAGTCGTTGCTTACCCCCCTCTATTCCCATGAATGGTGGTCTGCCAAACAAAATTTCAAATGGGCTCAAGTTTGTTTTCACTCTTTTTCTCATCCTCATGTACATCAGTACAATTGGTAGGGCCTTAACCCAAGACAGACCTGTCTCTTCGCAACATTTTGCCAATTTGTTCTTGATTGTCTGGTTCGATCTCTCTACTGCTCCTCCTGATGAGGGCGCGTAACTGCAGTGCGTTCTCATATCAATGCCCAAGAACTCTCCTACCTGCTTTATTGCAGCATTTACAAAATGTCTGCCATTGTCAGAGCTGATTTTTCTTGGAATTCCCCATCTCGGAACAATCTCGGTTAACAGGGCCTTTGCCACTGCTGCCGAATCTTGTTGCGAGGTTGGGAAGACCTCAACCCATTTTGACCACATGTCAACCATCACCAGACAGTGTTTCAGTCTCCCACACGGGGTTAACTCGATGAAATCCATCATTAGATATTCAAACGGACCTGCTGGCGCTGGTTGAGATGCTAAGGGTGTTTTTATGCCTCTTGCCACATTGTGTGTGTTGCAAATGACACATCGTTTGCAAACATTTTCAGCAACCACTGTAAACCCCTTAGTGAACCATAAATCTTTCATCTGCATTACCATCATTCCCTTCGACACGTGGTCACGCCCATGTGTCAACTTAGCGTAATGCTGAAAGAAGTGCTTGGGTAAACAAGGAATGCCATCATCACTCATCCACACACCCCCCTGGAGGCCGCAGCCAGACGACCTCCATTTCTGTTTTTCTGCTCCTGTGGAGAAAGTCTGCATACTTTCTAAACAAAGAGAAATGTCAGGGTTAGTCACAGATACCAAAGCACAAGACGTTTCTTTTGTCTCCTTCGTTGCCGCGGCCTTCGCCGCCGCGTCGGCTCTCGCGTTTCCTGTGGAGATAAAGCTTTTATCGTTAGAGTGCGCTGCGCATTTACAGATTGCAACCTTGTCTGGCAAAAGAATGGCATCCAAAAGCTCAGCCACAAGTGAGGCGTTCAATATCGGATGTCCATCCGATTTCAAAAAATTCCTGTGGGCCCAAATTGCCCCAAAGTCATGCGTAATCCCGAATGCGTAACGCGAGTCTGTGTAAATCGTCACACATTTGTCAGTCATTAATTTACACGCTTCTGTCAGAGCAACCAATTCAGCTGCCTGAGCCGAATAATTCGATGGCAATTTGCCAGATTTCAACACGTCAAATTCAGTAGTAACCGCGAAACCAACCTTATTCAAACCTGTTTGTGGATCTTTCGAAGCTGATCCATCCACAAAGAGGACATTGTCACAATTCTCCAAAGGTGTGTCCAACAGGTCTGGACGTGGTGTACACACCTGTTCCAATGCTGATAGACAACAATGATGCTCCTCTCCATCATCTTCTGTTGGCAGAAGTGTGGCAGGGTTCAAAGTTGTGCATCTTTTCACAGTTATGTTCGGCATGTCAAGCAAAATCGTGTGATACCTCAGCCATCTGGCCGTAGACAAATGTGATGTTCTCTGCTCCTGCAAAATCATGGAGACTGCGTGTGGGACCATCAAAGTCAAATCAGAATACCCCACAAATTCCCTCGAAGCCAGCACAGCCAGCTCAGCAGCCGCCACAGCCCTCAGGCAGAGTGGCAGACCTGCTGCGACTGCATCAAGCTTCGTTGAAAAATACGCTACTGGTCTCAGCCTGTCACCATGGGTTTGCAAGAGCACTGAACTCATAAAGCCTTTTTTCTCGTCTACCATTTGTGTGAATGGTTTGTCAACCGCTGGCAGGCCCAACGCTGGAGCCTGAGTCAGTTGCAGCTTCAAGGTTTCAAAAGCTTCCTGTGCCTCTGTGGGCCAATCAATCTTGTCACATGATCTCAAGCCTTTCCCTGCTGTGAGGGCTCTCAAGGGCTTTTCAAGCAGTGCATAATTTGGAATAAACGTTCGACAATATGCACACATTCCCAAGAATGATAACAATTGTTTCTTTGTTATGGGTCTTGGTACATCTGCAATCGCTTTAACTCGTTTCTTAGAGAGAGCTTTACTGTTTGGTGTGATTGTGTGACCCAAAAAGGTTATTTCCTGCTTCACAAACTGCAGCTTTGTCAGGCTGACTCTGTGCCCCTCCCTTTCCAAATGTTTCAGGAGAGTCACACTGTCAGCCACACAGGTAGCCTTATCTCTCGAACAGACGAGTATGTCGTCGACATATTGAACCAAGGCCATTCCGTTCGATAAAATTAACGGTTCGAGACTCCGTCTGAGCGCTTCATTGTAAATCGTCGGAGACTCGCAGTACCCCTGACACAAACGAGTAAAAGTGTACCCTTTGTTGTCAAAATCAAACGCAAACCAGAACTGACTATCCTTATCCACTGGAACGCTAAAGAAAGCGTTGGCCAAATCAACCACAGTGAAATACATTGCATCTTTCGGAATTTGTGACAAAATGGTGTACGGGTTCGGTACGCGCGCAGCTCTCGCAATAACGGCTGAATTAACCGAAATGAGATCTTGCACGAAGCGCCACTGAACGGTGTCATTCTTATTAGCTGTTGCCTTTTTTACTGGGAAAATAGGTGTTCGTACTGGAGAATCATGACACGGGATGATGACTTTCTCTTTTAAAAGAGATTCAAAAACTGGCCGGATCCCCAACAAAGCTTCCTTTTTCAGGGGATATTGTTGTTGACACGGCCTGTAATCAGACTTTGGAGTGATTACCACTGGTTCACAACCTTTAATTAAACCAACGTCATATTTATGCTTTGACCACAACGTTGAAGGTATTTCTGCCAGAACAGGATGAATGTCTGTGGCAGAAATAGCTCCGTGATCATGCTTCTCCATTACATTCTTTTCAATAGCAGTCACAGTTCTCTGTACATCAACCTCAAAATCACAGCTTAGCATAGATGCCCCTGCACTTTCACTGTGTTTCACCCCGTCTCCCCTTTCAGCCCAATCTCTGGCTGTCATGCATTTTCTCACAAAAGGGCCCAACTCCTCCCATTTCTGCGCTCTGCCCTTGGTCACTGACAAGTGTGGCGCAGACACTCCTGCTATCAAATACAGCTGCATTTGTTTTTCTGACAGGCAAGCTGAGAGCGCACACACATTCTCATTCCAAAAAAGTTTATCAAACCGCATTTTCTCATTTTCTGTCCCGTTAAACCACTCCTCCTCAAATTGTAGTTCACGCTCAATAACAACATGTGACGTGCAATGCAATTTGTCAGGCATCATAATTTCTCTGTTATCTGATACTGTGCGATCCTTTGCCAATTTCAAAATCATTTGTGCCCAATCAGAATCTTTAATCTGCCACTCGTAAGCCCACTGTGGCTCAAATTTTGCACAACACATCTGCTGTTCTTCCTCAATTACAATACCCATCGGGCCAGCAGTGAGTTTCAAATTTAACTCACACATCAGATCCCTCGCCAATAATGGAGCTGGACAGGATGCAGAACACAAAAACGCATGTTTTAATGTTCTGCCCCTCTCCGTCTCGCATTCTAACGGCACAGTGAAATTGTCTGAAATATCATGCCCTGACGCTGACGTGCTTTCAAACACTACATCTGTCAATCTTGGTTTGCATGGCAAGTCATATGGCCTTATTGTGGATCGGGCTGCTCCCGAATCCACAAGAAAATCTACCATTGTACCATCAACTAACATGGGATATCTCGGTAGTCTTAAAAACCCTGCACCTTTGTACATTCTCAAACATTCAGCAGACACAGCATTATTCAAATTTTCATCAGTCACACATAAAGGTTTGCAAGCATTTTCTTCATTGCAGAGAGCATTATGTGAATCAGTGTATTTGTGCGTGTTGTGCGTGTGTGTTAAAAAAATTTCACTTCCCTTTCTCGCAGCCGGTTGAATGCCTGTCGCTCGCCCTCCCCTCTCCTGTTCTCCGTTCCTCTCCAGTCAATCCGCCTTCATCGCCTCCGGGCAATCCTTAGCCCAATGTCCCTCTTCCTTGCACACTCGGCACTTTGAGCATTTGAAAAAGTCATGTTCATTGCTTTCGCAAAGTCCACATTTCCACTTTCCTTGATACACTTTCTTCTTCTTGTTGGCCCAGTTTTGTCTCGCTGGTGGTGCACTCGTGCTAGCTTTGATCTGTACAGCGGCCAGCTGCAACTCTCTGTCCGCCTTCAGTTTCACAGCTTTGTCCCTCTTTGTCAGCAGCTGTTCTTCGGCGTGCACAGCGTGCGCTAGAGCGGTTGTAAGTCGCCCGCTCTGCCACTCGATGTAGCTCGCTTTCACCGCCTGTGAGATTTCTGGTCTCAGCCCGTCCAGGAAGCGGCTCTGCAGATGGCACTCCCACGTGCTTGGCTGCACTCCCCTGTCCGCCGGCTCGTCCATACCGCTGTGTTTCTGAAATGCATCAAAAAGTCTGGCATAATAGTCACGAACGGACTCTTCTCTCACCTGGCGACAGCTGTTGATCTTTTCTGTGTCCACTCGTGCTGGGAAAGCCTTTTTTAATTCTTCTGCGAGTTTCTTCACTGCCCCCACATACTGTGCGTTGGTTCCATGCTCCCAGTCTCCATGCACTCTTCGGTGTTCGGTTTTTGGCATGTGGCAACTCACTTTGTGCCAGTTCGTGGCCCCCAGTTTCACGGCTAACAGTCGTTTCAGTTCTTGTGTGGTGGGGCTGAACTCCTCACAGAAAGTGACTAGTTCGCTTGAAAATCTGTCACCTGCGTCGTCCGGGCTCGGCAGATGAGCCATCGCTTCTTTCATGTCTGTCACAGTCCATGGTCTGTAGACCATCACCGAGCCGTCCGGTCCCGCCACTTCCACCATCGGGGCTGTGATGTTAACTGTTTCATCTCTGACCTGTGATCTTGTGACGACCTTCTTCGGCTTGGCTCCTCTCTGTTCGTCCGTGATCTCCGTGATTTCGTCCTCCTCGCCCTGGGCCACGTGCCTGGCCGCTTGTTGCGCTGCAAGGTCTTTGTGCACTGCTTGTGCCGCTTGCACCGCTAGCTGTTGGAGTGCCAGTGCCATCGTCGCTTCCTGCTGCCGTTGCGTTTCTGCTCGTGCGGCTTCTACCGCCTCCTGCTCTCGCTGTGCTGCCTGCGCTGCAGCTCTTGCTTCTCTGTCCTTTCGCTCCTCTTCCGCTTCCTGCGCTTCACGCGCTTCACGCGCTGCCAGCGCGGCTTGTGCTTGTCTCTCTCTCTCTTCTCCTTGTGCATCGAGTTGCGGTCCGGCTGGTGCTCGCGGCTGGATGGGTCTCGATGGAGAACAGTCAAGGTCGGGGTCGAACTTCAGTGCAGTCAATCCGGCTCCTGGGTAGTGTGTTTTGTACTCCGGCGGTGCCGGTCTCACCGTCATTTCATGTGGAGAAACACAAACATACTTTGGGTTAGTCGGTTCTGGTGGAGCAGACACACATACAGGCAGACTTTCACACTTTTCATTCTTTCTTCCTGCTAATTCTTTTTGCATTTGTCTTCTTTGTCTTTTATCTGCTTCTTCAAGCCAGCAATCTACTGTGTTTTCACATTTTTTGCATACATGCCTAACACATTTACAACAACAACCCGGTTGTTTCTCACTACTCTTTTCCACTGAGTCTCTCACCACTTTCAGCCTCGTGAGGCTCAATGTTCCCTCTTCGGGAAAATCATGATGCTTGATTAATTTCTCAATATCTTGCATGCATTTCTGACCATAATGTTTTCTCATTTGGTAGTACACCGGTGTATCATATTTCATAATCTTGCTCTGAGACATTCCCATATTGGCTGCTCTCTGTTCTCTCCGTGGATTTCTCTCTGCGCGCGTTCTCTTTATTTGTCAGGCGTCCCTTGACAAATCCGACCTTTCTTTTAACCCAGTCGGACGGGTTACACTATTAGTGTCACTATTAGTGTCCTCCTAATTACGGTTTACCAAAAAAATCTGTTACGACTTTCTTGGCTCCCCCTAATTAGCCTCAGCACCCGAAAATAATTCGCTCCGTGGTGGAACAATTAATTTTCAGGTACCTATCTGTATGAAATGTCTTGGTCTGTCACAGTTCTCAATTAATTCCAGATTATTTATCTGCTTGAAATATCTTGTTCTGTCACAGACCTCAATTAATTTCAGATTATTTTCCTCGTATCTGTTTGAAATATCTTGATCTGTACGTAGATCTCAATTAATTTCAGATTCCGTACCACAAAACAAACAGCCCTCAGCCAATATGGTTCAGTTTCACTTTTTCTTCCCCCAATTAAACTTAATTTAATTATACCTTACCCAGAGATGCTGTTTGGAGCCACCTGAGTTCTTTGATTCCAGTGGCCGGATCCGGTCCTAACGGCGGAAACGGTCCCTCGTCTCTCAATTCTTTTCTCGAGGTAGGGTTGGAACTTTTCAGTACCAAGGTGATCAGCCGCCGCCCGTCCGTCAGTCCCGGAATCACGTCCAAGAAATCCCACAATTCTGACACCAAGTTGTTGTGGCAAAACTTCATACAAACATCATCACTGAATAAGGGACACTTAGAATCTTCATAAAAAGTTATAAAGTATTTATTCCTCTTGCAAGAGTGATCCTCGTCACCAACACACATACAGCGAGTCAGTGAGGAGAGATAAGGGAAAGGCAGTCTCTGTCCATTTTATATCTTATTCCCTTCAAGGCCTTTACTTATTTCCCTCCCCCCGTAAGAAAGATATAGATACCAGTCTGTCTTCCTTATTCTTTAACTGGCTCACGAGGGCTCACGAGGCCTTAACCTTTAGGCTATAACGTACAAATGCACTCAAGATGACCCTTTGACCATGTGCCTTCCCTTATCCTCACTGACTCCCCAACACAGCAAATTATTACACAAAGCCCCTTCTCACTGCAAGTGAGAAAGCCAGATGGGCCTTCATTAAAAATCACTGAAATACAGAGTAATAAGGAAAATTCCACTACAGGGATTTTGTGGTGCCAAGATTTCCTTTGTCTGTGAGGGTACGCCTATTGAGCGCGTGGGGAGAGGTCAGAGTTTACTCTGAAACCATTCTGCACATCAGTAAATGTTTAATAATCCATAATAGATTGTTTCTCAAAACAGATTCGGAGTCGTCTAATTTTCTGGTTTACAACCATACCAAACTTGGTACTGTTAGTGTCAGATCTGCTTCTGTGTCTTGTGCTCTGTGGGACTTTTATGTTGTAGTTTCTTTGTGTCTAGTTTCTGTATTATTTCCTGTGTCCTGTTTCCTGTGGCCAGGTTGTAGTTTTGTAGTCTTTTACATTTTCATTAGTCTGCTCCAGGTGTGTCATTTTCCCTTGCTAAGCTCGTTTACCCCTTTTGTTTAAATAGCCCTTGTTTTCTCTGGTTCTCTGTCGGTCGTTGTTTCATGTTGTTTCATGTCATGCAGGTGTCTCCAGTTCCCCGTGGTTTCTTTGTTTTTCTCAGTGTTATTTAGTTCTTCAAGTAAGTTATGTTTGTTTATTTTCATTAAAATCTCCCTGCATTTGGATCCTTCAACTCTGCCTGCCGTCTTTGATTCCCCCGTCCCGTGACAGTTAGATCATGTTAAAGAGAACTATATTGATTTTTGGGTATTACACGCATCTACTGGTCGTTTTTAATCCGGTAAACGCGCATTCTCCATCAGATTCTGCATGCGTGTTAATCGCCGTCTCAAACAGAAAGTTGCATTCTTTTAGAAAGCATTTTTTTCTCACTTTCAGGGTTCTCGTGCATGTGACTCTGTTTCTAACCCCCACTGCGTGTGTGTGTGTGTGGGACGGGGGAAGACGCGTAGTTGACCTGTTAACCTTAAAGGTGTAAAAACACGTGGTTAGTGTGTGTGTGTTCAGCTTTATGACAATGCATGAATAGAGCTACACGACGGGGATGTCCGTGCTTGAAAGAACCCAGACGCTGTGTGCGTCGTTCGCTGGACGATAAATTAAATTAAAACCCTAGGATGCCTCACCTTATCTGGCAGAGAATCAACTAAAAGCTTTCAGAATGCGTTAATGTCTCTGGTACAAAGGGAAGAAGACGCTATAGAATGCATTAACTCACAAAGTCTGTGTTTTCTCTAAGTTTCGAAAAATGCCAAGAATGCTTTTAGCCATGCAACAAGTCAACAAGTAGAAAATGTATGTTTTATATTTCACCATTTGGCATTTGTGCTACACAGGCAATATTTTTTAATAAATAAACAAGTGATAAATATAGTAAACAAATCTCATAGCCTACAAAGTAGGGAAAAAAAAATACTTTGACTTTTATTCAAATTCCAACATTGTTTGTGAAAGTCCAGCAAAGTTAAATGTGTCAAAATAAATATATAAATAAATAAATAGGCTATCTGAAAAGTTGTGTGTGTGTTATCAAGACAGGTTTACTGTTTGTCACATTCATGACAAATATAATGTTCATATCCCTCAGTACACAATTAATGTGCCCATCCCTCAGAAGATACACTTCACCCATTTCTCCCCAGGGACACAGGACGCAAACTCTTCACCGCACACAATGCAATCATCACAGGACTGATTTGTTTCATTTTTTTTTTTTTTGAACTGAAGAGCTTTCTCTTGGACTCTTTTACTGTTTTTCTACATTTTCTACTGTGGCCGGGAAGTGCAAAGCAACATTACAAAGAATTAAACACTTTTACAAAGCTCGAGACAAATTTACATTCTGGAAAACATTTTTACCTACCATAAAACACAATTACATGGGCTAAACACTTTTACCAAGGACAAGACAAATTAACATTTTAGAAAACAAATTAACAAGACGCAAAACACTTTTACCAGTCCCGAAACAAATTTACAAATGATAGATTCTTCACGGAAAGGGAATGTACCACATACCGGAAGTGACGAGTGAAAGCGGATGATAGGTGTTCTTGGTGAGCGCGGTCAATTCGTGTTGTGGAAGTGGAGTAAATATGGCGTGAATGAAGTTTATGGTGACCGAACATGGACTGCGGCCGAGGGATGTTTTGCCCGTTTTGTGGCAAACACATGAACAGCTTAACGCGGTTTTGCTTTACGTGTGGTCGGTGTTTGGAGTTTTTAAAGGACGCGAACCAGACGGAAACACCTGACATACTGCATCATTGCGTTCAATATTTTAACGAGGGCCACTCGTACGATGTAATCGTGGACATGATGTCAAGTCTACACGGTGTAAACATCAGCTTGAGGACTCTTAAAAGTAAACTGAACGAAGCCGGGTTTTACCGCAGAAAGGATTATTCCTCTCCAAACGCCGTGAGTAACGCCATCAGATCTGAACTTCGTGGACCTGGACAACTATTTGGCTACCGCACGATGTGGCAGGTACTTAAACAAAAGTACAATCTTCGAGTGAAGAGAGATGATGTGATGAATTTCCTCCGGGAGCTTAATCCTCGAGGGTGTGAGAGCAGAGCACGCAGAAGGTTTACAAGAAGAACCTATCACTCAATGGGACCTAACTATATGTGGCACGCAGATGGTTATGATAAACTTAAGCCATTCGGTTTGGCCATTTCGGGATGCATTGATGGATTTTCACGTAAAGTATTGTGGCTTGAATGTGGACCAACAAATAATAACCCAACAGTGATTGCTCATTATTTCATGTCATGTGTGCGAAACCTCGGTGTCATCTCCATGAGACTGAGGACTGATTGCGGCACTGAGAACGGCATAATGGCTGCAATTCAATGTACCCTACGCCACCATCACAGTGACTACTACTCTGGAGCGTCCAGCCACATGTACGGCTCATCTATAACTAACCAGCGTATTGAGTCCTGGTGGTCTATATTTAGAAGGGGAAGGTGAGTTGTCTTCATAAGGGGTAATTTGCATCTTTAATCATTCAATGTACTTTTCTTGTCAGGAACGAGTAATTGAAAACGAGCACAATAAATATCAATAAAAAATGTAAAACAAATCCTGCTCGTCAGGAATAGTTGTTCCTGAAAAGAAAATCGAATGACCAAAAGATGCACAGACCATGAATTTCATTACAACTAACCTTGATTTTATTATTCAAACATGTGTATTGAAAGTATAACTAAACATTTTTGTCCATTTCTATAGGTCTCAGTTCTGGATGGAGTTATTTGCAGACCTTAGAGATGCTGGATACTTCAACGGGAGTCATGAGCATCAGTGCCTATTGAGATATTGCTTTGGTGATGTTATTCAGAAGGACTTGGATGAGTGTGTGAGGCTGTGGAACAGTCACAGGATTCGCCCTTCCAGAACAGCAGCATGTCCAGGAGGAGTGCCCAATGAACTCTACTACTTACCACACAGGTGATAAACAGATCAAAGTATTAATATAACGTTTTAACTTATATGAAAAGAAATTCAAAAGAAAATAAAAAAATATATATTTTAAATATTGTTTTCATTGTAATTTAAATTTATTTTCTAATGTTTGTTTGTAAATTGTTTCTTTCTTTTTTTTGTTTTTCTTTTGAAGTTGACCAAAATTAACTAACTAACTAAAATAAATGCAATTATGTTTTCTATTTAACATAGGTTTGGCTCCAGAGACTGCGGATTTCAAATTGAACAGGCTGACCTGGATGCCCTTCCTGAGGCTAGCCTGCCAATGACTCCTTGTGGGGACCTAAACATGCAGGAGTACTTGGACTTTGCCATGGAACACAATCAGTTACAGAAGCCAGAGAACTGGGAGTCTGCATCAGAACTGTACATGAAATTAAAAGATATGGCTCAGCTATGAAATTATCAAAAAGGTATTTATTTTTGTAGTAGTGAAACACTGCTGCCTGCCTGAATACAATATTCATGAATCTGTCACCCAAAGCTTAATTGTTTTTAAGTGTGAAATAAATGAATCAAAAATAGTAATTAGTATTTATTTACTTTGTAAACAAAAGTTATTGTTTCTTTATCTAAAACAGTGATCACAAAGGGATCCCAGTTTGAGATTCATGGATCTAAAACATTTTCAAAATGTTAACTGAGAAAAGAACATGCTTACATACTGTAACATTATAAAAACAACTTTGGCAACTGCACTTTAAAGTGCATCTTTAACAACAACTTTTGCAGAGTCTTAACTCTAGGGGTCATCCATTATATAGCTTAGAAACAGCCGAATCCTGGACTATTTTGAATATCAAAGTCCATTTGTGACTTAAACAAAGTGTACGAGTCTAGGAGTGGTAATCTCAAGGAGTTTGCACATGTATTTGCCATTGGGAACGCAGAGTCATCCTCGAACTCTATTTGTGGCAGTGGTTCCAAGCCAGATGGGGGAAGTGAAGACAGTCCAGTAGCAAACATCAAAACATCTTCAACAGACACAGCAGCCTGGCTTTCTGCAAAGAAAAAAAATTCAGATACATCATTGCAATGTGTTTTCTTAAAGGAGAACTCCGGTGCAAAATTAACCTTTGGTCTAATTACACATTGTTACCTAGTCAACCGTTATCTGAGATTTGTTTTCATGATTATCGAATGTAAATAGTTTTATCTCTAAAAACAGTTTAGCCAATAACGCTAGTATTACGCTAGTATATGGGGCATGGAGTAATGACAAATAAAAATCGTTTGTTAATACCACTAACAAGGCTCAAAATAGCCCCACACTAACACGGTAGCATAATGAGGGTCCCTACATGCAAACCGAAGCATTGAGAACTGTGTAAGTGTCCAGACAGTTTAATAAGAAGATATTTTATACATAGTCAACTTCACGTATATAAGCAGAATCCATCTTTGAAAAACAGACTCTATCAGTCGAACTACGAACCGCCGATCCAAATGCGCTGAACTGTGTAGAATCTCATATGGTCCAGCGCATTTAGATCGGCGTTTCGTTAATTGACTGATCGAGTCTGTTTTTCAAAGATGGATTCTGCTTGTATACGTGAAGTTGACTGTATGTATAAAATATCTTCTTATTAAACTGTCTGGACACTTACACAGTTCTCAATGCTTCGGTTTGCATGTAGGGACCCTCATTATGCTCCCGTGTCAGTGTGGGGCTATTTTGAGCCTTGTTAGTGGTATTAACAAGCGATTTTTATTTGTCATTACTCCATGCCCCATATACTAGCATAATACTAGCGTTATAGGCTAAACTGTTTTTAGAGATAAAACTATTTACATTCGATAATCATGAAAACAAATCTCAGATAACGGTTGACTAGGTAACAATGTGTAATTAGACCAAAGGTTCATTTTGCGCTGGAGTTCTCCTTTAACTAGTTATAAAAACAAATGAACTAACAAACCTTCACAATCAAGGAGATAGTCTGCCCAGTAGGCCATGGTTTGACTTTCTTTAAGTCTTCGATTACTCCCCGAAGGACTGAGGTCAGGTTTGAAGAGACTCTCAAGTTCAAAAGCAGTGAGTCGCCTTTCAGAGTGGAACAGGACAGGGGCCATCAAAGTAGGGTGTTGCTGTAGTGCAGTCAAAAACTGCAGGGTTGAAAGACCATCTCTGAATCTACAGAGTGAACACAAACATTGTTTCACTGCTGTGTAGTGCCAATTGAATTTAAATTATCTAAAGAAAACTATTAAATATTCTCTTCTCTACAATTACTATCCACCTTAATAAACATACATGTATATTTTCCTCTATGGAAGAGTTAGTCAGGAGGAGAAACTTGAGATCTAATTTCTGTTTTTGCTTTGTCATTATGATGTATTGTGTGTAGATTGATGAGGAAAAGGATTAATATACATTTTAAATTGAATCTATAAGGTGTGAAGACTTAAAGGATAGTTCACTTTAAAATTTAAATTCTGTCATAATTTACTCACCCTCAAGTTGTTTCAAACCTGTATTAATTTATTTCTTCTGCTGAACACAAAGAAATATATTTTGAAGAATGTCAGTAACCAAACAGTTGACTGTTCCCATTGACTTCCATAGTAGGAAAAAAAAAATACTATGGAAGTCAATGGGTACAGACTACTGTTTGGTTACTGACATTCTTCAAAATATCTTTCTTTGTGTTCAGCAGAAGAAATAAATTAATACAGGTTTGAAACAACTTGAGGGTGAGTAAATGATGACAGAATTTTAATTTTAAAGTGAACTATCCCTTTAATGAAGGCACTGTTTGACACAGAATGAAGCAACATCACATATCAGTTGAAATACACTAAGGTACAAATTCTGTCACAGTGACAAATTGATAACAGATATACATGCTTGCATAAACCAAAGATGGGGACCATGAGGCATTTTAAACTAAAAATTCTTACAAAAATACATTAAAAAAAGAAAATCTCATCACCACAAATATTATCTTACCTGTCAATTACAGATGAGTTGCGGTCAATAATATACCATTGGAGGTAGTCAGACACGATTTCTTTCTTTTCTTCCACAGTAGCCACACGTCTCAGACAACCTGCTGTCTGTAACATTGTGCTGTGTCTCATCATACATTCTTGCAGAGCATCCAACGAAGCAGCATTCTCAATCTGAAAGAGATGAAAATAGGTATAAACACCCCAGTCAATAACTGTGTGCACTGTATCTTCTTGCCTATTTTTTAATGACATATTGTAGCATCTTACACTATCAAAAACGAATAAATTAATTAAATAAATTCTGCACGTGATATAGGAAGTAAACATGGTCTCAAAACACTGCAGGAACTATGTAAAATTCTGCCCTACCATTATTTACTACCAACTTATGCTATTCTCACCTCTTGCAAAGCTTTCCCTATTTCTTCATCAGTTATTAAATTACTTGTTGCTTTGAATGAAGGCTGGCCTGCAAGATAATGTACAAGATCTTCCGACAGGAAATGGGGTCCTGGACCTCCATGCACAACTGACACAGCAATCATCTTTCCTGCCAGGTAGTATTCATCCTCCCTAACAGCTGTGAATTAATTCATATTGCAAAATAAAACAAACAATGCATTACTGTATATACTGTAATATACAAGCATATGTCATGTGATATATATGGTCAATGAACATTAACCAACCATTAGTAGCCTATAGTACACATCTAACCAATATGCATACCATTTGCATTGTAGACCAGGAACCGATGTCCTTCTGGTCCATCAAAAATGGGCCGGTCTTTTAGGTGTTTCATTAATAGAGTTAAAAACTCTCGTCTTGGACCACCAGTGTCAATTCCCTCTTCCAGAACACCAGTATCATCAGTAAATTTAACTAGCATGTCACAGGTTTCAGAATATGTTGTACGCTTGAAACCTCTGACTGCCCCATCCCAAACATTAGCCCTTGAGATGTTGAACCGGCTGACTTTTTTACGATCAATAGGAAGCGACAGGTTTGCTACGATGTCAGGTAATGCAATGTCCGACTCCTCCCTGTAATGACAAAAAGTGACTTGATTTGTGGATATTCCAGAACTATTGTACAGTGAAAACATTTTTTTTTTCATGTTTTGAGTGCTATAGTCAAAACCTGTCATATTACATTGCTGTGTGTTGGAAATTCTCCACATTGACAGCAACCGGCCCTTCGTCCTCTTGCTCAACATTTGGTGAATACAGGTCTGTGTATTTACTGTTGGGAAATTACCATTTCCATGTTAAAACATCGTACAAACAAAAGTCTTCCCCATGTAATCAGTTAAATAAATTAATTATGTCAGTCTTTATCTTCTTCTTTTTTTTACTTACCTGTAGCAAGAAGGTTTTTTTGGATATGTTTCAGGTGGATCCAGATCCTCAGCATCAGATATTACTATCTGAAAAACAGATTCAAATGTCTGAAACAACACTGAAAACCAGAAATGTCATGCTGCCACAGTCTGCCTTATTACCTGTCCTGGCTGAAATGTTGATGATTGTCCTGGTGCATCTCTGAAACATGATAAAACATTAAAATGATTAGCTCCATGATTAAAGCTATAAGGTAGTTTGGAGTAACATGTAGAGGGAACAGAAAGATTTATAAATAAATCAAAAACATTTTTTTGCTATAAATAGCATTATACATATGGTATCTTCTGTTTCAAGTTCATCCAAGCAAATTCTCTGATCACATCAACAACTTAAAGATAAATTATTTATTAAGAACATGTGGATAGAAGCGCTTCTTGGACTCAAATCTGAGTTTGTTTGAGTTTCTTTTTGAATAGAAAAGGTATAAAATAAGAGAAAGCTCAAACTACTAATTTTTAACTATTAAAATGCTTGTATTGCAAGTGGCCAAGTCATACAGAATTAATTTAAAATAACTCGATGCGTTTTGGCATCTAGCCTTCGTCAGCGAGTCAAACGGATGAAATGCGAGACAGTGGGTCTTTTCTAGTGTCCAAAGTGTTCTGGGCTAGAGTGGGTGATGTAGACATCTTAAAACCAGCAGGTGTCCTTCAGGCCTACAATAGTCAAATCATGTAAACAGCCAAGTTTCCTATTGGTTGATTACCACTTAAAAAACCCATTGTCTCTCATTACATCTATTTGACTCCCTGACAAAGGCTAGATGCCGAAACATGTCGAAGTTCTATTAGTTGGTTCTGGATGACCGTGCCACTTCAATAAAGGCCTATAGTACCTATGTAGGATCGTCAATGATGTGTGATAGTGGATACCCCCCACTTTATTCTGTAGTGGCGATTTTAATCTTATTTTGTTTTCTCAATGATAAAATTGAATGACGTGTTCTGTATTTTGAGTTTTCCTGTTGTAACGTTGATACAGCTGTGTGTGACACTGAGACAGAGGTGAGAAGACCCCAGGCTAAGGAGGGGTTGAGGCAACCATGGGGGTTCCTCAGTTCCTGCCCTCTGGGGTGGGTGTTTAGAGAATGCTTTGATGAGAAAGAACACCAATCTGTGTCTCACTCTACCCTGCAAACTGGTCTGTAAAGGCTGGGGTTTCACCCAGCCTGCAGCTGGCCTGTGTGGCTAGAATGGGAACTATTCTTGCAAGAATAAATTTATCTTTTTCTTTTAAATACAATTTGGATCTTGACGTCTCTTTTGCCTGGGAATGCTGTGTTTGTTAAATATTGTTTTTGCCACAACAATTCTCACGTGTTTAATGGTTTGGTTAGTTTGTGTTTATTCACCTGCAAGAGCAACTGCATTTCAGTAGATTTATTCTGTTATGTTAAGTAAAGCTCACACAGGCAGCTGTGGGTCCTTTAGGTAGGGAGCACCTCAGTCAGTTTCAGAAACAGCCGATAGCATGTAGCAACGTTGAGCTTATGTGCAGCAATATAAATGTATGTATAATGTGTATGTGAATAAGTAGAGCAATATCTGCTAGTAGTTTTATCAGTTTTGATTGCACTTTACCTGGTAGTGAAAGCACTTTAGCCCAATAAAATATGACTTATTATAATTTCAGTCAAGAAGTAAATAAATAATTTCAACCCATGCACGCCTGAAAGTTCATTTGTGTCCAAGTGTGCAACACCTACCTTTCATCTTCCAGTTTGTATTTGGGAGTACTTCGATTTTGTGGTTCAAAAACCTGAGAGGAAACGGATAAAATGATCAACAACTTTCAACAGCTTCCATTATTTTTCCATTACCACATACAGTATATCAATGCTGAATGGTTGTCTGTGTTACTGTATAATAGTAACTGCAAAATAATCAAAACAAGCATTTTCCATTAAAATATTGACCAGGACATTGATGTTATGCTTAAAATCCAATGTACATCTAATAAATTATATGAAATTGAATAAATACAAACATACATAAATGTTTTAAAAAAGATAAATAACTGATGTACCAAAGTGTCAGCTCGATTGAATTCAGCTGTGCTCCTTGTTGTCATGACAATTTCAGAATCAGAATCAGAGTCTGAGGTATCGTACTCTGAAAAAAATGAATCAAACAACCATTATTTATCCTCCAGCAGAGTATCTAAATATGTAAAAATATTGAATAATGAGATCCACTAACCTCTTTTATAGTGTTTTTCTAGGCAAATGAAAAAAGTAATCCTGGAATATGCCTTTCCTATTTCCTTTTTATATTCTGCCAATTTAAATGACCTTTCTGACCCAGGCACATGGACCACCTCTGAGCAGTCTGGATACAAAAGGACATAAGGTCCTTCGTGCATGTCCTTGTTAAAGGTTCTCATTTTCTGGACAGCTTGTTTCAGTAGATCAGGTGCTGCTACCTCTGGGTCTGTAAATAACGGGAGTGTTTTCCCTCTTAGAGGTTTTAAATCAGTTCCATCAGTTCCATGTGGCCCCATCAATCCTACATTTATCTAGTAAAATAACAAAGATATAATTAATGTATAGGTAAAATACATATACACACACACACACACACACACACACACACACACACACATAACGTTATAGAACATTGCAAAATTATATAGGGCGGTCAGTACAACTTACCTGGACATGTTTTCTTTCTTTGGGCCTACATTTTCCTTTTGGCCCATAGTTAAAAGACTGTCGTTCTTTTGACTTCGAGCTTCTGTACTCCATGAACTGTTTGTATGATGGGGGACATGGGTTGTTCTGCTGACATGGACAGAGTTCCGTTTCAAAATTCACAATTTACCAAAATAGAAAGTTAGAAGCCGCTCGAAAAATCATTAGCATTACTACTGACTTTTATTTCACATGTCCTTAGATAGCTAGCGTTTTGCTACACTTACTTTGCTTAGCACTGTGTCGGGCTGTCGAGAAGTCCCCGGGGTTTCAGGTGTTTCCGTCTGGTTCGCGTCCTTTAAAAACTCCAAACACCGACCACACGTAAAGCAAAACCGCGTTAAGCTGTTCATGTGTTTGCCACAAAACGGGCAAAACATCCCTCGGCCGCAGTCCATGTTCGGTCACCATAAACTTCATTCACGCCATATTTACTCCACTTCCACAACACGAATTGACCGCGCTCACCAAGAACACCTATCATCCGCTTTCACTCGTCACTTCCGGTATGTGGTACATTCCCTTTCCGTGAAGAATCTATCATTTGTAAATTTGTTTCGGGACTGGTAAAAGTGTTTTGCGTCTTGTTAATTTGTTTTCTAAAATGTTAATTTGTCTTGTCCTTGGTAAAAGTGTTTAGCCCATGTAATTGTGTTTTATGGTAGGTAAAAATGTTTTCCAGAATGTAAATTTGTCTCGAGCTTTGTAAAAGTGTTTAATTCTTTGTAATGTTGCTTTGCACTTCCCGGCCACCGTAATTTTCTCTTCTTTTCCTCTTCTTCTATTGCTTGTTTGACTGGAGTGTCTGTGAGGATGGTGCTGATCTTCCTCTTCCTTCCCTTGGCAACACTCTTCCTTTGTCCTGCCTTTGGGAAGGGCCTGACATCAACAGGGTTGAATACAGGAATGGGCACTGAGGGGCCAGGATTCAGCACAGTAGCAGTGGTGGGCACTGAGGGGCCAGGAGAAAGCTCAGTAGCAGTGGTGGGCACTGAGGGGCCAGGAGAAAGCTCAGTAGCAGTGGTGGGCACTGAGGGGCCAGGAGAGAGCTCAGTAGCAGTGGTGGGCACTGAGGGGCCAGGAGAAAGCTCAGTAGCAGTGGTGGGCACTGAGGGGCCAGGAGAGAGCTCAGTAGCAGTGGTGGGCACTGAGGGGCCAGGAGAAAGCTCAGTAGCAGTGGTGGGCACTGATGGGGCCAGGAGAAAGCTCAGTAGCAGTGGTGGGCACTGTGGGGCCAGGAGAAAGCTCAGTAGCAGTGGTGGGCACTGAGGGGCCAGGAGAAAGCACAGTAGTGGTGGCGGGCACTAAGGCAGTGGCTGGTTCTGGCCTGTCGGTTACAAAGGATGGAGCAAAGTCATTTTCACTAAAAATGTCACAATTGTAGGGCCAGATGCCTGTGCATCTAAACCCTGACATGATATTTTCAGGGGTTACAGCCTGTGGCAAGGCTTTGCCAACAATGCCAGGTAGGTCATAGATAGTAGCATTGATACATGGGTGAGTCTTCATCCAGTGGTCAAAATGCATGTTAAATTTACTCTTGAAAGAGCGGAACACACTTCTGTCCAGGGGCTGGAGCTTGTGGGTGCAGTGAGGAGGGAACGTCAAAAGTACAATCCCATGCTCCTTGCAAAAATTCAGTGCAGACACTGACACATGGGAAGCATGGTTATCTAACAAAAGGATGATCTTTGACTCCTGCGATGGCTTTGTGTGGTTGGCAAAATGGCGTAGGAAAACTAAAAACTCATCCTCCTACATCCATCCTGAACCATTTGCTGCACCAACACATCCAGTGGGTCCGTCACGGATAAAGTGTGCATGAAATTTCTTCCGAGGGAAGATAAAGAGAGGGGGAATATAATTCCCCTGTGCATTGACCACAACAACAACAGTAACTAGTTTACCTCTCTCACCAGATGGCATGGCCCCAATCTGCCGCAACCCTTTGGACGCAATGATTTTTTTCTGGTACTTGCACGGTGGAAACTCCGGTTTCATCCATATTCCAGATATTTTGTGGCTGCAAACCATGCTTGTCATACACGCTTTTCAGGTTCTTAAAAAAAGGGCCCACATTGTGTTTGTTGAAGCTTGAGGCCCTTGCCAGACTGGTTGCTTGTGGCTTCCTGATGGACAGTGTGGGGTTACGCTTAAGGAAAGATGTCATCCAGTCCTTTCCTGCCATCTCATTTGTCTTCCAGGACTCTGGATATGTGCAATTAAATTGCACTGGACACTGGAAGGCAAGTTTTCGGACCTGAAAAACAACAACATGCAAATTGTATGAATTTTTTATATTATTTATATGTAATGTTTATTTCCAACTGACCTTGTTTAAAATTAATACTAGTACTATTTTTTATTAAACAAACTCATTTGTGAACTTCAATGAATTGTAAGGTTAGCCAACTATATAAATTGTATAGATTTTTTTTTGTGGACGCTCTCTGGAATTAACCTTTTTATTTATATATTTGTTTTTTAGTAACAATTTACAATTAGGTTCTATATTATAAATTAACCAACATGACCTAACAATTCCAATGTCCAAGCAATCTATAGGCCTATTACTTTCTGTTTTTATTTAAAAAAAATAATAATAATAATAATAATAAAAAAACTTAATTTATTATGCTGGAAACTAATACAACCACTGATTTTTTGGTTTTTAACAAATTAATAAGCTTTTACCAAACAACCTTATTGTGAAGTGTTAGGCTATTATATTTAGTTTTTTTTTTACTTCTTAACCACCCTACCTCTTTAGGGCTTAGCCCATAGTACATGGCAGATGCTATTCTTAAATAGTCCCTGAGCTTCTCTTCCTGCTCTGCGCTAAAGACCTGAGAATAACCGATAGTGGGTAGCTTGCTGCTACCAGCCTCCTGAAGCTTTCTCTTCTGCATGACAAAACGATGGAGAGTCACATGGCAAATACCATACAACTTTGCCACTCCTCTGATAGACCTGCCACTATCCACATGCCTGGCAGCAATACACAGAAGGTCCTTACTCACTCCTCTATCTGTTTTCCGCTTTGGATGTCTCATTCTGTAAAAAAAAAACTGAAAGAATTAGGTTCCCTGTTTTTATTTCAATATCGTGAACACTTGGCGGCATAGTTGTAACACTGTGCTACAACTAACCCCGCTGTGTAAAACATATTTTAAACCTAGCTAACAGTTGCTAGGAGTTGCTGACATGTTTCAAAATTGTGCCATGTTTTAGCCAACAAGACAGTGATTAAGGCAATATAAAGTTAGATTTGGTGACGTACACACACAACTCAGAAACAGAAAAATACGTATGATGAAAAAAAAATACTTACATGGTGTCAAAACACTCTTTGTCCTGTATCTTTACAAAATATTAAAAAAACTTTTCACAAATCCACGGGAGACCGTCTTCTGGCAGCGAGAGAAAAAGAGCGTAAACACAACCCGCGTGACCCTGAGTAACTACGTAAAAGGTCCGTGTTACATTCAGCCCCGCGTTAGGTTGTGCCCCGCGCTCCCCTATGCATGCGAAATGGGAAGGCCAGGATGACAAAAAGAGTATTGCGGGCAAGGTGGCCTGCCTTCCACAAACGTTTGGTTCTGTCCTCATACCCCTTCGCCATAGAACACAAATATTAAAGGTTGAATTTGTTGTGCTCTTCTCTGTGATTCCTGCCACCTGCATGTCCTTTCTCACGGTCACTGCTCACTTGCCACAACATTCTTACAATGTAACCCTCAAACCCACTTGCACACATGTCCAAACCCTGTCAATCTCACTTCACTTGCTTTATTCACCAACTTAACCAAGTAGGTCACCAACTAAATCTTGTCACAAGGGGAGCTGCTAGAAATCTTGGGCCCCATGAAATGCATGGGGTCGTGAAATTTTCACACACAAGCAAACTAAATTCAAGTCTGTTTTTGGCTGGCCCTGAACACTTTTATTAACCTTTATATGTTGATGCCACTTACATGCAGCATACCTTTCTTTAGTATAAGTCACATCAATCCAAATGGCCCTCAAATTTAATGGCCCTCAAAGAGACCCCCAGTCAATGCCAGGCCCTTTGCATCATCCTAACTTAGTAACATGCATATGCTGTCTTTTCCAGGTCATGTATTCAAGGGCCATTTGGCGGGAAGGAGACCAGGAGGAAGAGGGAGTAATTCCTCACAACTGGATTAATACACACAAAAAAACTGTTAGATGGCCAAGCAGTTTAAGTGCCACAAAAACTGAAAAGGCTTTTAAAGACAAACTTGAACCCAAGGAAGACTGGATGAGCTTTCCATTAATAAAAATAAAAATAACTTCAGGTAACTTTTCTTTTGATGAATAGAGAATTATTTTTATTTTTTTGTAAGTTGAATTTTTCTATTTCTAGATAAGCGGAGTGAATGGAATCACTACAACATAACCAGTAAGGCAGAGCAGGAGGAGGAGGTGGAAGAAGAAGAGGTGGTGATTAGATCAACAAGGACCCAGCCTAAAAAGGGAACGACAGAGGGTTTTGTCAGAAATGGTATGTTTATCATTCACAAATAATTCTGACATTAGGAATATAAAGTCTGATGAATTGGATGGTCAATGATTTTTGCAGAATCTACTGATTCAACTGTTGAGGATGTGAGCGTTAGGGGTAATGTATTTCTATAATGCATTTTTAAATCCAGTCTCCAAATAAATATAATTCTTTAAATTATGCCATGGATATGCTTATTTTACTTTATGTTGACTCTCTCTATAGGCATAAAGCTTCCTGACTACCCTACTGCACCAAAGAAGCTGCCGACCATTCAGGACAGCAGCATGTTACATAATGCATGTGAGTACTGATGACAATTTCTGAAGCATGTTAATGTTGTGTGTACAACATGATAAATACAGGCTGATTGATGTGTTTCAGACTCTGAAGATGAAGCCATGTCTGTCAGTAATTGTGCATCTTTCAATATTATTACTTTTTTTAGTCTCTCCTGCAAACACAGCACTTCACCAAAGAGACCCATTAAACACCCAGTGAGTATTCATCTCATCACACTTTAAACTGTTTAAAAAAAAAAAAAAGATTTATCAGGCCTAGTGAAATGTAAAAACATTCCTTGCGTTTTTCAGGGTCTCGTGATGCAGCAAGAGGTTGTACCAGGGAAAACTATCGCTCCAGGTAAGAACTCCGGATATTTGTATTAATCCTGAAGGAAATTGACACAAAAAGCAATCTCTAAAGTGTGTAAGAAGTTGTATTAAGATTTTATTAAAAATTATTAGAAATTATAAAAAATGACTAGGAAGAAAAGGGAAAAAGTTAAGACTAACAATCTTCTGTTGCAGTAGTGGATCAGAGAAGTGAAAATTAGCATAATTTGATGGTGTGAAGTACTTACTGTTTCTCACAGATGAACAATTTGGAGTGATTAGTCTTTCACTGAAAGTGCTCCAGTGTTCACCCAGTTTATTATTCAGGGGGTGAAGATAATTATTTAGAATACTAAAAAGGCACAGTGTCAGTCATGAAATTGCCAAGTGATAAAAATAATTTAAAATTGTACTACTGTAGGTCCAGTGGTGGTTCCAGCGTGAGCAGAAGTGTCAGATCATGGCACAGCGATGAAGCCAGACACACGGTGAGATCCAGAAGTGGGGGCTCGAGGCACAGCGATGAAGCAAGACACACGGTGAGATCCAGAAGTGGGGGCTCGAGGCACAGCGATGAAGCAAGACGCACAGTGAGATCCAGAAGTGGGGGGTCGAGGCACAGCGATGAAGCAAGACGCACAGTGAGATCCAGAAGTGGGGGCTCGAGGAACAGCGATGAAGCAAGACGCACAATGAGATCCAGAAGTGGGGGGGGGGTCAAGGCACGGCAAAGAAGCAAGACGCACAGTGAGATCCAGAAGTGGGGGCTCGAGGCACAGCGATGAAGCAAGACGCACAGTGAGATCCAGAAGTGGGGGGTCGAGACACAGCGATAAAGGAGGACAACGAGGACACTGGAGTGGAAGTTTAAAATACAGCTCTTTATTAATTTATTTAAAATAGGGGAGGGGGAGGTGAAGGGGCTAAAATCCAGGGGGACTGGAGGGTGAGGACGCCGCCTCGGAGCCCGCTGTCTCCGTCACGGGAGAACCTCAGATAAGTCGTCTCGTTCGTTGACTCAATGTCTGGCTTCAATGTCCTTCTATTTGCGGACTCATCTCTCCTTCTCTTTCCCAGGTCGCACTCCTTGCCTCAGGCGTGGTTCGGCGGCTCCCTTGAGGGATGGGTCAGTGGTCCGGCGGTATAAAGGTAAGCACCTCCTGGACCTTCACGCCACGGCGCGCTCCTTCTCCTGGGCACAGAGATATAACAAAGAAGTACTGGGGTCAGGGGTGACAGGATTACCTCTTGTCTCGGGCGTGGTTCGGCGGCTTCCTTTAGGGATGGGTCCGTGGTCCGGCGGTATAACGGTGAACCACTTCAGGGCATCCGCTGGATCGGGGTCTGTAGATTCTAAAAATCGTGCTTCCCCCATAATTGTTGAATCACGGAAGCTACACCTGATATCTTGCCAAGAGATTTATTATTTGGACGTGTCATATGTCAGACAGAGAGAAACACAGGCAAGAATTAAGCTACATGAGAGAAGGTCTTCATTCTAGATTTCTCTATTCCCCATTATCTATCTTCTCACCTCATCATGCTAGATGTAAATGGTTTCTGGGTTTCTCCTCCCTTACCCCATAATCTCTATGTTTCCTCCTTCCTCTCACCCCTCATCATGCCTTAATGCTTCTCTGAATGTTTCTCTGAAGTGGTGCAGTAAGATCTGGTGCAGATACATCACAGAGAGACTTACAACTTCCATGTAAGGTAACAAAACGTTGCTTTGAGCTTCTTAAAATTGGAACGTATATGTCATTTGTACACGTCATCCTTGTTGTTTACTTGGTGATATACTTGCATCAGTGGACACATTCCTTTCCCTGCAAAGAACATGTTACATAGTACACATACCTCCAAGCAAAATATAGCCCTACCAGCTCTCTGCTCAGTACACATGTACAAACATAGTCTGACTTCACAAAATACATTATGAAATTATAAAGAAAATTAATAAAGAAAAATAATACTAAAAAAAATAACATTAAACAGTCAATTTTCAGTCTTCAGTCCCTCCACTGGAACTACGGCAGTCAGTTCCACACCTTCACTCCACCAGTGGCCACCTAATGAAGCAATAGTGAGGAAAAGCAGACCAAAGAAAGATACGATAAAAAAACAAAATAAACAAAATAAAGATACAATGGAAACAAAAGGAAAACACAAAACAAAAAACACAAATGAAAACAAAACAACAAATAACCCCAACCCATGTTATGTCCTCGTATACTATGTGTCATTTAACGTCTATGTGTAAGCATCTAAAATTAACCCCAATCATCTAAGAAAAGAAAAACTAATAAGTCTTCACCGATGCCTTGACTCGTTAAGTAAGTACTTAACTACTCAAGTTCCCGGCTCCAAAATAATAAACAAAAATAAACGTTGATGTTAAAGGATCCTATCCCTTAGGGTTGAAAATCAGTAAGCGGGTGTTCATTGTTTGTGAGGTTGTGTTTTGTAAGTAATGTAGCATTTGTAAAATCTCCTATTTCACTCCTTATGTCCCATTCACGTTCCTATCCATTTGTTATCAAAGGAGCATTTCTAAAGTTATCTTTAATTTAAATAATGAATTAATTGATCCCCTGTTATCCAGACCTCTCTTGAGTTAACAAAAACAATCTTCATCTTTAACAACACCATGTCTTGTAATTGTCCAAATGCAATGTCTAATGATCTGCAAAAGTGAAAACTATGGTAGACATAATAATTCACATATGATTCAGGATCTAATACTTTAGACAATATTGTCCATAAGGCAACTAACATTATATTTATCAAATCAATTAACAATGTTTGTTTTAGTCTCCACAGAATTAAAGACAATCACCCTCATGGTCTCAGCTAGTTCTTGAAAACTCTTTCCCATCAGCTCATTTGTAAATAATCTCCTTGACACTTGTCACATCCAAGGAATGCGGTGTCTGGTGATCAGGCATTGGAGAGCTCACATTTTTGGGCAGACTGCTGTAACCCTCAATGATGCTGTTGGCCTAACAAACATCTGCTCAACCATAACCATCTCACATAAACACCTCCCTTCAGGATAGGTGCCCAGTGGCGGTGACCCACTGCCTAGGTAGTCCTCCGTTGGCCATTAGAGAATCTTGCCCGTCTTTGAGAAATCACCTCATGCTCACTGTAACCGCTCTTTCCCATTAGGAAATTTTAACAGGTATTTTCTGGAGCTCAGGGAAGTTCATTCAAGAGCCATCAGAGCCATTTGGAATGCCTAATAGTGTAAACATATGGAGACAAATTAATGACAGTATTTAATCACCAAAATCCATTCGACATCTTCAAACATCAACATATCAATGCTGAGTTTATACTTGGTGAATCTAGTTATTACAACCGTCCATTAAGTGTAATGTTCTGTTACATCAACAACCGGTACCATCCGCCCTGTACATGGTGAAGACAAAGATGAAACAAAGAAGTTACTGGTCATGGAATAAACAAATAAAAATGCTCACCTCTATCATTCAAGGCAGATTATCATTCCTTAAAACATTTAACTCCCAATTGAATGTAATTTCTTTTAAAATCTCTATGTCTATAATCTCCAACTGAGACACTGTGCTGTACTATGAATAGCTTGTTACTTATGCCACAGACTCAAATATCAGAATCTAACTGATTTTGAATGAGAGAAGGACTCTGAGAAAAAGTCCAGAATGCCTCAGAGTAATTCTGCATTTTCATAACTTTTATAATTTCATTCTACTAACTTTTTACTCTGACTTAGTCAGAAATGACATGTTTTCCAAATAAACATCTTCATTATATCTTTAATTTTTCCTTATATATTTTCCAACTCACATTCTTTTGGAGTCATTATCTATAATTTTCATCAGCTTGTACTTGTCAATTAACTATACAACTATTATCATAGATCTCTCCTCAAAGTAATTCCTAAACTTTAATCTTATGATCTTATTTTTTCCTCTTGTTCTTTTTAGACAAAAACTTAAATTTTGTAACGTTAAACAATTATTTACTTTTAAACCCACATAACACAAGAAATTTATGTTCAAAAGCTTAGCTTGTTTCTGTTCTTCTCTTCAAATACCCCGAAGATAATGTTTTGCTATACAATTACTTTCGGTCATTTTACCACTCTCTGTATATACTAGAGAAGCAACAGGCTTTCTATTTATATCTCTGTGTGTCTGTGTCTAAAGGAGGGTATAGATTCCAAAGGAAGGGGCTGCTACTCCCTTCTCACTCAGTTATCTTTTCCCTTCCTCTTTCAGGTTAACTCAAATCACGTTCTTTTTTCTTCTTTCTTTTATAAATTGTTATCTCAAATTAATTTCTTTGAATTTTTCTTTTTCTTTAAGTTTAACTCAGATTAGTATCCTCAAATATTTGAACAGCTTTACGGTCAAAATCAAAATTGCCCACGATTCTAGCTCCTATTTTCATTGATACCCTTTTTAGGGTTCAATCCTCTGCGTATATAAACGTTTTAGGGTTTCTTTGTTTGTTTGAGGATTGCGGCTCTGCCTGGATCGATTGCTCGGAGATCGATTCTCCTGTCTGCCTCGCTGTGACTGCTGCTGCTGTGAGTTTGTTTGCTGCGTCTAAGCCTCGTATTAGCTTCGTATTTCTTTCTGTTTTGAACCATCATTTATTATAAATTCTAGTTGTTTATACTACTAAATACAGCTTACTCAACATCTCAGATTAACCTGACATTGCTAGCTTCCGTTATTGTCAGCACAACACGCTAACTCGCTAGCCTTTTAACGCACCACCCGTGCGCTCAGTTATTTATTTTTCTCTCGCGCGCCCGCGCCTTTGAGTTCATAAAAGCCCAGGTGAGTAAGAATCAGTCAACAAACACGGTGAGTAATGTCTTCTCCTGTTATTGTCACCTGCACTTCATGTCACATGTTTACCATAGCCTTCTCTGTCGGCAATATAGGATTTATATGTGATAAATGCAAGGAGACAGTCAGGCTGACGGAGAAGATTTCAGAACTAGAGACACGCATCCAAACTTTAATCGAGAATAGTAAGAAGAGTGCTAGAGCTTTAGATACTATTTTGGATGCGCCTAGCCTAGTGAACTCTTTACATGAGTCGGTTCCGGCTGAAGTAGAGCCCGTGCAGCAGGGCAGATGGGTGACAGTGAGAGATCGCTCTAGTCGCGGATCAAAAAACCACTTTTCCGTTCCGATAACAAATCGATTTGCCCCGCTCAGTGAAACACCCACTGAGAATTATTCTGATTGTGCCCTAGTTATTGGCGATTCTATTACACGGAACGTGAAAATAGAGACACCAGCCACCATAGTCACATGTTTGCCGGGAGCCAGAGCGCCTGACATCAAAGCAAATTTGAAAGTGCTGGCTAATGCTAAACGTAAATTCTCTAAGATTATTATTCACGTCGGCACTAATGATGTTCGACTCCGCCAGTCGGAGATCACCAAAATTAATATTAAAGAGGTGTGTGAACTTGCAAGTACGATGTCAAGCACTGTAATTTGCTCTGGCCCCCTTCCTGTTCGCCGGAGTGATGAGATAGTTAGTAGATTGTGTTCACTCAATGGCTGGCTGTCTGGGTGGTGTCCACGAAATAATATAGAATTCATAGACAATTGGAAAAGTTTTTGGGGCAAACCTGACCTGTTGAAAAGAGATGGTATTCATCCCTCCTGGGATGGTGCTGCTCTTCTCTCTAGTAATTTGGCTCATAGTCTTAGAGATAAAACATGACAATCTGGGCCTCAGGTCAGGAAGCAGACAGACTGGCTTAACCGACCGTCTGCTAGCGGCCTCACGTCACCAAGGTCAGATAAATCCCATCACATAGAGCCTCTTTCACCTAGATATCATCATATAGAGACTGTGTCTGTTCCCCGAACTTGGAAATCAAAAATACGTTCAAACCCATCTAAGGTTAAAAATTTAATTGATCTTCAACAAATAAAAAATAGATATAATACAAATGAGCAAATGATAAAGCTTGGGTTGCTGAATATTCGATCTCTTACTTCAAAAGCGCTAATAGTTAATGATATGATTACAGATTATAACCTAGATGTGCTGTGTTTAACAGAAACCTGGCTAAAACCAAACGATTACATTGCTTTAAATGAGTCAACCCCACAAGATTACGGTTATAAACATGAACCTCGTCTGAAACGCAAAGGAGGAGGTGTTGCTGTAATTTATAGTAATATTTTCAAAACCACTAAGAAATCTAGTTGTAAATATAATTCTTTTGAAGTGTTGGTGCTTAATGTAAAAATATATAGTGTAAACGATAAATCACGTTTGAAAATTCTGCTGGCTACTGTATACAGGCCACCAGGGCACCATACAGACTTTATCAAAGAATTTGCGGACTTTCTATCAGAATTAGTATTGGCTGCAGATAAAGTACTAATTGTTGGTGACTTTAATATACACATAGATAATGAAAAAGATGCATTGGGATTGGCATTTAAAGACATTATAAACTCAATTGGAGTTAGACAACACGTGTCAGGACCGACTCATTGTCGTAATCATACTCTAGATCTAATACTATCACATGGAATAGATGTTGATGCCGTTGAAATACTGCAACAGAGTGATGACATCTCAGATCACTATCTAGTCTCGTGTAAATTACATTTAGCCAAGGCTGCAAAGCCGACTCCGTGTTATAAATATGTTAGACCGATTACTTCTGCTACTAAAGATTGCTTTATCAATAATCTTCCTAATCAGTTTCATCATCTCAGCATCCCGGATAGCTTAGAAGAACTTGATATTGCAACAGAAACTTTTAACTCTCTCTTTTCCAGCACTTTAGACACTGTTGCTCCGCTGCGCTTAAAGAAGATTAAAGAACATAGTCCAACGCCGTGGCACAACGAGCACACTCAGGCCCTTAAGAGAGCAGCCAGAAAAATGGAGCGCAACTGGAAGAAAACAAAACTAGAGGTGTTTCGGATTTCATGGAAGGAGAGCTCGATTGCTTACAGAGAGGCTTTAAAAGCTGCTAGATCTGCTTATTTTTCAACCCTATTAGAAGAAAATAAACATAATCCTAGGTATTTATTTGAAACAGTGGCTAAACTAACGAAAAAGAAAGCTTCAAGTCAAGTCAAGTCAAGTCATCTTTATTTATATAGCGCTTTTTACAATACAGATTGTATCAAAGCAGCTTCACAGTGATAACATGAAAATAATACAAAAAATAATTTCATCATCATCCACCTTTAAGGCAGATCTATAATATTGTTGAATATTGAATGTCCCCAACTAAGCAAGCCAGAAGGTAAGGCAACAGCGGCAAGGAACCAAAACTCCATCAGGTGACAGAAGGGAGAAAAAAACCTTGGGAGAACCCAGGCTCAGTCGGGGGCCAGTTCTCCTCTGGCCAATGAGTAAACAGTGTATGAAGTTCAGAATGAATCAGAGTATTTGTCCAGTTCCGGTTGTTTGAAGTCAGAGTGGAGAGGAGGAGAGACTGGTTGACACTTCAGGTCAGCGGTGTCGTCGTCGTGTCCTGGCGCTGGTCCTTCATCAGATCTGGATACGGCCTGGTTCCAGTGGACAGCGGTAAACCTCGGGATAGACAGAGAGACTAATATTAGCGTAGACGCCGTCCTTCTTATGATGTACCAAGTACATCAGGATTACGGGAAGTGTTCCCGGTCCCGGCTGTTCTAAACTATGCAGCCTAATTATATAAGTCTATAATGTGTTATGTGTATGCTAGGCTGAAGAGATGTGTTTTTAGTCTAGATTTGAACTGACAGAGTGTGTCTGCTTCCCGGACAATGGTAGGAAGACTGTTCCAAAGTTTTGGTGCTAAATAGGAAAAGGATCTACCGCCAGCAGTCGATTTTGATATTCTAGGTATTATTAACTGACCGGAATTTTGAGATCGCAGTAGACGTGAAGGACTATAATGCGTTAAGAGCTCGCTCAAGTACTGCGGAGCTAAACCATTTAGTGCTTTGTAAGTGATCAGCAATATTTTAAAATTTATCCGATGTTTAATAGGCAGCCAATGCAGTGTTGACAGAACAGGGCTAATATGGTCATACTTCCTGGTTCTAGTAAGAACTCGAGCTGCTGCGTTTTGAACTAGCTGTAGTTTGTTTATTAAGCGTGCAGGGCAACCACCCAGTAGAGCATTACAATAATCTAGCCTTGAGGTCATAAACGCATGAACTAATTGTTCTGCATTATTCATTGAGAGCATATGACGTAATTTAGATATATTTTTAAGATGGAAGAAAGCGGTTTTACAGATACTAGACACATGACTTTCAAATGAAAGATTGGTATCAAAGAGCACACCCAGGTTCCTAACCGACGACGAAGACTTAACAGAGCAGCCATCAAGTGTTAGACAGTACTCTAGGTTATTACGTGTGGAAGTTTTTTGTCCAATAATTAGAATCTCTGTTTTTTCTGAATTTAGTAGTAGGAAATTACTAGTCATCCAATTTTTTATATCGGCTATGCATTCCGTTAATTTTGTGAATTCGTAGGTTTCGTTAGGTTTTGAAGAAATATACAGCTGAGTATCGTCGGCATAACAGTGAAAGCTAATTCCATGTTTCCTAATGATATCTCCTAATGGTAGCATATACAGAGTGAACAGCAGCGGTCCTAGTACTGAGCCTTGTGGTACGCCATACTGAACTTGTGATTGATAAGACATATCTTCATTTATTGCTACAAACTGATAACGGTCAGATAAGTATGATTTAAACCATGCTAGTGCAATTCCACTAATGCCAACATAATGTTCGAGTCTATTTAAAAGGATGTTGTGGTCAATGGTGTCAAATGCAGCACTAAGATCCAGTAATACTAATAGAGAGATACAACCACGATCGGATGATAAGAGCAAATCATTTGTGACTCTAACGAGAGCTGTCTCGGTACTATGGTACGGTCTAAATCCGGACTGAAAATCCTCGCAGATATCATTTCTTTCAAGAAAGGAACACAGTTGTGAGGATACTGCTTTTTCTAAAATTTTTGACAGAAATGGCAGATTAGAGATCGGCCTGTAATTGACTAGCTTTGTAGGATCAAGTTGCTGTTTTTTAACAAGCGGTTTAATCATAGCTAGCTTAAAGGTTTTTGGTACGTATCCTAGAGACAAAGATGAATTAATGATATTAAGAAGAGGATCTATGACATCTGGAAGCATCTCTTTCAGCAGCTTAGTCGGTATAGGGTCTAACATGCACGTTGTCGATTTAGATGATTTGACGAGTTTGCAAAATTCTTCCTCTCCTATAGCAATGAATGAATCAAATTTTCCCTCAGGGAGACTACAATGCACTTCCTGATGCGATACTGTATTAGACGGTTGCATAGTTATAATTTTGTCCCTGATATTATCGATCTTATAAGTGAAGAAGTTCATAAAGTCATTACTGCTGTGTTGCATGGAAACTTCTGGGCTTGAAGCTTTCTTTTTCGTTAGTTTAGCCACTGTTTCAAATAAATACCTAGGATTATGTTTATTATCTTCTAATAGGGTTGAAAAATAAGCAGATCTAGCAGCTTTTAAAGCCTCTCTGTAAGCAATCGAGCTCTCCTTCCATGAAATCCTAAACACCTCTAGTTTTGTTTTCTTCCAGTTGCGCTCCATTTTTCTGGCTGCTCTCTTAAGGGCCTGAGTGTGCTCGTTGTGCCACGGCGTCGGACTATGTTCTTTAATCTTCTTTAAGCGCAGCGGAGCAACTGTGTCTAAAGTGCTGGAAAAGAGAGAGTTAAAAGTTTCTGTTGCAATATCAAGTTCTTCTAAGCTATCCGGGATGCTGAGATGATGAAACTGATTAGGAAGATTATTGATAAAGCAATCTTTAGTGGCAGAAGTGATCGGTCTAACATATTTATAACACGGAGTCGGCTTTGCAGCCTTGGCTAAATGTAATTTACACGAGACTAGATAGTGATCTGAGATGTCATCGCTCTGTTGCAGTATTTCAACGGCATCAATATCTATTCCATGTGATAGTATTAGATCTAAAGTATGATTACGACAATGAGTCGGTCCTGACACGTGTTGTCTAACTCCAATTGAGTTTATAATGTCTTTAAATGCCAATCCCAATGCATCTTTTTCATTATCTATGTGTATATTAAAGTCACCAACAATTAGTACTTTATCTGCAGCCAATACTAATTCTGATAGAAAGTCCGCAAATTCTTTGATAAAGTCTGTATGGTGCCCTGGTGGCCTGTATACAGTAGCCAGCAGAATTTTCAAACGTGATTTATCGTTTACACTAGATATTTTTACATTAAGCACCAACACTTCAAAAGAATTATATTTACAACTAGATTTCTTAGTGGTTTTGAAAATATTACTATAAATTACAGCAACACCTCCTCCTTTGCGTTTCAGACGAGGTTCATGTTTATAACCGTAATCTTGTGGGGTTGACTCATTTAAAGCAATGTAATCGTTTGGTTTTAGCCAGGTTTCTGTTAAACACAGCACATCTAGGTTATAATCTGTAATCATATCATTAACTATTAGCGCTTTTGAAGTAAGAGATCGAATATTCAGCAACCCAAGCTTTATCATTTGCTCATTTGTATTATATCTGTTTTTTATTTGTTGAACATCAATTAAATTTTTAACCTTAGATGGGTTTGAACGTATTTTGGATTTCCAAGTTCGGGGAACAGACACAGTCTCTATATGATGATATCTCGGTGAAAGAGGCTCTATGTGATGGGATTTATCTGACCTTGGTGACGTGAGGCCGCTAGCAGACGGTCGGGTAAGCCAGTCTGTCTGCTTCCTGACCTGAGGCCCAGATTGTCATGTTTTAGCTCTAAGACTATGAGCCAAATTACTAGAGAGAAGAGCAGCACCATCCCAGGAGGGATGAATACCATCTCTTTTCAACAGGTCAGGTTTGCCCCAAAAACTTTTCCAATTGTCTATGAATTCTATATTATTCTGCGGACACCACCCAGACAGCCAGCCATTGAGTGAACACAATCTACTAACTATCTCATCACTCCGGCGAACAGGAAGGGGGCCAGAGCAAATTACAGTGCTTGACATCGTACTTGCGAGTTCACACACCTCTTTAATATTAATTTTGGTGATCTCCGACTGGCGAAGTCGAACATCATTAGTGCCGACGTGAATAATAATCTTAGAGAATTTACGTTTAGCATTAGCCAGCACTTTCAAATTTGCTTTGATGTCAGGCGCTCTGGCTCCCGGCAAACATGTGACTATGGTGGCTGGTGTCTCTATTTTCACGTTCCGTGTAATAGAATCGCCAATAACTAGGGCACAATCAGAATAATTCTCAGTGGGTGTTTCACTGAGCGGGGCAAATCGATTTGTTATCGGAACGGAAAAGGGGTTTTTTGATCCGCGACTACAGCGATCTCTCACTGTCACCCATCTGCCCTGCTGCACGGGCTCTACTTCAGCCGGAACCGACTCATGTAAAGAGTTCACTAGGCTAGGCGCATCCAAAATAGTATCTAAAGCTCTAGCACTCTTCTTACTATTCTCGATTAAAGTTTGGATGCGTGTCTCTAGTTCTGAAATCTTCTCCGTCAGCCTGACTGTCTCCTTGCATTTATCACATATAAATCCTATATTGCCGACAGAGAAGGCTATGGTAAACATGTGACATGAAGTGCAGGTGACAATAACAGGAGAAGACATTACTCACCGTGTTTGTTGACTGATTCTTACTCACCTGGGCTTTTATGAACTCAAAGGCGCGGGCGCGCGAGAGAAAAATAAATAACTGAGCGCACGGGTGGTGCGTTAAAAGGCTAGCGAGTTAGCGTGTTGTGCTGACAATAACGGAAGCTAGCAATGTCAGGTTAATCTGAGATGTTGAGTAAGATGTATTTAGTAGTATAAACAACTAGAATTTATAATAAATGATGGTTCAAAACAGAAAGAAATACGAAGCTAATACGAGGCTTAGACGCAGCAAACAAACTCACAGCAGCAGCAGTCACAGCGAGGCAGACAGGAGCAATCGATCAGACAGGAGCAATCGATCAGAGATGTGATGTGCCCAGAAGCTTCCAAGAAACACAGCAGTAATGACTTTATGAACTTCTTCACTTATAAGATCGATAATATCAGGGACAAAATTATAACTATGCAAGCGTCTAATACAGTATCGCATCAGGAAGTGCATTGTAGTCTCCCTGAGGGAAAATTTGATTCATTCATTGCTATAGGAGAGGAAGAATTTTGCAAACTCGTCAAATCATCTAAATCCACAACGTGCATGTTAGACCCTATACCGACTAAGCTGCTGAAAGAGATGCTTCCAGATGTCATAGATCCTCTTCTTAATATCATTAATTCATCTTTGTCTCTAGGATACGTACCAAAAACCTTTAAGCTAGCTATGATTAAACCGCTTGTTAAAAAACAGCAACTTGATCCTACAAAACTAGTCAATTACAGGCCGATCTCTAATCTGCCATTTCTGTCAAAGATATTAGAAAAAGCAGTATCCTCACAGCTGTGTTCCTTTCTTGAAAGAAATGATATCTGCGAGGATTTTCAGTCCGGATTTAGACCGTACCATAGTACCGAGACAGCTCTCGTTAGAGTCACAAATGATTTGCTCTTATCATCCGATCGTGGTTGTATCTCTCTATTAGTATTACTGGATCTTAGTGCTGCATTTGACACCATTGACCACAACATCCTTTTAAATAGACTCGAACATTATGTTGGCATTAGTGGAATTGCACTAGCATGGTTTAAATCATACTTATCTGACCGTTATCAGTTTGTAGCAGTAAATGAAGAGATGTCTTATCAATCACAAGTTCAGTATGGCGTACCACAAGGCTCAGTACTAGGACCGCTGCTGTTCACTCTGTATATGCTACCATTAGGAGATATCATTAGGAAACATGGAATTAGCTTTCACTGTTATGCCGACGATACTCAGCTGTATATTTCTTCAAAACCTAACGAAACCTACCAATTCACAAAATTAACGGAATGCATAGCTGATATAAAAAATTGGATGACTAGTAATTTCCTACTACTAAATTCAGAAAAAACAGAGATTCTAATTATTGGACAAAAAACTTCCACACGTAATAACCTAGAGTACTGTCTAACACTTGATGGCTGCTCTGTTAAGTCTTCGTCGTCGGTTAGGAACCTGGGTGTGCTCTTTGATACCAATCTTTCATTTGAAAGTCATGTGTCTAGTATCTGTAAAACCGCTTTCTTCCATCTTAAAAATATATATAAATTACGTCATATGCTCTCAATGAATAATGCAGAACAATTAGTTCATGCGTTTATGACCTCAAGGCTAGATTATTGTAATGCTCTACTGGGTGGCTGCCCTGCACGCTTAATAAACAAACTACAGCTAGTTCAAAACGCAGCAGCTCGAGTTCTTACTAGAACCAGGAAGTATGACCATATTAGCCCCGTTCTGTCAACACTGCATTGGCTGCCTATTAAACATCGTATAAATTTTAAAATATTGCTGATCACTTACAAAGCACTAAATGGTTTAGCTCCGAAGTACTTGAGCGAGCTCTTAACTTATTATAGTCCTTCACGTCTACTGCGATCTCAAAATTCCGGCCAGTTAATAATACCTAGAATATCAAAATCGACTGCTGGCGGTAGATCCTTTTCCTACTTAGCACCAAAACTTTGGAACAGTCTTCCTACCATTGTCCGGGAAGCAGACACACTCTGTCAGTTCAAATCTAGACTAAAAACACATCTCTTCGGCCTAGCATACACATAACACATTATAGACTTATATAATTAGGCTGCATAGTTTAGAACAGCCGGGACCGGGAACACTTCCCGTAAATCCTGATGTACTTGGTACATCATAAGCAGGATGGCGTCTACGCTAATATTAGTCTCTCTGTCTATCCCGAGGTTTACTGCTGTCCACCGGAACCAGGCCGTATCCAGATCTGATGAAGGACCAGCGCCAGGACACGACGACGACGCCGCTGACCTGAAGTGTCAACCAGTCTCTCCTCCTCTCCACTCCGACTTCAACCAACCGGAACTGGACAAATACTCTGATTCATTCTGAACTTCATACACTGTTCACTCATTGGCCAGAGGAGAACTGGCCCCCGACTGAGCCTGGGTTCTCCCAAGGTTTTTTTCTCCATTCTGTCACCTGATGGAGTTTTGGTTCCTTGCCGCTGTTGCCTTACCTTCTGGCTTGCTTAGTTGGGGACATTTAATATTCAACAATATTATAGATCTGCCTTAAAGGTGGATGATGATGAAATTGTTTTTTTGTATTATTTTCATGTTATCACTGTGAAGCTGCTTTGATACAATCTGTATTGTAAAAAGCGCTATATAAATAAAGATGACTTGACTTGACTTGACTTTGTATCTCTATATACTGCACTGAGCTAACCCGGAGCACAGACCCGCCACTTTAAACCGCTATAAATCACCGCTTGTCACACTATCCTCGTTCCCTTCTGAAACGATTCTTCGGTGTGTTGGAAATATGTAGAGATAAATCTGCCATCGTTTTTACAGTCTCATCATAATCCAACCACCTCCCAGTCATAACAAGCTAATTGCTAAATCGCTTTACAGCTAATTCTAAATATTCGACTAAATGGTCTTCTTTCTAAAAAAGATCCATCTCCATCCCAGCATATCAAATAGTTTTAGAGGTTTACTTTTCAGAGAAACTCAAATAAGTCAAATTAAATTGAATAACTTAATTTAATTAAATTTTCCTTAATTTTAATTGTTTTAATTTATGTCTGACACATATATTCTTTGGTAATACATCTGGTACTTTAAATCACACAGTTCTTTTAAGCAGTCTCAGTCAATGTCTCAAATCATCAGGCAGACTTAAACTTTTTATAATAGAAAAAGTCTTACCTGGAATGACTGAGACAAATGCCTGAAGATGCGATCCTGTTCGTGACGCCAAACTGTAGATTATGGTTTCTGGGTTTCTCCTCCCTTACCCCATAATCTCTATGTTTCCTCCTTCCTCTCACCCCTCATCATGCCTTAATGCTTCTCTGAATGTTTCTCTGAAGTGGTGCAGTAAGATCTAGCTTATATACATCACAGAGAGACTTACAACTTCCTTGTAAGGTAACAAAACGTTGCTTTGAGCTTCTTAAAATTGGAACGTATATGTCATTTGTACACGTCATCCTTGTTGTTTACTTGGTGATATACTTGCATCAGTGGACACATTCCTTTCCCTGCAAAGAACATGTTACATAGTACACATACCTCCAAGCAAAATATAGCCCTACCAGCTCTCTGCTCAGTACACATGTACAAACATAGTCTGACTTCACAAAATACATTATGAAATTATAAAGAAAATTAATAAAGAAAAATAATACTAAAAAAAATAACATTAAACAGTCAATTTTCAGTCTTCAGGGTCAACACTGGGACTTTCGTTTGGTATACAGGTAAGTATAACTTTGCTCACTGGATATCACTCACAGACTTCGTAGGCACGGTACATCTGTTTCTCTCCTCGTCTCGGGCTCTGTGATAACGATGGCTCGGGGCTTGAACACGGCTTAAATATATGGGCCAGCCGCTCCGCCAGCTTCGAGATCCTTATCCTCCCCAGAGGGTGGGTCGGCCTGGAAAGTGGTCTTTGTGACGACACGCACACAACACAGCACAACACGGCAAATTCCAAGTGTACACTCTCACAGTCAAGCCACTGACTCACCCACGGCACTCCACACACAGTCCAGGTGCACTTAAGGTCCAGAGACCACTTTTTCCACGTCGTTTATCTCGGGGGGAATCACTGAAGCGCTGTTATAGCGAAGGACCAGCAAGGGAGAACGTCGCTGCCGCACCACCCCGGCGTCTTTCCTGTCCACTGTCGCTGGCTTTCCCACGCTCACTCTCTGCAGTGGGGCCACTCGTGTTCCTAGATCCAACTTCACAAAGCTCACAGATGATACACTTCCAATGAGTTTTCTACTGCATAAGTTTCTCAGGGTACTCACGCATCGATCAACCCGTGTGCTCATCTTGTTTCCTCTTGTAGTGCTCCGCTCGCGTCCTGGCCGCTGTGCTCTCTCTCCCAAAGGGATTCGTCGATCAGCACTTCCGGGAAGCTGTCCTGCAGGTAACTTCTCACCAGCGAACACACACTTGAATCACAATGCAAAACGCGGTCTGTATTATACTCAACCCCGTCTCTTCCTTTCTCTTCGCAGTTCTTCGGATCCTTGATCGCTCAGTCCACAATATTCACCAGGCGTTGCCCTTCGTGTTTTGCCCAGATGCCCAGATCCTCTCGCCGCGACGGCTGGAAGCGGTTACCACCACGCTTGGCCTGAACCCGACCCGGAACCTGCGACCGCCGCAACAACCCGCCGAAACAACTTGCCGCCACAACTTGCCGTCCCAACTTGCCGTCCCAACTTCCCGTCCCAACTGATTTCTGGAAGCCCTCCTTATACTCCTCCTGCTTCCCCTTCATCCAATCCGGGGATCGCGCTGTTCATTTGCGCACCTGCCGCCGATTAACCCTGATTTTGGAGCCGGGAAGGGAAACCGGAAGTGGTGGTGTTTGATCCGGGCGGAACCAATCTCTGCCACTATGGTTCCGCCCCAGGAAAAGTCACCCCGTGACACAGATGCAGTGACCAACAGAAGATGGACTTTCCCATTGCCTTGGAGTGGTAGGTTATCAATGTGTGACAGTGTCAACCTAAAAGTAAACAATTGGGCAACGAGAACCACCTGTCAGTCACATGTTCCCATACAAGGAGTGATATAAGTTGTTTAACAGATCTAGATGTACTGTAAATACCAGGAATTGAAAGCTGACATTCTGATTTTTGGTATTTTTATCTTTAACCCAAATGTCTTCAATGTACAACAAAAAGAAAGAAATTTGCCTTGCTGTTCACAAAACTTTGGAGATGACTGTTATGATTGTGATCTTCATTTGTGTTTATTGATTTCAGTGTACCAGAAAAAAGTCCTAGACATACTTGCTGACATAAGAACTTGCTTAAAGCAAAGCCAACCTGCCAGTTCACCAGTTAACATCGAAAGGATGGAGACTTTGGAGGACTTCTACCGTTAAGAGGAATGTCTCCATGATGTGGAGGCCTATAATGCTATGGTAGTTGTAAAAGATAACTAGCTTTATACAATACAATGCACTCCCTCATAGTTAGGTTATTTTGGGGAGGGCCAGTCAACCTTATTGACTAAAGTTATTCTAACAGGTGCTGCAAATATCAAAAGTTGGTGGAAAGACCACCAAGGACTGTGTCCACAAAGCCCTTGACAGGTACGTTAGTACAAACAGTATGGATTTTGTGTAAGGTCCAGGTGCTTTGTGTTTTTCAATGTCTGAATCACAATCAGCTTCATTGGCCATCCATGCATTGGTGCATGCATGAAGGAGCACCTTATTGGCTACCGAGACAGAGGTTAGGAAATTACCTGGTTTTGACCCCGGAATTAAGCCCACAAATATCCATCATGGCGGGGGCCAATTTCAGCCCGTTTAGGCAGAGTTTGCTAGCCTAGCACAGCCCATAGAAATGCATGGGAGGGGGAGGAGCTTCTCATTGTCTCCAGTTATATTAATATCCATAGCGTAAACCCCCCTGACTGACATGACTGTGTGTATGCAGAATATTATTTGTGTATGTGTTTGTGGCCACAGAACATACTTTCTCCTATTGATTTCTAAATGTAAACTATTTTCCTTTAGACTCTTCTCTAATGCCGTAATGGCATCTTTTAATATGAAGGGGAGGGGGCAAAAAGGCAAGAGGCCTTTCGGAAACAAAAAGATATACAGAGCACTACAAGGTAAGGCCAGATAAAAAAAGAATGAGGGACTTGATGTATGACTGCAGAGTACCTTTGTATGATAGTAATTATGTGTGTTTTTGTACTTGTGCAGATGCAAGTTCGACCAAACGGCTACGGAGGACTCCATTAGAACTTTCACCTCGGAACACCTTAAACACGCACCACAAAGAAGTGGAGGTGGAGGGTTCACTCCACATAGTCACTGATCATGTACACATGAAGAGATCAGATGCAAAAGCCTCAAAGTGCCATTTGAAATTTTGTTTTAGAATGATAATTTTTATCAAGCTTGTATATTTAAGTTCAGTAATTTCACTTAAATGGCAATGAAGATTACCTATTAATTGTCATTTAAGTGAAATTACTGAACTTAAATATACAAGCTTGATCAAAATTGTCACGGCCTCTCCTCTGCATTGCAGGGGGCGGTTCCTCCTGCAGGCAGAGGAGGGTCGTTAGTGATTGGAGCCACCTGGTCTCAGGGTATTTAAACTGCTCCACTAACCACTCTTCTCTCTCTCCCTCTCTGCTCCTCCAGGTATGATCCTGTTTTGTTTGTTCCTTTGCAGTTTTACTTATGCCTTCTGTACACCTAAAGACTTTGAAAAGATTTAGAAAAGACTTTATAAGATTATCAGTAGTGATGGCAAAATGAGGCTTCCTGAACCACTGAGACCTCGCAGCCCATTGCTTTACCCAAAGGTTCATTACTCGAAGCTTCATTCATTATTGCTCACTAGTGACACCTAGCTACTGTGCAATGATATAGCAGACAAATTAAGTAATTCTGAACCAATGACCTGAGCAGACTTATGATGTCCGTATTCCGATCCCCCATTTCATTTACTTATGTATTTTCTTCTCACTGTAATATCTGTAACCTTTCATTTGCAATAATAAAAGTACATGAGCAGACATTTGCCTGGGTATAAAATACAATATGTATCTTTCTTTGACTGAATTTACTTGTGCAGAAACAACTGTCACACACACAATTCATGAATTATTCATGAATTGTTTGGATAGTGCCAGTATGAACAACAAAAGTTAAACGAGTGCAGTGCTTATGTTGAAGGTAATAAAGTAAACTGCAACAGAATAGTCTGGGGTGGGAAAAGTTAAGAATTGTTTCTGGGAGGTTTTGTGCCGTAAATGGTTACAGTTTTGCAGTGTTGTGCTTATGGGACTGTGGATATAGAGGAGTTTGCAGTTTGGGGTGCATGGGTGAAGGTAGGATTACCATTGATTTTTATTGAGAAACAGATTTTTTTCAAGTGTGTTGGGGTTTAGACAATTCCTCTTCTTGGACAAAACCTCTCCAGCCTTGGAAAATATCCTTTCACAAGGAACAGAGGATTCAGGGGAACATAAAAATGCCAGTGCCAGCGGGAATAAATAAGGATACTGATGCTTCTGTTGAGCCCAGACAGGGGAGGATTGACCCTTTCTTGCTGGCTCCATTACCAGGAAAAGTAACAACAAGCAAACACATCAAAAAGGGCAATCCAAATCAAAAAGCAGTCCAGTCCAGATCCAAAAATCCAATCCAAATAATCTTATCTAATTAATATATTAATAATATAGCTACTCCCTATAATATAGCTACTATAATTAATAATAGGCTAACAATTTACTATAACTATTCTAACCTGATATAATTCAATAATATACAGCCCTAGCACATATATGACACAATAATGACAATGAGAGCTAACTCTCTTACTCTCTGACACTACTACAAATGCTTCTACTACTCCTGCCAAGTTGTGCCAACACCCACAAGTCGGCGCGAGTTTCGAACCCCCTTTATCTGGAAGCGACACTCAGAACAAACCGATGACGTATCCACACAAACCGAGGCCTCGTTTGTCACGAGTCACGTGATTTTCACGTTAACAACACAAGCCTCGAATCGCGACTTCATCTGGCACGCCCATTTTTTCTCGACACAAGCTCCGATGCCTCGGTTCAAATGTCACATCACTAATTATCAGCTCCCATCTAAAGACTTGGTTTCACAGACTCACATTCTCAGACTAAAGATTTTACAAACACTGAATCTTGTAGTGACACTATTTACAAGACTACAACAAATTTTTTCCTCCATTCAAATAGGCATTTTTATGCATATTTTTTGTTTGATGAGTAAAAATGTTAATTTATATTGTTTAATTACAATAAATCACTTTCTTTTCCAGGAAAAAAAAACAAATTAGACATTGTTATGTGAACATCTCTTAATAAAGAGTTGACTATTTAATGGGATGACCTAACTTTTTCACATGACTGTATATGGGGGTTATGAATCTATAGCCTATCATTATATGATGAGAACAATAGTTTGAACTAAATGTCTTGAAAGGGTATAATTTTAAATGCAGGCATGTCGATGGCTTCGGCAATATCGGTCCACTTCTTTCCTTTTTCCACTCTGTCGTGGTATAAATGGCAGTTTACATCAAAATGACATGGCTGCTCTGCCCCAACCCGATCACACCAAATGCGTCTGTATAGATACAGCACGCAGTGTGTTTATCGTGTAATATATACCCGAAAATGAGTTTTTACGTGCATAGTATACACATGGATAGGTTTAGGGTGGGGTGTGTGTGTATTATACGCTTGGGTAGGATTAGTGGTGTGGGGTGCGTGTGTATATCACGCAATAAAGTGTACGCCCAGCATTAGTTTCCACCCAGTCATGTTCACACACACATACTCACGCATCCCTGCACTGTACATACACCTTACATTATGACATTTTCACACCTCATTCCTTTTTCTTTGTTTAAAGTTAATAGTTTTTGGTTTACAATAAATAACCTTTTGATTGGCCTATACCTGTTGTTCGTGTCCCCTCATTTTTGTCACAGGCTATGAGCCGGTCTGTGACAAGTGGGGGCTCGTCCTTAAGTTAAAGTTGATTGTACTAAGGATCTTACTTTAGTATTTTAGTTTACTTTAACTTTTTGATGTAGTTGGTTAAAGTTTTGTCTAATTTGTCTTATCATTGATATATTTGTTTATTTGTAGTTTGGCTTATTTGACTATTGTTTTGTAGTTAACTTGGATTATTAGTTTTGTTAGTTAAGTTCAGATTGCTAAATTTTTTGTTTGAGGGGATGCTTTGGCTAGGCCAATATTGTTGGAGAGAGCATTTAGAGCCATGTGTTCCTTTTGTTCAGTTAGCTTTGTAGCTAAATTTGGTTAGCAATTCACTCTGGGCCTTTTCTGGGTTTTTGTTTAGGTGGGAGTCCTCTCCTGTTGAGGCTTATCAGCGAGTGTCAATAGGAGGCTCGTGGTGTTTTTTTTAGGTGGCAGTGAACGTGGGTAGAGCTTCCCTTTCCCCCTACATCGGCTCGGGAGCACCTCCGTGGATATGGGGGGGCCGCCAGTTTCTGGTTGTCTTTTCTATTCCACTGGTTTTGAGTGCATAAAACCCCACCACATGTGACTGCACGAAGACTAGGGGCCAGTTAGTTAGTTGATTTTGGAGGATAGTGGGGTGTGGCTCCTGTCCTTAAACCCAGACTGGCAGCAGGTGAGTTGTTGTTGTTTTTTTTGAGCATTTGTTGTAGTTGTATTGGTTGAGGAAAATGTCTTCCATTTTGAGTGGTTTTGTTCAAGCTCCTTCAGAGGTAGCCTTAGAGTTGTGTACTAAGGAGCAGTTAATGGAAATTGCTGAACATTATCAGATTGAGATTGTTGACAGAAAACTTAAAGAGACTGTTAAAGCTAGATTAAAGCAGGGTCTTAGGGAAGTAGGTGTTCTTTGGGGTCAGTCTGCGAGTAGTGAGGGTGCAAGTTTTCAGTCTAGCCCTTCATTAACTTTTGAGCAGCAGAGGGAGCTGTTGCAAATGCAGTTGGAGATAGCGCGGTTGCGAAATGTTACTAGACCAGAAGGAGTACCACAGTTTGATGTTTCACAGAATCTTTGTTTGTTGCCTAAATTTGATGAGTCAGATCCAGATACATACTTTACTTTATTTGAGCGTATTGCGGAAGCTAGAGCTTGGTCAGATTTGGACATGACTATGTTGTTGCAATGTGTACTTACAGGTAAAGCACGCGAGGCTTTTTCAGCACTGAGTGTAGCTGACAGTAAAGTTTATGCTAAAGTTAAATCAGCAGTTCTGAAAGTCTACGAGCTTGTGCCAGAGGCATATCGTCAACGTTTTCGTTACAGGAAAAAGCTAGATTCACTAACCTATTCTGAGTTTGTTCGTGATTTGACTTCTTCATTTAATCGCTGGTGTACAGCTTCTGAAGTTAGTACTTTTGAGGGTCTGTCTAACTTGATTTTGTTAGAACAGTTCAAAAATTCTGTGTCTGACCAGGTTGCTACATACATTAATGAACGTAAAGTTAAGTCTCCAAGTGATGCAGCAGTCCTTGCAGATGAGTACAGGTTAACACATAAAAGCCATTTTGAGTCAAACAGTGACATGCACCATAAAAATAACTTTATTCCTAGGAATAGTAGGTCATCTTTTTCTGGAGCTTCTTTTCAAAGGCCTCAGCATAAGTTTGGTTCTGGTGGACCTAAAGCACCGGTTAATGCTGATACCTGTCGCTACTGATTAGTGGAAAGACATTGGAAGAAAGATTGTCCTCTACTTAAATCAAAAAAGTCAGGTTATGTTAAACCTGCTGTGATGGCAGCTCCTGTTACAGCCTCTGACCACCAGGGTGAGCTTTTTCAGCCACTAGTTGAGTGTGGTTCTCAGTCTTTCCACTGTGATTTTTCAGCCTTTATTTCAGATGGTGTAGTGTCCCTAGTAGATGGAAACCAAAATGTTCCAATTAAGATCTTAAGAGACACTGGAGCTTTAGATTCTTTAATATGGAATCTGTTTTGCCGTTCTCTAAGGAGTCTGATACTGGCAGTTGTGTAATGATGCGTGGCATGGGTTTAGTTCCATTCTCTTCTCCTTTGCATGAAGTTACCCTAAGATGTGGTCTGGTAGAGGGTGATGTAGCTGTTGGGGTTAGACCCCAGTTGCCAGTAGAGGGAGTCCACATGATTTTGGGGAATGACTTGGCAGGTAGTAAGGTGTGGGCAGATGGCAAAATAAACATCTTTAAGAAGCAACCTTCAGTGCCCCCTGCAAAGGTATCTCCAGATTGCAGTTGTGTGTCTCCTGAGGTATTTCCAGTTTGTGCTGTGACCCGCGCTGCCTCTCGTAAGGAGTTTGAGAGTAGTCCAGAAAGTCTTGAGTTGCCAGTTAAACTCCAGACAGAACAGTTGACTAGTTCTAGAGATTCATTGATGGCTGAGCAAAAGGCCGATACTACCTTGGCCGATCTGTTTGATAAAGTTGTTCCTGATTCAGTGGTGAGAAATAGTGCTCAGTGTTATTTTCTTCTTGATGGGCTGTTGGTCAGGAAATGGGTTCCACACTGTGATCAGGGTTTAGGAGAACCAGTTTTTCAAATGGTTGTGCCTACTACTTTGCGAAATAAAGTGTTGCAAACTTCACATGGTGATGTGGCAGGTCATATGGGTGTTCGTAAAACTTATGATCGCATACTCCGTTATTTTTTTCTGGCCACGTTTAAAGCGGGATGTAGCTCAGTTTATTAAAACTTGTCATACGTGTCAGTGCACAAGCAAGCCAAACCAGGTTGTAAAGCCAACACCTTTGTATCCAATACCAGCCATAGGGCAACCTTTTGAGCATCTTATTGTTGATTGTGTTGGGCCTCTACCACGGTCCAAGTCAGGTCATAGCTACTTATTAACTGTTATGTGTCAGGCAACTAGATATCCGGCAGCTTTTTCGTTGCGTACCATAACATCAAGATCAGTAGTTAAAGCGTTAACTCAATTTATTTCAATATTTGGGATTCCAAAAATCATCCAGTCAGATCAGGGGTCTAACTTTACCTCCCATTTATTTGCTCAGGTTCTCAAACAGCTTAAAGTTAAACACAACAAGTCTACTGCGTACCATGCCCAGAGCCAGGGAGCTTTGGAACGTTTTCATCAAACTTTAAAATCCTTGCTTCGTGCATACTGTACAGAACTGTCTGCAGCTTGGGAGGAGGGTTTACCTTGGTTGTTACTAGCTGCTCGTGAAGTAGTGCAGGAAAGCACAGGGTTCAGCCCTAATGACTTAGTGTTTGGTCATAAGGTGCGTGGGCCTTTAGCAGTGCTGCAGGATGGTTGTTTGCCTGAGGAACCACCACGGAACCTTATTGACTATGTAAATGGTTTTAGGTTGAAGTTGTATAGGGCTGGTGAACTGGCGAAAGAAAAACTAAAATGTTCTCAAAAGAAAATGAAACTGCGATATGACAGGCAGGCTGAGCTGCGTGAGTTTAGTCCCGGTGATCGGGTACTTGCTCTTTTGCCTCTTGTAAGTTCACCTTTTCAGGCAAAATACTGTGGTCCTTTTACTGTGTTGCGCAAAGTGTCAGATTTGAACTATCTTATTGAAACCCCAGGTCATAGGAAGTCCTCTAAATTAAGCCATGTGAACCTGTTAAAATGTTATCACTCCCATGATCTAAGCACAGTTGGAGACACTCCAGCGGTGAGGTTGATTGCTGTTCCAGTCACTGCATCTTGTGGCTTTAGCTTTGTGGAGGGGGGAGAAGAGGAAATGATTAGGGTTTCGGTTGAGGTCTTGCAAGGTCGGTTGAAAAACTCCCAGACTTTGCAAAACCTTGGGGCTGTGTTTCTCCAGGAAAATGATGACAATGTTGAGTGTCCAGTCAGTTTCTTCTCCCGGAAATTTAATAAGTATCGGCAAAACTATTCCGTGATTGAAAAGGAGGCTTTAGGTCTCATTTGGGCTCTACAGCACTTCGAAGTCTATGTTGGTTCCGGTTTGACACCTTTAACTGTGTTCACTGACCACAACCCACTCATTTTTCTGAAGTCCCTGCAAAATCCCAACCAGCGCCTGATGCGTTGGGCTTTGTTCTTGCAACCATTCAACCTTGATATTAAACATATTAGTGGTAAGGATAATATAATTGCTGATGCTCTGTCCCGTGCTCCTTTAACCTAGGTTGTATCTTCTTTCTGCTGACCCCTGTGGGCTGTCTGCACCTCTTTCCTCTTAAAGCAGGCAGAGGAGGGTCGTTAGTGATTGGAGCCACCTGGGCTCAGGGTATTTAAACTGCTCCACTAACCACTCTTCTCTCTCTCTCTGCTCCTCCAGGTATGATCCTGTTTTGTTTGTTCCTTTGCAGTTTTACTTAGTTTCCACCCAGTCATGTTCACACACACATACTCACTGTACACACCTTACGTTATGACATTTTCACACCTCATTCCTTTTTCTTTGTTTAAAGTTAATAGTTTTTGGTTTACAATAAATAACCTTTTGATTGGCCTATACCTGTTGTTCGTGTCCCCTCATTTTTGTCACAGGCTATGAGCCGGTCTGTGAGAAAATTATCATTCTAGAAGAAAATTTCAAATGGCACTTTAAGGCTTTTGCATCTAAACTCTTCTCTCTCACACACACACACACACACACACACGCATACACACACACCATTTGCATCTTGTTTTGCACTTGTGTGATAGTTGTGTAACTGAAATTGTGCAGATCATACAGTGATTTACAAAAAATAAAAAAAATAACAATGAGTGGGGATTGAATTGATTTCTTAAACCTCGGTGCATAACTGTATGCCTATCCTTTTTCAGTGGGTGGAGGGCCTGTTTTCTGGACCAGTAAATTTTCCTGTAGCGTTTGGCTCAGAGGCAGATTTCCAGTTGAAACGGATGGATTAGGCTACATTGGAATGTGTTTCCAGTTGAGTTAGAGAGGTGGTGGAAAGGACAGCAATCAAATGAAGCAACAGAAAAATGAACTGGAACAGTTGAAATGAGACAAAGGTTATGAACAGTGCAGAATCAAAGCACTGTATCTGTACATTAATACAGGACGTTTGTTGGACGACTAAATAAGACGTCGTTTGGCGTCACAGTCTGCACCTTTAAGGTATAAAAATGTGACGTCCACAATGACCACATTTGGAGTATAATTAGCCTTTATACAGAAATTCTATGGACGTTAATACAGGACGTTTGTTGGATGACTAAATAAGACGTCGTTTGGCATCAAAGTCTTCACCTTTAAGGTATAAAAATGTGACGTCCACAATGACCACATTTGGAGTATAATTAGCCTTTATACAGAAATTCTATGGACGTTAATACAGGACGTTTGTTGGATGACTAAATAAGACGTCGTTTGGCGTCACAGTCTGCACCTTTAAAGTATCAACATGGGACGTCCACAATTTATTTTATTTATTTATTTATTTGACATGGACATACAATTACATTGGACGAACCATATGCATTTGATTAAGTGTTTTAGCACACATGCTAATTTTCAACACCTGTCCACGGGAGGCTTTTGGAGATACAATACAGTAACAAGACTAGTAAACAAAGTAATGCTAAAAATACTAACAGAAAAGGATAGCTAAAATATACCATATAATTACAGAGAAAAGAAAAAACAAATTGCATACGTAAATTATAAAGCAGAAGCATCAGAGTCAGAGAATATCATTATTGTTCATGCGAGCACCGCTGTTTGGTTTTTAGCCATTGTTTAAGTCCTCTGTTAAAAGCTTTGCCATCGGTCTCTAGTTTTAAATCAGTAGGCAAAGCATTCCAGAGTTTTGGCCCCTTTACAGAGAAAGTAGACTGACCAAAGGAGGTCTTACACATTGGGACTAAACAGTCACCTCTGATAGTGGCTCGTGTGTTCGCCCCATGAGAGCTTGCGTCTACTGACTAATTTAGAAAACAGCGGTGAAACATGATTATTTAGACATTTGTGAACCAGTTTAATATAATTAAAATCAATAAAACTGTCAAAGCCAAGAAGCTTATGCTTTCTTAGAACATCACAATGATGCCATCTCATAGGTTTACGGTCCATGATTTGTATTGCCTGTTTGTAGAGTGAGAGAATCAGTATTAATTTATTTGGAGAGATTTGTGACCATGATGTGACGCAATATGATAGGTGTGAAAATATCATTGCATGCATGTATAGTTTAGCAGTGTGACAGGACAAATCCCTTCTTATAAAACGAAAACAATTTATATTTGGTCTGACCTTCTTGCAGATGTACTTAACATGATTATCACATTTTAAATTTTTATCCAGAATAATCCCAAGGTACTTGACTTCATTGACTGCTTCTATTGCTTCATTTTTTATTTGTACCTCAAATATATCGCTTACCGGCCTATTTCGTATATACACATGGAAACTGTTTTCTTAACATTTAGCGATAGATGAGATAACTCGAGCCAGTTAGAGATATTCTTTAATGCTGTTGTCAGGTGTTCACCAGACTGGGTGTTTTAGTGGAAACATGGACCACAGTGTCGTCTGCATACATCTGACAGTTTACGCCCGGACAGCATTTTGGTAGGTCGTTTATATACATTGTAAACAGCAAAGGGGCAAGTACAGACCCTTGCGGTACTCCCATGTTGTTGGCTTGCAGAGGTGACTTCACCCCATTGACTCTGACACATTGCTGTCTCCCGCCCAAATAAGACCTAAACCACTGCAAAGCTTCTGAATACATTTTAAATTGATTTAATTTATGTAGCAAGATACTATGATTAACAGTGTCAAAGGCTTTTTTTTAGGTCCAGGAACACCGCCCCAACAACATTTCCTTTATCCAGTGATTCTTTAATTTTATTGATCAAATAACAGTTAGCTGTTTCGGTGGAATATTTGTCTCTAAATTCAAACTGTAATGGATAAAGCAACTTATTAGACTCTAAATGTTCCGCTAATTGCTCGGCGACAATCTTTTCCAGAACTTTTGAGACTACAGGAAGGATAGCAATAGGCCCATAATTGCTTGATATTTCCTTATCCCCCGATTTGTAGACCGGTGCAATTATTGCTGTTTTCCAGCTCTCTGGGAACATATTTGTTTGTATTGACAAATGACCACATTTGGAGTACAATTAGCCCTTACAATTAGCCTCTGGTCGTTAATACAGGACAGGACGATCATTAGACAACAAAAAAAGACGTCGTCTGGCGTTACAGTCTGCACCCATAGGGGACCAAAATGAGACGTCCCCAACAACCATAGCTGGACTACATTTAGCCCTTAAACAGAAGTCCTGTGGAAGTCCATACAGGAAGTTCGGTAGACGTCAGAAAAATACGTTGATTGCCGTCACAGTCTGCACCCTCCTGATACCGACATAGGACGGACAAGCAAACCGTTGAAACGAAGTCATCTGGAGGTAACTTTGCGCAGGGGGTTGAGTCGTACTCAGGTTCAGACTCTTTTAATTCTTCTACGACCAGCACTCTTTTCACCAGATGCAGCCTCTCGCAAGCAGACAAGCCCAAAATAGCTTGAAAATCCTTTGGCACCACAACAAATGACAGACTGTGTACTTTATCCTTATATCGCATTTTTGCAACACATTTTCCTCTCACTGGTATGTCTGCTCCAGAGTATCCAGTTACTTTTAATTTAGCAGCATGTAGCTTTGGTCTAGGTCTTAGTTGGTTGAATTCAGTTTCAGAAATGATATTAACCTGAGCTCCAGTGTCAAGCTTACTGTGCTATTATTTATTTGCAGTTGTACTGTCCACTCTTTCTGTTCACCTCCACCTTCTGCTACTACATCCACATAGAACTCTTCCAATTCACTCTCAGTAACGGCATTTACTTGGCTTGATGTTCGTTTACTTTTACAACAACGTGCATAATGATTCACTTTACCACAATTGTTGCAATTTTGACCACAAGCTGGACACTTTCTCGGTAGATGCTGCATCCCACAACGATCGCACACTCTTTGAGGCTTATCAATTACCATCCTACTTCGTTCCTGTTGCATTTCTGGTTTTGCACTTAACCCCCTGAGGTCGGCAAACGCGCGGGCGCGTTTTGCTCGTTTTTTTTTACATAGCAGCAAAATAGACCTAAAATACTCCGTCGGTTTTGGTCATACAGACTTAAGAAATATGAAAAAATAAGCTGTTAAATGTCTACTTTTTTATGTGTCCACTTACAATCGAAATAAAACATTGTGCTTTTGTAAAATAAAGAAAGTAAACAGGGAGTGCTTTATGCCTCTCCGTCTCCGTGAACTTTTTTTCTGAAGCACTTCTCTAAACTCAAACAAAACTCAGCGAATACTATTCACTCAGACATGAGCTATATATCTCTATAATCATTTAAGTGTGTAGTTTTAAATTATCTAATTCAAATCTAAAACAAATATTCTCTGTTTATGTAATCTATATAAAAAGAGCGAGAGATCAGCTGTGCTCATTATCGTTCTGGCACCTCATTACTCCGCTAATGTGACACGCCCATCGAGAGCGCGCGCTATTCAAACACAGATAATCTGGAGCAACACATGCAAACCAGTCAACGCCCACAACAGCTGGAAAACACACTCGCTGTGAGGAATAGCTCTGCTAATAATATCGTGATTATCCTGGAAATTTTACCTCAAACGTGCTGGAGTAGCCGAACAACGGATCCAGCTGCAGATCATCAGTAAGTGCTTTGTTCTAATCGCGATATGAACTGGTGTCTGTAATCCGCAAAAGACGGATTTAAATTTGAATCGCGTTTCTGTGTTTGAATGAATGAACGGCACATGTGCATGCGTTTGTTTACTAACGTTACAGCTCGCGCGTGTCTGTGTGTGTGAATGAAATATCTATTGCCTACTGAGATGAGTAAAAATCGACTGAATACGTTGAAATAAAATGTCTTTGTATAAGCAACATTTTAAACTGCAAATTAACATTTATGCCCTAATATAGGCTATATTATAAAAGACGATATGTTACAGACGAAATATGAAAGACAACATTTCGTTTTGGATAGATTATAAAGTTTGTACTGCCACATCAAAACCTAATTTCCAAGGTGCAAACAAAATCTTAAAAGGTCAATATAAGCCTTCTCTTTAAATTATTTTTGTGTTTTATTAGTGACAAATTTGGGGAGGGGATAGCCAACATCCAAAACTTTCTGAAAATACGAATGAGAATTAACTGCACAATTACTAGAAATGTTTACCTTGGATATTATACAATTTGCAAGCATAGGCCTACACAGTTTGTGGAAAAATACACTTTTTTTTCAAGATGTTTCCAACTCTGAACCAATTCTGTAGATGTGTGTATGTATGTATGTATGTATATATATATATATATATATATATATATATATATATATATATATATATATATATATATATATATATATATATATATATATATATATATGTGTGTGTGTGTGTGTGTGTGTTGTATTTGCATTCTGTGTGGCTCAGTGACACACTCAGTGAAAGGCTCATTAGTATGCAGCATTAGCAGGTCTTCTTTGTCTCCAGGTGTGAATGAGGACATTATTCATGACCTTGTTGGATCATTCACGCCCCCCTGCATATTGCCTTTCCAAACAAAAAGTGTCTTACAAAATTTAAATCAATCTATTGTTTAATGTGAACGATTAGCCCGGATGATTTTCAGATAATTTTGAAGTAAATACTCTAGCCGACAACATCCATTAGTCAAAAGTATTGTGGGAATATGTGAAGTTGGTCGTTTGTGGTCTTATATCAGAACATTTAAGTTTGAGTTTTTTGAATAACCACGCATAAATAATATTCTCTCAAAAATGCAAACATGTACATACATGTTGCTCACATATTATGATAGTCATGTTCGTGCTAAATAGAGTGTAATTACACCTTTGCCATTAATATGTTTATAAGTATGGAGCTTATATTATGACAAAATGATTTGAATTTGAATTGTGTAAATCTGAATTATTTGCAAGTGTAATCTAACAAAATTGAATTTTAGGTGGTAGTTTAAATAGTTCTGAATTTGAATTTTTTTAAACGAATATTGAACATTTGAAATTTAACAAATTGAAATGTTTTTATGGCTGAATTTTATAGACATGTATTTTCAAACAGTAATATTCAGTTTTAAAAAATTCAGATTCAAGATGAAGAAATTCAGAACTTCAAATTCAGTTTTCTAAAATTCAATGTCAAAAATTCAAGTTCAAAAATTCAGATCTGACAGAAAGTAGGTCACAGGTCATCCACAGGGAAGAGTAGATGATCTCAGAAAAGTCGAACAGAGCATTTTGGCCAATTGGGGACTGCGGAAGTTTTCCAGCGCGAACGTGGTGGTGGTTCAAGAGGTTGCCACTCTCTGACTCTTGTCATGAATCGCCCGGAGGTCTATTACATGTACGACGCAGTCTAGACCGGACGCGAACGGTGCGACGCGACCCGTGAAATCCCCAACAGCACACGGATTCCCCATCCTATTTCTGACCTAGTCCCAGCTCTTTGCAACAGTCGCTTCAAGCTGTGTTGCGTCGCGCCGCTCGCGTCCTGTCTGTGTAACTGAGGTCTAGTAGACAAGGTGGCGTTCTAATCAATTTTACACAAAATGTAGGCTACTTTAAAACAAACACCAGAGACCGCTTAGACAAATGTCCCACGTGCTGAGAACGCTAACCTAACATATAAACACAAAATCATTCATGTTTAAGAATCTTAACGTTACCTCCGGGCGATTCATGACAAGAGTGGACATTCTAAAACGCTCACGTGAAAAACGCTTAACGTGGCTCACTGTACGAAGACAGTGATATCAAAGGACCAAACTCAGTACAAATCATATTAATAAACCATACATGTATAAAAAATCAGATGAGCCCAGAATATGAACGCAATGCGTTTAATTACGCGTTAAGCATGTTCTTACCATAGAAAACCGTTATAAGAAAACGCTTAACGTGGCTTAATAAACCTTAAATGGTCCTTAATAAACCATAGGCCTGCCTACTATGTATAACAAATCAGGTTTAAGGTTTATTAAGCCACGTTAAGTGTTTTCTTATAACGGTTTTCTATGGTAAGAACATGCTTAACGCGTAATTAAACGCATTGCGTTCATATTCTGGGCTCATCTGATTTTTTATACATGTATGGTTTATTAATATGATGTGTACGGTCCTTATATCACTGTCTTTGTACAGTAAGCCACGTTAAGCGTTTTCTTATAACGGTTTTCTATGGTAAGAACATGCTTAACGCGTAATTAAACGCGTTGCGTAGGTATTCTGGGCTCATCTGATTTTTTATACAAAGTATGGTTTATTAATATGATTTGTACTGAGTTTGGTCCTTTAATATCACTGTCTTCGTACAGTGAGCCACGTTAAGCGTTTTTCACGTAAGCGTTTTAGAATGTCCACTCTTGTCATGAATCGCCCGGAGGTAACGTTAAGATTCTTAAACATGAATGATTTTGTGTTTATATGTTAGGTTAGCGTTCTCAGCACGTGGGACATTTGTCTAAGCGGTCTCTGGTGTTTGTTTTAAAGTAGCCTACATTTTGTGTAAAATTGATTAGAACGCCACCTTGTCTACTAGACCTCAGTTACACAGACAGGACGCGAGCGGCGCGACGCAACACAGCTTGAAGCGACTGTTGCAAAGAGCTGGGACTAGGTCAGAAATAGGATGGGGAATCCGTGTGCTGTTGGGGATTTCACGGGTCGCGTCGCACCGTTCGCGTCCGGTCTAGACTGCGTCGTACATGTAATAGACCTCCGGGCGATTCATGACAAGAGTCAGAGAGTGGCAACCTCTTGAACCACCACCACGTTCGCGCTGGAAAACTTCCGCAGTCCCCAATTGGCCAAAATGCTCTGTTCGACTTTTCTGAGATCATCTACTCTTCCCTGTGGATGACCTGTGACCTACTTTCTGTCAGATCTGAATTTTTGAACTTGAATTTTTGACATTGAATTTTAGAAAACTGAATTTGAAGTTCTGAATTTCTTCATCTTGAAAACTTGAATCTGAATTTTTTAAAACTGAATATTACTGTTTGAAAATACATGTCTATAAAATTCAGCCATAAAAACATTTCAATTTGTTAAATTTCAAATGTTCAATATTCGTTTAAAAAAATTCAAATTCAGAACTATTTAAACTACCACCTAAAATTCAATTTTGTTAGATTACACTTGCAAATAATTCAGATTTACACAATTCAAATTCAAATCATTTTGTCATAATATAAGCTCCATATATAAGCAACTGAAAAAAATACAAATATCAGGTCATGTCAAAACATCTCAAGGACCCCAAAAACACCTTAGACTCCAGAGGGTTAAACTGGGTGTCTGATACTTCTTTACCACATCCACAGCACAGGTCTCATTTAACATTTCTTTATAGCTTGCGTCTTTACGGTCTCTGCCGCTCTACAAAGTGAAAGGGCTTTCTCCAAGTTCAAATCTTGTTCTCGAAGTAACCGTTCCCTCAACCCATTGTCAGGTAGCCTATTCCACACACAATCCTATCTTTGATCAAAGAATCTGCCAACTCTCCAAACTCACACGTTTTACTCCTCTGTCTGAGCTCCGTCACATACTGATCAATTGTTTCCCCACTTTTCTGCATGCACGTGAAAAATCGATGCCTTTCATAAGTAACATTTCTCTTGGGTATGCAAAACACTTCAAACTTGTCCATTATCGGCTGCAACTTCAAACTCTCTCCTTCTTCAAAAGTGAAATTATTATATATCTCCAAAGCCAACCACATGAAGAAACAATGACGCTTTCATCTTTTCTGACTTACGATCTCCATCAATCGCAGATAAATACAGAAGAAATCGTTGCTTGAATCGTCTCCAACTTTCAGCAACATTACCGGACAATTGAAGCTTCGGTGGTGGCTGTAATCCTTCCATCTCCTCTGTTTTCTTCGTCACACGTCTGTACGTAATCCACAAACTTTCACTTCTGAAACCACTTCTGACACCATGTTTTAGTTGTGATGTTGCTTTCCATTACAGACAAACTCCTGGTCAAATGAACTGTCACATTAAGATTTATTCGAATCTTTTCACATTGGCGTGCTGCCACAACGCACCTATGACAAACTCGTTAGCCCCCTACTACCTGCACCTGCGCCCCATATATGCAACATGACAGGGTTGCCACTACTTCATAAAACCAGCCGCTATCATTACAGTGTCGATTTGCAGACGCTCGATGTCGATCAGTAGACGCCACAGATTTATTTATTAAGTGTCGATTTGTAGACAGGTTTAGGGGAAAATCCATGACAGTCCATTACAGAAAAAACCATGACAGAAAAATCCATGACAGTCCTCAGAAGGTTTTTTACAATATAAACTACTTCCAATGTTAAATTAGACATTTGTCCATATTTGACCTGAGGAATATATTTCTGGCCAAAAAGTCCTCGATATTGAACTTTTTACAAATTCTCATTGACTACTTCTGATATCAGCCTATATTTGGCCCATTGAAAATATTTCTCGCCAAAGGGCCCCGAAAAAGCAACTTAGCTACTATATATTCTCAAATACTCTTTCTGATGTTTCCTCAGCCAGACAGTAGTTCTTATTTAAGGAGTATTCGATCTTAAACATTCTATACTCATCGACTCCTTCTGATGTTACCTCATATAGTATAGCCATATAGTAGTCCATATTTGACATAATTAACATATTTCTGGCTAAAGAGTGCTCGATATTGAACTTTCTACATATTCTCATTGATTTTTTTTTATATATATTTTTTTAAAATATTTGACAAATGTTGATATTAAAAGTTTACAATTTGTACCTGAATGTTTGTTGTTTTTCATAGTGAGATTTTTGAGGAATTGTATTGAATCCAATTAGGGTCAATTTGACCCGCACCACAAAGGGTGTACACAGAAATCGAACAGTGGACAAGGGTTATCCGTACAGTAGTCCGTATACACGGGTTTCTGTGCAACGTCATCACATAGATGCGCGCGCATCTAAGAGGCAGAAAGCAACAGTCTTTACGGCTATATCTAGCAGAAGCAGAGATGACGCAGAGCTGTTGTGCTGTAAACTAACATAAATGCATAGGGTATGTCAGGTTTTTATGATTCGCAAACTTAGTTGGACTATTTCATACTAGTCAACTAACTAACGTTTTACATAATGTTATATTAATGCAAATGAAACACAAGCAAACAGATCCAACTCTGAATCTGCAGTTTATTATTGAGTCAACAAGAATTTACAAACAATGCGAAATCTATGTTAATTAGAATTTTCTTTTACAGAACTCGGCATAACATATAGCGGTCTTGCCTCTTGGATGGTATACAAGAAACCTGTGTATTTGACCTTTTGAACATTTTTCTGTCCAAGAGTCCTCGATCTTGATCTTTCTGTATATGCCCATTGACTCCTGATGTTTCATCAACCATATAGTAGTCCAAATATGATCTACGGAATATAAATGCTGGCCGAAGTGTCCCCAAACTTCAACTTTTTATACATGCTCATTGACTCTTTTGGATGGTTCATCAGTCAGACAGCAGTCCAAATTTGACCTTTTGAACATATTTCTGCCAAAGAGTCCTTGAGCTTGAACTTTCTGTACATACTCATTGACTTCTTCGGATATCTCATCAGACATAAAGTAGTCAAAATTTTACCTATTGAACATATTTCTGGCCAAAGTGTCCTGGAACTTTGACTTTACATACTCATAGACTCCTTTTGATGTTTCATCGGCCAGACATAGTCCTTATTTGTCATATTGAACATTTATCTGGACAAAGTGTCATCAAAGGGTAACATACTATGCATTCTCATTGCATTCTATTAATGTTACTTCGACCAAACAATAGTCCATATTAAACCTACTAAACAAATGTCTGGCCAAGGAGTCCTCGGTCTTGAACTTTACATACATGATCACAGATTCCGTGTGGTTTCATTAGCCATAGAGTAGTCCATTATTTGAACTATTGATGAAATTTCTGGCATAAGAATCCTCAATCTTTATCTTTCTGTACATGCTCATTGACTCCTTCTGATGTTGCATCAACCATAATAGTAGTCAAAATATGACCTAATGAACATAAATGCTGGCCGAAGTGTCCCCAAACATCAACTTTCTATACATGCTCATTGACTGCTTCGCATGTTTCATCAGTCAGACTGTAGTCCTAATTTGACCTATTGAACATGTTTCTGGCCAAAGGGTCATTAAGGCTAACATACTCTGCATTCTCATAGCCTATTGATAATGTTACCTTGACCATACAGTAGTCCATTTTTGACCTACTAAAATTTTTGGCCAAAGAGTCTATACAATTTCTATACATGCTCACAGATTCGTTGTGACGTTTCATCAGCCATACAGTAATGCATTTTTGACCTATTGAATATATATCTGGCTAAAGAGTCCTCGACTTTGAACTTTCTCTATACATATCCAGGTGTTTCATCAGCCATTCAGTAGTCCAAATTTTATCTATTGAACATATTTCAGGCCAAAGGGTCATTAAGGCTAACATACTCTGCATTCTCATCATAGCCTTCTGATAATGTTACCTTGACCATACAGTAGTCCATTTTTGACCTACTAAACACATTTTTGGCCAAAGAGTCCAAGATCTTGAATTTCTATACATGCTCACAGATTCCTTGTGACGTTTCATCAGCCATACAGTAATGCATTGTTGACCTATTGAATATATATCTGGCTAAAGAGTCCTCGACTTTGAACTTTCTCTATACATATCCAGGTGTTTCATCAGCCATTCAGTAGTCCAAATTTGATCTATTGAACATATTTCAGGCCAAAGAGTCCTCAAAGGGCGAATTAATATACATTCTCTTGGTCCACTTATGTTACATAAAACATACAGCAATCCATATTTCACCTTCTCAAAATATTTCCGGTCAAAAAAAGTCAACGGATAACGTTCTACACATTCTCATTTACTTCTGAGGATACAGTAGTCAAGTCAAGTCAAGTCACCTTTATTTATATAGCGCTTTTTACAATACAGATTGTATCAAAGCAGCTTCACAGTGATAACATGAAAATAATACAAAAAACAAAACAATTTCATCATCGTCCACCTTTAAGGCAGATCTATAATATTGTTGAATATTAAATGTCTCCAACTAAGCAAGCCAGAAGGCAAGGCAACAGCGGCAAGGAACCAAAACTCCATCAGGTGACAGAATGGAGAACAAAACCTTGGGAGAACCCAGGCTCAGTCGGGGGCCAGTTCTCCTCTGGCCAACGAGCGAACAGTGGATGATTATGATTCAGGAGCATTACAGGTCAGAAGTCAGAATGAATCAGAGAAATTGTCCAGTTCCGGTTGGTTGAAGTCGGAGTGGAGAGGAGGAGAGACTGGTTGACACTTCAGGTGTTATGGAAATTTTACATTTAGATGTGTTTCTTTTACTTTTGTATGGGTACAACTTTTATTAGCATTGAAGATGTATTGTTTACTCATGAGAATTTAAAGGAATATAATCATATAAGCAAAAAGCACATTATTAAAGATATAAAACCAAGCTTTTAGAAATGTTAAAAGTTAGGACAAACTTTCAGGAACGAAATGTTCTCTGAGTCATGTGAAGGCTGACAATATGTGTGTGCGCAGTTTCGATCAGCACACGAGATCTATAGCAGGAAACTTTTGCTGACATGACAAGTTGTTCTGTCTGATATAAATAATGTTGGACATGAGATCATGAGCACATGAGACCATGAGCTAAGAAGTCTGGGTTTAAGGTAACAAAAGGTTTTTTTACACAGGATGTGTTAGGGTATATAACATTGGGGAAAGGGACTAGCCTTCGCCTTCTCATGTCAGATGCTCTCTGCGTGAGAATGCCATGGGCCTTCTCATATCAGACGCTGTCTGTGTGGGAACGTCTTATTTCATGCATGAAATAAAATACTTTGTTTAATCTTTTGAGAATCGATTTTGTCTCCTTCATCCAGGTTATTGAATATTGATAATTTCCACGACAAATGGCGACGAGGATGCGATTGCAACACCGATGATCGTCGTGAGGGAGAACAGTTGACTGATCATCCCGAGAGAACACTCTACGGCTCAAAATCCTCAAGCTTAAGGAAAGAGAATTGTTCAACTCCTCACGACGACCTAGGTGGACGCAATCCCAAGATTAAAGAACTCACAGACAGTGAGACTCACAAGACGGTGAGAAGAGAAAATTTCTTATGTAGCAAATAAGACAAATTTTGTTGATTGATATTTGCGTATTGAATATATATTTTTTCCTAATGAGTCACGTTTGGGATAAGCCTGATAGTAAGTTCCCAAACAGGTTTGGGATAAGCCTGATAGTAATTTCTCAGACCAGGAAACGTATTAAAATTTCCTTAAAAGGCTAGGGTTTGGGATAAGCCTGATAGTAATTCCCAAACACCAGACATCAATCACTTGTCTGGGAAAGACCTATATTGACGGATATAGGCAAGTGGTAGGCGTGGTAGCGACGCAAGGAAAATTTAATACGTAAAAGAGAGCGTGGGTGACTGCGTGAGGAAAATTGATAGGTAAAAATAAAATAATAAAAAGAATAAATAAAATACGCAAATATAAATTAACAAAATTAAGTATTATAGGGAAATTGAACAAACAAAATTGTTTAAGTAAAATGGGTGATGAAAATTCAAAAAAGAAGGATGGAGAACAGGTTGATTTCTCGAAGGGTTCATACAAAATAATGGACAAAGCTATAGGGATTTGGTATCATGAATATGTGCCGTATTTGAAAGAAAATTATGGGTTTAATGGGGGTTAAGTATGTCACATTTGACTAAAACTAAAGCAAAATTGGTCGACTCACGTTGTCAAGAAGAAAGACAAGACACATAGAGAAAAGCATTATGACGTATCTTAAAAATGACTGCTCTGACATTGTTTCTTCTTCTCCCTATTATGGTATTGTTTTTTTGTTTGTTTTTGTTTTGTGAGAATAAGAGAGGAGGACAGGACACATCCGGCTCATCTTCCACCTCCTTGCAATCCTAACCAGATTCCAGCAGCCGCAGAAGGACGGGGTCACGCAGTTCCTAACGCACCACACGAACAACCACCACCGCTCTGCAGCCCTCCAGAAAATGAAAGTAAAGACTTTGTTCTTGGACGGATTGGACAGTGACATTTCAAAAGCAATTCAAAAGAGCTGTGTCGGATGGCAATGGCCTCCACAGCAGAAATGAGACGACACGCAAAACATCATGAAGACATCATGAAAGTGCAGTGAAAAATCAACGCAGCCAAGCAAGACAAAGACCTCATGTTGGCCCTGGTGACAATGCAAGGTGTGTATATGGGCAACAACAACTCCAACCATCACCAAATGAACCAGAGAGACAATGGCAGAGGAAGTGGCAGAGGACGTGGTTGTGGAAAAGGACGAAACTGTCAACAACAACGCCAAGAGCCCTATGATCCAGACAAATGTTTTCATTGTGGATGAAAAGGACATTGGCGTGATGAATGCCCACACGGCGAAGGCGGGGATCAGGCGGATTGAAGGGAGGAGGAGGGGGTGAGCGACGGGGTTCCTGTCTCTCCAACTGATGAGTATAATTTACCTTTATTTTCTGATTCTGCTCTATGCAATGAAGACTTGCTTGCTAGGGTTTTTCTATAAGGCTCATATTTCTTTACCCTTGATAGAAATGACTGTTAATGACGTATCTTTACTATTTCTGCTTGACACGGGAGCTTCCAATTTTGTAATTAAAGCCACAGAGTTTGAAAAACCAATTCCACTCTCTGGTAAGACGACTTCTTCCAGAGGTGCAACTGGTCATGTGGTCATAGAACAATATTCGAAAACACTTGAGTGTTCAATTGAAGGGGGAAAATAAAAATAAAAATTGAGCATTGTTTTTTTAAATTACTAAGTTATGTCCAGTGAATTTAATGCGAAGGGATTTACTTTGTAATTTGGGGGTTTCTGTTCATTGTAGTGATCAGGGCTTATCAGCTGACATGAGAGTGCTGTATGAAACTGAAGACACAGAGGAAAACTCCTCTGTTTTTATATGAATGGCAAATTTCTGACACATGTCTGGCAAAAAAAAAAAGCTCGAGACAGAGTGTTGCCATCGTCTGACTTTATGGAAGACTCAGATTTACATTGCACTTCTCATGTAAGCACTGATCATGATGATGAATATGCGCAGCGATGATTTAATGTTGACATAGAAAATGTGATGACTGACTATGTGTATTGGACTGACCAATGGTGTGTTTTGAATGTGAAATTGACTGACAAACAGACAGTGTTTTATGACATGGAAAATGCACAGCCTCATATATCACTGGCCAAACCAGTGAAGGCTGAATGGCGTGACGCGGGTCCCTTCATGGCCAGGTGCCATGAACTGACCGACTGGGTCATAATAGATCAAAAAAGAATGATCTGCCAAAATGAAGGTACCAAAAACAGCCATGTCATGAAACACAGAAGTTTGAGAGCAGTCACAGTGTTGGATGAGGAAGTGAAACTAAACAGACTGAGTTTAACACAACTCCCTGTCATAACAGACGGGTTGGAGAGAGTTTCCAAAATGTTTAAGGGCTACTGATAAATATGATGTAGGTCTGATTGCAGATTGTGAGCCGATTCAAATAAAGACCAAATCCGACTATAGACCAAAAAGAAAATGCAGTATCCATTGAAAAAGAAAACAGATCAGCAGAGAAGGCTGCAGCTCAACTTCCTGTTCAGATAACCATAGCAATAGAGCTGAATGAGGAACTAGGTGACAGAAGCGATGCAACAACACGCTTCTGCCTATGATAAAGAGAAATGGAGGAAGGCAGGCCGGGAATATGGAAATGGACAATGGGGCCCCAACCAATAAATAACAAACCATGTTTACCTTCTCATTTTCTTTCAGGTATATGCAAGTTTGATGCATGGATTGGACCATGTCTCAAAAGGGAGGATGTTTACTATTATGCAAAATAACTGATTTACCAAAGTTTTTTTTTTCCACAGTGGCAGCAGATTTTTGCAGCAGATGTTTGATTTGTGGGACTAACAATGTGGGGAGGGGTCAGGCAATGGGACAGGGGGGGCATCCCAGGCCGCAAGACCATTCTCACATGTAATGCTCGATTATATTGAATTATCAAAATCTGACAAAAAGAAATACTGCGTAGTGGCAGTCGACATGTTTTCAGAATGGGTAGAAGCCATGCCAACAACAAAGGCAGATTCAAAAGGGGAAATCCTGAAAAATGGGGAAATTCCACGATGGGGAAATCCTGAAAAATTATTTAGTGACAATAGCTCACATTTTGTAAACAGTGCAATTTCAATTTGAAACATTCCTGGGTACATCCAGAATGGGGAGGAGCTAACTTACAAGAGAATGAGAAAGAGGGGCTGGGACGCGCGAAATCCTCGAACATTGCCTGACACAAGTCGGTGTGAAAATGACATGTTGCAATATTGTGTTGAACTGGATAAGGTGTTCTGTGATATCTCAAACCAGGTCCAGGCAGCAGTTCCAGAGCCAGCTGAGACGGCCCTGCACAGCATCCGGCCAGGAGATTTCGTGTTGATAAAGGATCTGAGACGAAAGCATTGGAAGACGAAAAGGTGGCAGGGGCCATTCCAGGTTTTGCTGACAACTCACACTGCGGTGAAAGATCCATGGGACGCACTGTCGAGAAGCATCAGCTCATGCGGTAGCTGCAACGGAAGAAGAATCCCACTCAAAGCTAACGAGTGCCAAACAGAGATCAGACTAACCAGAGACGTGTCATCCCGTAGGTTACCAATTTGAAAACCACCATCACTGGAGAGCGGACGAATCAATAGTAAGAGACGATCCGGCAATTTTAGGAGTGGTCAGAACTGTATCAAGGACTTTGTGGAACTTTAACGGCGTGGGTATTGGAATAACGGGTCTGATATCAACTAGACCTGCCCTGAGACCAAGAATACATAGAGAAACGGGACTGATATCATTCACACAAGAACATTTTCTCGCCTGACAAGGTTGTAATGTGTGGCAATAGGTCACTAAATATTATCCTCTTAATTAATGTGGCTGTAAGCCTAGCACGAGATGATAGCATAGAGGTGAAAATGACAAAGGGAAAATGGGGTAAGACCATGTATTTTTGTAAGGATCCATGTCAATGGCAAGATGAGTACGGAGGTAATCAGGGTGCTATCAGAGTTTTGATGGTCTATGGACCAGGGGCGGGGTATATCTCACTTCCTATAGCAGGAAACTTTTGCTGACATGACAAGTTGTTCTGTCTGATATAAATAATGTTGGACATGAGATCATGAGCACATGAGACCATGAGCTAAGAAGTCTGGGTTTAAGGTAACAAAAGGTTTTTTTACACAGGATGTGTTAGGGTATATAACATTGGGGAAAGGGACTAGCCTTCGCCTTCTCATGTCAAATGCTCTCTGCGTGAGAATATCATATCAGATATTCAGATCAGACGCTGTCTGTGTGGGAACGTCTTATTTCATGCATGAAATAAAATACTTTGTTTAATCTTTTGAGAATCGATTTTGTCTCCTTCATCCAGGTTATTGAATATTGATAATTTCCACGACACAGGTCAGCGGCGTCGTCGTGTAATGGCGCTGGTCCTTCATCAGATCTGGATACGGCCTGGTTCCGGTGGACAGCGGTAAACCTCGGGATAGACAGAGAGACTAAAATATTAGCGTAGACGCCATCCTTCTTATGATGTACCAAGTACATCAGGATTTACGGGAAGTGTTCCCGGTCCCGGCTGTTCTAAACTATGCAGCCTAAAATTTAATTATAGAAGTCTATAATGTGTTATGTGTATGCTAGGTGTGTTTTTAGTCTAGATTTGAACTGACAGAGTGTGTCTGCTTCCCAGACAATGTTAGGAAGACTGTTCCAAAGTTTTGGTGCTAAATAGGAAAAGGATCTACCGACAGCAGTCGATTTTGATATTCTAGGTTAGAGTTCTCAACGGGCCTGAAAATTACAACCCGACCCGACCCGGCCCGTGGCTTTTAAAGCCCGGACCCGAACTAACCCGACACATCAACATGAATTATCTGCCCGAACCCGGCCCGAATTTTTTTTTCTCATACACGTATTGACCAGCAGACGGGAATTCAAATCAACCTTTAATGTCCACGCCTTTTAACAATACAAACAACTGAAACAATAAACTTTAACTATATAGATGGGCTATATAAATATGCCTTAGTCTAAATAAAAATCTTCACACAATAATAAATAAAAAGAACTCAAACATGTATAACGTTACCCAGCCAGTGGGCGGGCTGTAGGCTACATAACCTGTAGAATTTTCATCAGAATCCAGCACCAGTCCAAACACTTTCCAGACCTCTGATTTCCCATTCCTGTAGTAGCGATGGTGAATTCACCTGCGGCAAGTTTACATTTCACCAACTCCATCTTTTTCTCCCGGCTAAAGGAGACGCAGCGCGCAGCGCGCACGCAGGCGTCAGGTCTGCCCGCACCCCTCTCCATGATGCACGCCACGTTACACGCACACGCAGCAGCCAGACTTTTTACGGTGAACAGCAGCGATGATTAATAAATGTTTTTTTTTTTTCACTGAGCGGAAAAGATTAAGCCCGAGGTCCGACCCGACCCGAGTCATTTGCTTATATTTTCGACCCGAACCCGGCCCGACCCCGCGGGTCCCGTCGGGTTGGCCGGGCCGACCCGACCCGTTGAGAACTCTATTCTAGGTATTATTAACTGGCCGGAATTTTGAGATCGCAGTAGACGTTAAGGACTATAATGCGTTAAGAGCTCGCTCAAGTACTGTGGAGCTAAACCATTTAGTGCTTTGTAAGTGATCAGCAATATTTAAAAATGTATATGATGTTTAATAGGGAGCCAATGCAGTGTTGACAGAACTGGGCTAATATGGTCATACTTCCTGGTTCTGGTAAGAACTCGAGCTGCTGCGTTTTGGACCAGCTGTAGTTTGTTTATTAAGCGTGCAGGGCAACCACCCAGTAGAGCATTACAATAATGTAGCCTTGAGGTCATGAACGCATGAACTAATTGTTCTGCATTATTCATTGAGAGCATATGACGTAATTTAGATATATTTTTAAGATGGAAGAAAGCGGTTTTACAGATACTAGACACATGACTTTCAAATGAAAGATTGGTATCAAAGAGCACACCCAGGTTCCTAACCGACGACGAAGACTTAACAGAGCAGCCATCAAGTGTTAGACAGTACTCTAGGTTATTACGTGTGTAAGTTTTTTGTCCAATAATTAAAATATCAGTTTTTTTCTGAATTTAGTAGTAGGAAATTACTAGTCATCCAATTTTTTTTATTTATTTATTTATTTATTTATATCAGCTATGCATTCCGTTAATTTTGTGAATTGGTAGGTTTCGTTAGGTTTTGAAGAAATATACAGCTGAGTATCGTCAGCTTAACAGTGAAAGCTAATTCCATGTTTCCTAATGATATCTCCTAATGGTAGCATATACAGAGTGAACAGCAGCGGTCCTAATACTAGGCCTTGTGGTACGCCATACTGAACTTGTGATTGATAAGACATCTCTTCATTTACTTGTAACCGCATTCAAAATGGCTATAAAGTCATTTAACTATGTGGGGAATTAGTTATATTTTAATCAGGAATATGATTAAGATATCTTGCACATTACAGTTACGTTAAATTATCGAAACTGATAATGGATCAATTGTATATATTAATGATCATAGTGCACTATGGTTCTTCATTAATATACAAATAGTCCAATTACAGATCGATTATAAGATAATTCTGATTGGAATTAAGTTAGTTACGTTCGTCCAGTGAACGGGCGTTTGTATTGATTCTCAATAGGATCATCGATTTTATAAACACAGAAGAGATCATCCTCTGGCCAGAAGAATGACGACTCCTATCCTTATAAAATTTATAAAGCATTGTAGCTTAAGATCAGACATTTCAGGGACGATGTAATGTGAGCTTGAGACAGTTTAATCAAATCATATTTGTATTTTAATGAAACGAAGCTAATGAATACATAATTCTACATCTAAACACGTGATACAGGTATTTACACAGGGTAACGTTACGTAAACACATAAGACAAACGGATAACGACATGGAGTTGCGCAGGGGAAAATGGAGGTGAACTAAAGCTAAAGAAGATTGGATATCATTGTCTAAATGATATCAAATATCGCAAACATCATATACAGTTAACCTTTGAGAACACCAAGGAAATCATTCATTTAAAACAGGGATAAGCAGTCTTTAAGCAATTAAATCTAGAAATAAATAAATACTTGTACCAGGTCTCTCTGTATGCGTGTGTGTTATGTCACATAACACAATTTGATGCGTCTCCCGGAGCACGTGGGCTGTGCGCGGTCCTTTCAAAAGGTGTCTGAAGTTGAGTGTTGCTGGAGGTTGAAGAATGAATGGTTGCCCATTCAATAATGGAGCCGTTGCAGTTTTCATCTGCCGTTGGGTGGCAGGGAATGGAGAGGCCTTGCAGGCTTGTAGGCCCGCGGCCTCATCTTCAGATAGGGACGTTCAGCACGTCAAGATGTTGGAACCAAAGCATGGGCAAGAGAGCGAGGAGTAGGGTTCCTTACTATTTGAGTGTAAAGCTGTCCTGCCCTCTGGGGGGTGTGAGCCAATAAAAGCGCTCCTTTGGAGGAAGATTTTATGGCTCTTTGTGTTCAGGACAGAGAATTTGAATAAGTAATTTGAAGGGTTTTTCAGAGAGGACCCTTCAAGATTCTGATAACATACAATACTAATTCTTATAACACAACATTAGTTAAATGTAATGTAAATTAACCAGTGGGCGACGACAATTAGATTTTAAAAAGACTAAACATGCAACACGTGAGTGTGTCAAGTGAACATCACGTCTTAAGCATTAATGAACACATAAAAAGGAATCCCACATCAATACGTTTTACAATCATGAGATGGGAAAATTAGGTACATGTTTAACACATCTTTCAAGTGGTTATATTTATAGAATATAGGACAACAGGGGTTCATTTGTCTTTCAGCCGGCATTGGGTGAGGGTCGACTCTCTCTGTGCATTCCTAAGCGTCGTAAATGGGCTGTCGGTGCGACAGGACACGTAACGAGATTTAAAATGACATTAAACACATATGAAAAATACACACTACATAGGATTTGCATATTAGAAGCTTTCACACTTAGGTTAATGTACATTAACATTGTGGCCATTTAATATGATGAATTTAGAGAACTTGTGTGTGTGTGTGTGTGTGTTTGCCACATGTGTGTGAGTTTGTCACATGGCTTTCTCTCTTGCAGAGAGGAAGTGAAAAAGGGGGGGTTGGAATGTCTTTGAGGCTGGTCACATGGCAATGCGTGTTTTAATCCGTGTTCAAACTAAATTCGTAAATGTACCACCCATTGATGCTACATACTGCTACAAACTGATAACGGTCAGTAGTCTATACACTAGTCCATATTTGACCAAATAAACAAATTTCTGGCCAAGGACTCATCGATCTTTAACTTTTTTATACATGCTCACAGATCCATTGTGATGTTTCATTTACCATACAGTAGTCCATATTTGACCTATTCAACATATTTCTGGCCAAGGAGTCCTCGATCTTGAACTTTCTGTACAAACTCCTTCTGATTTTTCATCAACCATGGTAGTCCAAATATGACACACTGAACATAAATAATGCATTGAAAAATAACATCAAAGATATGCCCTTGTTTCAATGCATTGCATAACATATCTTTCTTATTTTGCGTTGCATTGCATACACGATGTAATTTAATTCGCTGTGCAATGAAGAATAACATACAAGATATGCAATTGTTTCGTATATAATTTTGCATTGAAGAATAATAAAGATATTTCATTGCTCTGCCTACAACTAACATATTTCAATGTGCAAAACGTATATCGTGTTGCATTGCTTTCACGACCTAACCTTAAAAGCTGTGCATGAAGAATAAAACAAGATATTCACTTGTTTCAATTCATTGCATAACTGACTTGTGTTGTGATAACTTTTGTGCTATTGCATTGTATTGCATACACGATGTAACAATCCGTGGTGCATTATCTCTTTTTTGCACAACTGAATAAGAAAATTAATGTATGCAATACAATAACATATGATTTTTCTCCAATGCATAAAAGGATAAGTTAGTTATTTTATGCAATGCATCAATACAATTGCATATTTTATATGTTTATTCCTCAATGCACAAAGGTTTAATTTCGTAACGCAATACATTGCAAAATGACGAATGTTTTGTTTTCAATCCACAATGGAATAAGGAATTCATATTTTATTTTTTATTTTTTGTAAGCAGTGCAATGAAAACGTACTCGGTTACTAACGTAACCTCGGTTCCCTTTCGTCCAGGGAACTCCGACGTACGTCGGGTTCCCCTGACGAATTGGGATCACGCTAGGGAGCCTATTACCTTCGAGAAACTAACAAAAAGCCAATGAACATTGGCATGCAACATTTGCATTCCGCGGACCCGCCCGTCAGCGCGGGTATAAAAGCCGGAAGTAAACATTGCATCATCGCCTTTCGCTTCGGAGCCTCAGTTATACTGTGCCTGCCTAAGCCTTTTGGAGAAACAACAGCTTACCTGGAGAGCAGAATCGCCGGTGTGACAGCGCGGTGCAGCGATCTTCGCCTTCAAAGCAGCAAAGGGTTGCAGTTTCCCCCGTCTGTCTGCTGCGGTGGTCCCTCGGCGCTTCGGCGCGTTCTCTCTCTCTCTCTCTCTCTTGTTTTTCTCTCTCTCTTTTCTTTCTAAAAGAGCTGGCGGGTGTTTCGCGTCCTTTTCAGGATGTCGACTCACCCGTGCGTTTCTGGATGCGGTAGACTTCTCCCTCCGGATGACGGCCATCAACACTGTCTCGCATGTTTGGGCTTAAAGCATGCTGAGGCAGCGTTGTTGGATGAGTCATGCTCTCTCTGTGGGAGCATGGCCATCGCGACGCTCCGCTCGAGACTGAGATCCCTGAAATATGGGGGAGTCCCTTCGGATAATGCCCGGTCTAGTTCGTCTGTCGGCTCAGTTCGACAGGCGGCTACTTCGGTCATTCCCGTTGGTGAGCGTATGAGGGTTACAGTGCGGAATGTCTCGTGTGGTGAAATATCTTCGCGAGCTTCCCACTCCTCTAGTAGCTCGCTGCCAGCGGCGCTTCCGGCGGAACTTCCGGGGCCGTCCCGCACGGTTCCGGTTGTTTCCTTTGGAGCGCCCCCGGAGGACCAGATGTCTATCGCGGCATCGGAAGGGGAGCAATCATCTTCGGGTGACGAGTCAGCGGGTCTACCCCCTTCGGGTGTGGTGGCTGCAGCTGACGCTGATCCTGAGGTGGTTGCTATGCTCGAAAGGGCGGCCGCGTATGTGGGACTCGAGTGGAACCCTCCGCCCGGGCCCTCACATTCGCGGATTGATGATTGGCCTGCTGCGGTACGTGCGGATGCCCCGCGTACCGCTCCAGTGCCCTTCTTCCCTGAAGTGCATGAGGAGTTGAGGAAGTCCTGGTCGGCGCCTCTGGCGTACCGACGGGGGCCTCCTCGCCCCTCCCTCTTCACCACCCTTGACAGCGGGGCGGCGCACGGGTACGAGGGAATCCCCACAGTGGAGCGGTCTATCGCGATGCAGCTGTGTCCGAAGCCCGCTTCCACCTGGCGGGGTGCCCCTTCACTCCCCTCCCGCGCCTGTAGGTTCTCCTCGGGTCTAACCTGGGAGGCCTATAAGGCGTGTGGAGACGCCGCCTCCGCTCTGCATGCCATGGCTCTGCTTCAGGTCCACCAGGCCAAAGCACTCCATGACCTGCAGGGGGGTGGTCCCGACCCAGCCTTGCTGCAGGAGCTGCGTGCGGCGACCAACTTCGCTCTACGGGCGACGAAGGTTACCGCACGTTCGCTGGGTCGGGCGATGTCCACGCTTGTGGTCCAGGAGCGCCACCTGTGGCTTACCCTTGCGGATATGCGGGAAGTCGAGAGGAACAAACTTCTCGACTTTCCCGTGTCCCATGGGGGCCTCTTCGGCGAGGCGGTGGATAACTTAGCCCAAGAGTTTTCCGCCGCCCAGAAGCAGTCGGAAGCTATGCGGCATGTCCTGCACAGGAGGAAAGCCGCTGCTGGCCCAACTCCTGTTGCTGCACAGCCTCCGGCCGCTCGTCGCCGAGGTCGTCCTCCGGCGGCCGCTCCCCCTCCAGGCCAGCAGTCTCAGCCTGGGGGACGGAGGTCGGGCCGTAAGAGGACGGCCCAGCCCGCTCCGACGCCACCTGCACCTTCCAGGAAGAAGAGAGGTGGACGTCGTTCCTGATGCGGGCGACCTGGAACTGGATGCTGCTGCTCTTCGGGAGGCGGTTCCGATCCGCCTCCTTCCCCCGGGGGAGGGCCGGGTGGAGAATCCTTGGTTTGTTTGTGTTCCGCCACTGACACAGTCAGTGGTACCCACTTCCTCATTAAAAGAGCAGTTTCCGCATCCGTTTCCAGGTCACCCACGGCCGAGACTGTCGGGCACGCAGTCTCCCCCGTGCGAGAGGGTCGCAGCGGCAGCACGTGTCGTCTCAGTGCGACACGGCCCCCGCTCCCCTCTCCCCAGCCTGTGGGTAGCGGCCTCGCGGAACCCTCCGCGTCGCCCCGGCCCACGGCTGGCCACGGAGGCGCAGAGACGGGGTTGCGAGGAGTCAGGGCCTCGTTCCTCGTCTCTCCCCCTCCCCTCGCCACGGGGCAGCCCGCAGCAGAGGGTACACGAAGAACCCTCTCTGCCGTCTGCCCCCCGGAGTGGACAGGTAGGTGTCAGTACCTGCGCCCAGACCCCGCTCGCGGTCGCCATGTCGTCGCTGGAGCCGGGTCCCTGTCCCCCGCCCTGCTGCCCCTCCGCGGGTACGCCGGTGGTTCGGGTGGGTCTACTCGCTCGGTTCTTGGAGGCCTGGCTAGCGCTTCCAGCTCCGTCCCGGTGGATCCTCCGCACCATTCGGCTCGGCTACGCAATTCAGTTTGCCCGCCGGCCTCCCAGGTACAGGGGCATTCTCTTCACCCGTGTGCGGTCAGAGGATGCCCCTGTCCTGCGGAAAGAGATCGATGTCCTGCTGGCGAAGGACGCGATCGAGCCGGTCCCTCTTGCCGAGATGAGGTCCGGGTTTTACAGCCCCTACTTCATTGTACCCAAGAAAAGCGGTGGGTTACGACCAATCCTGGACCTGCGTTCCTTGAATCGGGCCCTGCACAAACTCCCTTTCAAGATGCTCACGCAGAAGCGCATTTTCGAATGCATCCGTCCCCGGGATTGGTTTGCAGCAATCGACCTGAAGGACGCTTACTTTCACGTCTCGATACTTCCTCGACACAGACCGTTCCTGCGGTTTGCGTTCGAGGGTCGAGCGTATCAGTACAGAGTCCTGCCCTTCGGGCTGGCCCTGTCCCCCCGTGTCTTCACGAAAGTCGCGGAGGCGGCCATTGCTCCCATGAGAGAGCAAGGCGTTCGCATCCTCAATTACCTCGACGACTGGCTCATTATAGCTCACTCTCGGGAGGTTCTGTGCGAACACAGGGACATGGTGCTCCGGCATCTCAGTCAGTTGGGTCTTCAGGTCAACTGGGACAAGAGCAAACTCTGCCCCACGCAGAGGATCTCTTATCTCGGTATGGAGCTGGACTCGGTCGCCCAGACTGCGCGCCTCACAGAGGAGCGCGTCCAGTCAGTGCTCACCTGCCTCAGGTCTTTTCGAGGCAGGACAGCGGTTCCACTGAAACAATTTCAGAGGCTCCTGGGGCATATGGCGGCCGCAGCGGCAATTACACCGCTCGGCCTGTTACATATGAGACCGCTACAGCGCTGGCTTCACGATCGAGTCCCCAGGTGGGCGTGGCAGAGTGGCACGTTCCGGGTCCAAGTGACCCCGCACTGCCGCCAAACCTTCTCCCCGTGGTCGGACCCTGCGTTCCTTCGGGCTGGAGTGCCCCTGATCCAGGTTTCCAGGCATGCTGTGGTTTTCACAGATGCCTCGGCCACGGGGTGGGGGGCCACGTACAAAGGGCATGCAGTCTCGGGTCTGTGGACGGGGCCCCAGCTGCATTGGCACATCAACTGCCTGGAGTTGCAAGCAGTACGTCTAGCTCTGTGTCGCCTCGTAGGGGTTCTCAGACACAAGCACGTACTGGTCCGTACGGACAACACTGCGACCGTTGCGTACATCAACCGTCAAGGTGGTCTACGCTCCCGTCGTATGTCGCGACTCGCCTCCCACCTCCTCCTATGGAGTCAGAAGCATCTGAGGTCGCTTCATGCCGCTTACGTGCCGGGGGCTCTCAACCGTGTGGCCGACGAGCTTTCACGGTTCACCCCCCTGCCCGGAGAATGGCGACTCCATCCCCAGGCGGTCCAGCTGATTTGGAGTGTCTTCGGAGCAGCACAGGTCGACCTGTTCGCCTCTCCGGACACGACCCATTGCCAGTGGTTTTACTCCCTGTCCGAGGGGACCCTCGGCACGGACGCCCTGGCTCACAGCTGGCCCCGGGGCCTACGCAAATATGCGTTCCCCCCAGTGAGCCTTCTTGCGCAGACTCTGTGCAAGGTCAGGGAGGAAGAGCAGCAGGTCTTGCTAGTGGCGCCGTACTGGCCCACCAGGACTTGGTTCCCAGAACTCATGCTCCTCTCGACAGCCCCTCCTTGGCCGATTCCTCTGAGGAAGGATCTACTTTCTCAGAGACGGGGCACTCTACGGCACCCGCGTTCAGACCTCTGGAAACTCCATGTCTGGTCCCTGGACGGGACGCGGAGGTTCTGAGTGGACTGCCACAGGCAGTGGTAGACACTATCGCTTCCGCTAGAGCCCCCTCTACGAGGCGCCTCTATGCGTTGAAGTGGAACCTGTTCGTCGCTTGGTGCTCCTCCCGTCAGGAGGACCCCCGAACTTGCCCGATCGGCGTTGTGCTTTCTTTCCTGCAAGATGGGTTGGAGCGTAGGCTGTCCCCTTCAACCCTCAAAGTGTATGTCGCTGCCATTGCGGCGCATCACGATGCAGTTGACGATAAGTCGGTGGGAAAGCACGACCTGGTCATCAGATTCCTGAAGGGTGCTAGGAGGTTAAACCCTCCTCGCCCTGTACACTCTGTACCCCCTTGGGACTTGACTCTGGTACTGAGAGCTCTCCAGAGTCCTCCCTTTGAGCCTTTGCTGACAGTAGAGCTTGATATCCTGTCTATTAAGACAGCGCTCCTGTTAGCATTGGCTTCTTTTAAAAGGGTCGGGGATCTGCAAGCATTTTCGGTCGACGAATCGTGCCTAGAGTTCGGGCCGGGCCTGTCCCACGTAACACTGAGACCTCGCCCCGGATATGTGCCCAAGGTTCCTACCACTCCGTTTAGAGATCAGGTAGTGAACCTGCAAGCGCTGCCCCAGGAGGAGGCAGACCCAGCCCTAGCTTTTCTCTGTCCCGTCCGCTCCTTGCGGTGTTACGTTGACAGAACGCAAAGCTTCAGGACCTCAGACCAGCTCCTTGTCTGTTACGGAGGCCGGCAGAAGGGGAAGGCCGTCTCCAAGCAGAGGTTAGCCCACTGGATAGTGGATGCCATCACCCGAGCCTATGAGGCTCAGGGTGAGCCTTGTCCCCCCAGGTTGCGCGCTCACTCAACTAGAGGTGTTGCCGCTTCCTGGGCGTTGGCTCAAGGCGCCTCGCTGACAGACATTTGTAGAGCTGGGGGCTGGGCGACACCTAACACGTTTGCTAGGTTCTATAACCTCCGTGTGGAACCGGTTTCCTCCCGGGTTCTGGCTTCGTCCAGTGGGTCGAGGGAATAGGTTGTGTCGGCTTGCTGCGCCACTCTGTAATCAGATAAGTGCGTCTCTTCCGCTCCGCTGGCCCCTAAGTGGTAACCTCGTTGAGCTCCTCCATCACCCCCCCGGCGCCCGGCGTAGCGGACCGCCCGGCGCCAGGTTTGCTCCTCTAGCAAGAGTCGTAGCAGACTGGGTGTTCAGTGGTCTTGAGTACCGGTTTTTGCCACGTCAGTCCAGCCGTGTCTTTCCCCGACGGACTCGCGCCGTCGTCCTTGTTGTATGCACTCCCAATTCCAATGGTTGGGACCATCTCAGGGACTCCATATGTTCACTATGTGAATTCATATGAGTATTCCAGGCCAGTTCAGGCATCCTGGTTTTCCGTAGTGTGCCTCCCCCCCCGGGGGTTGAGGCACGCTTCCCAGTGTTATCCAATGTCCTCTGTGTGGGTCTTGCGGAACAGCAGTGGATTCCTAGCAGCCCCCGAAATTTATTGAAACTGCTTAGGGCGGCTTAGCTGGGCACTGGAAGGGGCCAGCACCATGGCGTTTTATTAGGGATCCCAATTCGTCAGGGGAACCCGACGTACGTCGGAGTTCCCTGGACGAAAGGGAACGTCTCGGTTACGTATGTAACCCTCGTTCCCTGAGTACAGGGAACGGAGACGTACGTCCCTTTGCCATGTGGCTGCACCTTCGCAGGGGTCCGTTACTTCGGCTCCTCAGCGAAAAGCGATGATGCAATGTTTACTTCCGGCTTTTATACCCGCGCTGACGGGCGGGTCCGCGGAATGCAAATGTTGCATGCCAATGTTCATTGGCTTTTTGTTAGTTTCTCGAAGGTAATAGGCTCCCTAGCGTGATCCCAATTCGTCAGGGGAACCCGACGTACGTCTCCGTTCCCTGTACTCAGGGAACGAGGGTTACATACGTAACCGAGACGTTCTCTCTAGGAGAGGGAACGAGTACTGCGTCGAAAGAACGCTACGGGAAAGATATTTCTTTGTCGAGATTGAAGCCTAAAATTAATCCTTAATTTTGTAATATTGTAAAACGCTTTTCTGAAGCATACAACCTAGGCGGAGCAATACAGCTCACCCATTGGCTGCTCTGCCAGAAAAGCACAGCCTATGCGAGGCCAGAGACGCTGACCAATGAGGACGCTTCGCGCCCTTCTGCGTCACCTCCCGCCCAAACAGGCGTGGCCTAGGCCTATAAATACGAGCATAGCTGTCTAACACGCCGATTTTCGTCAATGAAGCGACGCAGCGTGGACACGCACGGCCATGAGACGCAGTACTCGTTCCCTCTCTTAGAGAGAACCGAGGTTACGTTAGTAACCGAGTACGTTCTCTTACGTAGAGTTCTCTCGTACTGCGTCGAAAGAACGCTACGGGAACCCTATGCAAACCGCCGTGCGTGTTCTTGGATCGACACAGACACCTAAGGGCGCGCGCGCCCTGGTATACAAGCGCCTACCCCAAGAAGTATAGGGAGAGCGGCTAAAATAGCATCATCCCTTATAGTAGTGCCTCTTAAGGCATAATAGCATATATATGTAATATAGATATATATGAGGGGTAATAGCATGCTCATGGGACACATTGTCAGTGAGTGATGCTTAAACATTGAAGTGACCTGGGCCGCAGCGCGGGGCAGGAACACTTATACATATTAACATTGAAGTGACCTGGGCCGCAGCGCGGGGCAGGAACACTTATACATTTTAAACATTGAAGTGACTTGGGCCGCAGCGCGGGGCAGGAACACTTACACATAGTCTTCTAGACCGAGAGCAGTTTAGCCTGCAACGCAGGAACCTCTAGGTTATAGAACCTAATAAATGTAGACGGGGAGGCCCAGCCTGCCGCCATACAGATATCTTGTAACGAGATTCCGCTATACCAAGCCCATGAAGAGGCCATGCCTCTCGTGGAATGTGCTCTGATGCCCAAAGGGCATTCCAAGCCTCTAGATGCGTAGGCTAGCGCAATGGCGTCCACTACCCATCGAGACAGACTCTGTTTCGTTGCGGCTCGTCCCTTGGAGCGCCCGCTGAACGAAACAAAGAGCTGCTCCGTCTGTCGAAAAACAGCGGAGCGGGACACGTAAGCTCTTAATGCCCTGACCGGGCAAAGGGAGCTATTTCCGTCCTCTGAGGCCGGCAGGGCCGACAGGGAGATGACCTGAGCCCTGAACGGTGTGTTGAGGGACTTAGGCACGTACCCATGCTTCGGTTTCAATACGACTATAGAGTCGTTTGGCCCGAACTCCATACAAGAAGCTCTCACTGAGAGCGCTTGCAAGTCTCCCACACGCTTCACTGAAGCGAGAGCCAAAAGAAACACGGTCTTGAGAGACAGGTGTTTCATGTCAACTGAGTGAATAGGCTCAAAAGGGGCCCCTTTCATAGCGTTCAACACTGTAGAAAGGTCCCAAACGGGGACTGAAGGAGGCCTTGGAGGGTTTAACCTCCTGGCGCCTCTCAGGAAGCGGACCACCAGGTCGTTCCTGCCTAGTGAACGGCCAAGCGTTGGATTAACGAACGCTGATATGGCAGCCACATAGACTTTGAGCGTGGATGGGGTTCTTCCCTTATCCAATAGCTCTTGCAAGAAGGAGAGAATCTCCGGTTCTCCACACTGAAGTGGTGACAGACCTTGATCTGAACACCATCCAGAGAACACCGACCATTTGGAAGCGTAGAGCCGTCTAGTAGACGGAGCCCTAGCTTGTTCGATCATGTCTAACACTCCTCTTGGGAGGTTAGCGGGTACCCGTTTATGGCCCATACGTGTAGGGACCAAAGCTCGGGGTGAGGATGCAGAATCGAGCCCTTGGCCTGTGAGAGGAGGTCTCTCCTCACTGGAATCGGCCACGGGGCAGTACTTTTCAGTCGCATCAAAGCTGGGAACCAGGTCTGATTCGTCCAGAATGGAGCAACTAGCAGTACTGAGCATCCGCTCTCCTTGATACGCTCCAGCACTTGAGGCAGGAGTGAGACAGGAGGAAAAGCATAGAGCGGGCGGCGGGGCCAGACTCTGGCCAGCGCGTTCGCGCTCTTCGAAAAGAATTCTGGGCAGTGAGCGTTTTCCTGGTTTGCAAACAGGTCTATTTCCGCTCTGCCGAACGTTTTCCACAGCAGACGCACTGTCTGTGTGTGTAGGGACCACTCTCCCGTAGGAACGTTGTCCCGTGAGAGTCTGTCCGGGCCTACGTTCAAGTGGCCTGGCACGTGCATTGCTCTTAACGAGCGCAGGTTGTGCTGGGCCCACACCAGTATGCGTTCCGCTAACCTGAATAGGTTCCGGGATCTCACGCCACCCTGGCGGTTTATGTAGGCTACTACCGACATGTTGTCCGAGCGGACCAGGACGTGGTGTCCTTTTATCCGGGGACAGAAGCGCCTCAGCGCAAAGTCCACTGCCATCATTTCCAGGCAGTTTATGTGCGGTAGTTTGGCTCGCTCTGCCCACTGGCCAAAGAGCGGTCTGCCGTCGAGCAGTGCTCCCCAGCCTGAGGTGGACGCGTCCGTGGACACCACCTTCAGGCTCGAGGAAGTCCCCAGGCTTACACCTGACCGGTACCAGTCTGACGCTCTCCATGGTGTCAGGGCTGAAATGCATTCCTGAGTGACCTTGAGGCGATAACGACCGTGTAACCATGCTCGGCGCGGTACGCGCGCTCTCAACCAGAACTGTAGTGGGCGCATGCGCAGCAGGCCCAACTGCAGCACTGTTGAGGCTGAGGCCATGAGGCCCAGCATTTTCTGAAATCTCCTGAGTGGCACTATGTGGCCGCTGAGGAAGGATTTCGCCATTTGCAGGGTATTTCGCCTGCGCTGTGATGACAGCTGTGCTGTCATAGACAGTGAGTTCAGATCCAGTCCTAAAAAGGAGATCCTTTGACTGGGAAACAGTGAACTTTTCTCCCAATTGACTCTCAGACCTAAGCACTCGAGGTGATCGAGTATTAGTGTCTTGTGGTGAGCGAGTTCTGACGGCGATTGAGCCAGAATTAGCCAATCGTCCAAATAGTTCAGAATTCGAACGCCCCGGAGTCTCAGGGGTGCCAGCGCCGCGTCCATGCACACTGTAAATGTACGAGGTGCTAGAGACAGGCCGAATGGCAGGACTGTGTACTGATATGCCCGGCCCTCGAAGGCGAATCTCAAAAATCGCCTGTGACGTGACGCAATTTGTATGTGAAAATACGCGTCTTTCAGATCTATTGCCATAAACCAGTCTCCTCGGCGAATTTGCGCGAGGATACTTCTGGTCGTGAGCATTCTGAACTTCCGCTTTGTTAGCGTTTTGTTCAGACGCCTTAGATCTAAAATGGGTCTGAGACCCCCGTCTTTCTTCGGTACCAGGAAATATCTGCTGTACAGACCCCCTTCGCTCTGAGCTTGAGATAAAGGCTCTATGGCCCCTTTGCTCAATAGCTTCGCTATTTCGGCTCGAAGTAGATGTGCTACTTCTGTTTTTACCGTGGTTTCGACTTTTCCCGTGAAACGGGGAGGGCGTCGATGAAACTGTAGCGAATAGCCTCTTTTTATAGTCTCTAGCACCCATTCTGAGACCCCGGGTAGTCCTTCCCATGCATCTGCACGTGTGACTAGGGGTTGAATGTAATCTGGGCTCTGGTCGCGAAATGGCGGCGACACGAGAGCAACCGTGTGCTGTAACATGGACGCCGTGGCGTCTGAGGCGGGGGACATGTTTAACACAGTATGCGTCCCGCGCGCGCTCGACTCTCTGAGTTGAGAGAGAGCACGCGGGGCGAGCCCTACGGGGCTCGTTATGTTTGTGAATAAACGTGGGCGCTTGGTAGCGGGCACATTTATAACACCGGGGACACTGTGTTTGTGTACTGACTGACCGTTCGTTAGTTTCGTTTTTACAGAAACCGCGGAACGTGCAGTGTGTAGTGGTTGTGGGCACTGGACAGTGGGCACGCTCACTACACGTAAAGCACAATCGGTGTGAGCCGATTTTATGTGTGCAAACCCTGTGTTGAACGGGGCTGTGCTTGCACGGGTTGAAAAACCGGGCTCTGGTCGCGAAATGGCGGCGACACGAGAGCAGTCGTGTGCTGTAACATGGGCGCCATTGCAGCGTGATGCGGGGGCGCGCTTAATCGAGCGGGCAGCCCGCGCGCGCTCTCAGCTCTCTCAGCTGAAAGAGAGAGCGCGCGGTGCGAGCCCCGTACGGCTCGGCATGTTTGAGAATAAATGTGGGTGCGTGAACGCGGGTACATTTATAGCACTGGGAAGTACTGTCTATTAGAACTGACTGACCGTGCATTGGTTTCGTTTCATAGAAACCGTGTGACATGTAGCTTGTAGTGATTGTGGGCGCTTGAAAACGGGCACGCTCACTACATATAATGCACAATCGAAATGAGTCGATTTATGTGTGCAAGCCCTGTATTGTGCGGGGCTGTGCTTGTGTGTACAGATGGGCACTGGGTCGTGGGCATACAGTTACACACATTACATCATCGGCCATGGCCGGGACACCGTGTAGCACAGAGAGTACTGTCTATCAGAACCGACTGACCGTACATTCGTTTCGTTTTTACAGAAACCACGGGACATGCAGTGTGTAGTGATTGTGGGCACTGAAAAGCGGGCACGTTCACTAACTTACATGTGAAGCACAACCGACATGAGTCGATTTTATGTGTGCAAGCCCTGTATTGTGTAGGGCTGTGCTTGTGTGTACGAATGGGCACTAGGTCGTGGGCATTACGGATACACACATTACACCATCGGCCGTGGCCGGGACACCAGTAAATACATTTTCAGATTTACCTGGGGCGTCGTGAAAACGGCGTCTGTGTGCAGGCAAACGGGCATTGATGCCGATTTGGTGACTGCAAAATACACTGGCACGGTCGCGAATGTTGGGACTGTGCGAGCGAGACATTTTAGTGAAATCCGGCCGCGGCGGGATTTTAACACTGTAGCTTTCCTCGAAGCAGAAATGCGCATCCTGGCTAAAAACGGGGCTTTCCGGGACTCCGCGATTTCTTCGTGAATTCAGGAAGAAAAAGGCGCGGGTCGTGAGGACGGTAACGTACGTTCCTCTGCAGAAAAGCAGCCGTCCAGCCGGTAAGCGCATCGATGCTGGTCTTTCTCCGTCGACGCTCACGAGCGGCGGGGGAGGGGAGATCCTCGGAGCTCGCCCATCCCTCGCTACCCGAAGCGAGGAGAGAACAGCAGTCGTCCTCCACAGACACGGCTTCATCTTCCTCGTCCATGACGGACGCGGCGGCACACAGCGGCCCTTGTCCGTCGGTCAGAGAGTCCAGCGAAGCGGGCGGAGGAGCTAGCGGCAGCAGCGGCGAGCACCTCGTGGTGGAGGGAGGTTCCGGGCTCCGCTGAGCACGGCGCTTTTCACGGCACGGCACTACAGCGGGCGGAAAAGATGCAGCTTCAGTAAATGAACGCCAGGCGAGTCCGCAGAGTCACCGTAGGCATCAAATCACAGTGATGGCAGCCGCCATCGACGAGAGCTGAAGCTGCGTGATACTCACAGGCAGGAAACACAAGCACGTGGTCCCCGTCGCTGAGCGGGGCTCTACACGAGCCACAGGAGGTGCGAGACATCTTGAAAAAGACGCTCGGCTCTTTTAGTGTGGAAAAACTGTGTGACGCGACGGCGAACACACACACAAAACACACACACATAATGTAAAGGATATTCCACGCCGGAGAAGCGCAGCAGGGAACGGCGGCTGAAGGCGGCGATGACCAGCGGCTTCAGGTAAGGGCTCGTCCTGCTGAGGTGCTTGTATCCAAACGGCTGTGGCGGCTCGAATCAATCCAGCGATGCGTGCAGCTTCGTTGAATTTAAGAAAATCGGCGTGTTAGACAGCTATGCTCGTATTTATAGGCCTAGTCCACGCCTGTTTGGGCGGGAGGTGACGCAGAAGGGCGCGAAGCGTCCTCATTGGTCAGCGTCTCTGGCCTCGCATAGGCTGTGCTTTTCTGGCAGAGCAGCCAATGGGTGAGCTGTATTGCTCCGCCTAGGTTGTATGCTTCAGAAAAGCGTTTTACAATATTACAAAATTAAGGATTAATTTTAGGCTTCAATCTCGACAAAGAAATATCTTTCCCGTAGCGTTCTTTCGACGCAGTACGAGAGAACTCTACGTAAGAGAACAGCTTGTCTTCAATGTTGTAATATTTAATGCAATATAGAACAAGTTGGTTCTTGCATGTAGAGTAGTCAATAAAGTAGTCCATATGGCACCTTTTGAACATATAAAACTCTGGGCCAGAAAAGTCATCGAACTTCAACTTTTTGTCCCCTTTAGATATTGCATTATCCTGAAAGTAGTGCATATTTGACCTGATGAACAATTTTGCTGGCCCAGATCTTGAACTTTCTATACATGTTCACAGATCCCTTCATTAGCCAGACATAAGTGCATATTTGACCTATTGAATATATTTCTGGCCAAAATGTCCTGGAACTATAATTTTACATACTCATAGACTCCTTCATATTTAATCAGTATACAGTAGTCCAAATTTGACCTTTTGAACATATTTCTGGCCAAAGTGTCCTTGATCTTTATCTTTTTATGAAAACTCTTAGACTCCCGATTCTTCATGAGACAATTGTCTATATTTCACATATTGCACATATTTCTGGCCAAAGCGTCTTGGAACCTTTACTTTCTATACATACTAGAAGACATCTGAGAATGTTACATCGACCAAATAGTTATCTATATTTGAACTAAATAACATATTTCTCGCCAGAGTGTCTTTGATCTTGAACATTTTATACATGCTCATAGTCTCCTCTAATGTTAAATCAGAGAGACTGTTAGTTCAAATTTTTCCTAATGAAAGCTTTAAGCCTTGAACTTTAACATTTGTAACATACTTTTAGACTCCTTCTGATGTTTCATCAGCCATACAGTTTTGCAAAATTGACCGATTTAAAATTTTTATAGCCAAAGTGTCCTGTAACTTTAATGTTAGATTCTCATAGACTACTTCTAATGTTTCATCAGCCAGACCAGGCAAATTTGATCTATTGAACAAATATCTGGCCAACGTGTCCTGGAACTTTAATTTTACATACTCATAGTCTGCTTTTGATGTATCATCAGCCAGACAGTGGTCTTTATTTTTCCAATTGAACTTTTTCTGGCCAAAGAGTCATCAAAGGCTAACATACTATGCATTCTCATAGCCTTCTGATAATGTTACCTCGACCATATTATAGTCAATTTCATCAGCCATACAGTAGTCCAAATTTGTCCTTTTGAACACTTTTCTGACCAATTAGTCATCAAAGGGTAACATACTATGTATTCTCATAGCATACTAATAATGTTACTTTGACCACACAATAGTCCATATTTGACCTACTAAACAAATTTCTGGCCAAAGAGTCCTCGGTTCTGAAGTTTACATACTCATAGACTGCTTTTGATGTTTCCTCAGCCAGAAGTCCATATTTTTCCTATTGAACAAATTTCTGGCCAAAGAGTCCTTGATCTTGAACTTTCTGTACATGCTCATTGACTCCATCTGATGTTTCATCAACCATATAGTAGTCCAAATATGATCTACGGAATATAAATGCTGGCCGAAGTGTCCCCAAACTTCCACTTTCTATACATGCGCATTGACTCTTTCGGATGGTTCATCAGTCAGACAGTAGTCCAAACTTGACCCATTAAACATTTTTTAGGCGAAAAGGTCATCAAAGGGTAAATTTATATACATTTTTATATAATACTTCTGATGTTACATCAGCCATACAGAAGTGCATATTTGACCTTTAGAACATATTATTGGCCAAAGAGTCCTTGATCTTGGATCAAGGTCAATATTCCATATTTGACCAAGGTCAATAGGCCATATTTGACCTACTAAACAAATTTCTGGCCAAAGAGTCCTCGGTTCTGAAGTTTACATACTCATAGACTGCTTTTGATGTTTCCTCAGCCAGAAGTCCATATTTTTCCTATTGAACAAATTTCTGGCCAAAGAGTTCTTGATCTTGAACTTTCTGTACATGCTCATTGACTCCATTTTGATGTTTCATCAACCATATAGTAGTCCAAATATGATCTACGGAATATAAATGCTGGCCGAAGTGTCCCCAAACTTCCACTTTCTATACATGCGCATTGACTCTTTCGGATGGTTCATCAGTCAGACAGTAGTCCAATGTCTTGACCCATTGAACATTTTTTAGGCGAAAAGGTCATCAAAGGGTAAATTTACATACAGCTTTATATATTACTTCTGATGTTACATCAGCCATACAGAAGTGCATATTTGACCTTTAGAACATATTTCTGGCCAAAGAGTCCTTGATCTTGAACTTTCTGTACATGCTCATTGATTTCTTCGGATATTTCATCAGCCATAAAGTAGTCAAAAATTTGACCTTTTGAACATATTTCTGGCCAAAGTGTCCTTGATCTTTATCTTTTTATGAATACTCTTAGACTCCCGATTCTTCATGAGACAATTGTCTATATTTCACGTATTGCACATATTTCTGGCCAAAGCGTCATGGAACCTTTACTTTCTATACATACTAGAAGACATCTGAGAATGTTACATCGACCAAATAGTTATCTATATTTAAACTAAAGAACATATTTCTGGCCAAAGTGTCTTTGATCTTGAACATTTTATACATGCTCATAGTCTCCTCTAATGTTAAATCAGAGAGACTGTTAGTTCAAATTTTACCTAATGAAAGCTTTAAGCCAAATAATCCTTGAATTTTTACATTTTTAACATACTTTTAGACTCCTTCTGATGTTTCAACACCCATACAGTTTTGCAAAATTGACCGATTTAACATTTGTATGGCCAAAGTGTCCTGTAACTTTAATGTTAGATTCTCATAGACTACTTCTAATGTTTCATCAGCCAGACCAGGCAAATTTGATCTATTGAACAAATATCTGGCAAACGTGTCCTGGAACTTTAATTGTACATACTCATAGTCTGCTTATGATGTATCATCAGCCAGACAGTGGTCTTTATTTTTCCAATTGAACTTTTTTCTGGCCAAAGAGTCATCAAAGGCTAACATACTATGCATTCTCATAGCCTTCTGATAATCTTACCTCGACCATATTACAGTCAATTTCATCAGCCATACAGTAGTCCAAATTTGTCCTATTGAACACTTTTCTGACCAATCAGTCATCAAAGGGTAACATACTATGTATTCTCATAGCATACTAATAATGTTACTTCGACCACACAATAGTCCATATTTGACCTACTAAACAAATGTCTGGCCAAAGAGTCCTCGGTTCTGAAGTTTACATACTCATAGACTGCTTTTGATGTTTCCTCAGCCAGAAGTCCATATTTTTCCTATTGAGCAAATTTCTGGCCAAAGAGTCCTTGATCTTGAACTTTCTGTACATGCTCATTGACTCCATTCTGATGTTTCATCAACCATATAGTAGTCCAAATATGATCTACGGAATATAAATGCTGGCCGAAGTGTCCCCAAACTTCCACTTTCTATACATGCGCAATGACTCTTTCGGATGGTTCATCAGTCAGACAGTAGTCCAAACTGGACCCATTGAACATTTTTTAGGCGAAAAGGTCATCAAAGGGTAAATTTACATACAGCTTTATATATTACTTCTGGTGTTACATCAGCCATATCAGCCACAGAAGTGCATATTTGACCTTTAGAACATATTTCTGGCCAAAGAGTCCTTGATCTTGAACTTTCTGTACATGCTCATTGATTTCTTCGGATATTTCATCAGCCATAAAGTTGTCAAAAATTTGACCTTTTGAACATATTTCTGGCCAAAGTGTCCTTGATCTTTATCTTTTTATGAATACTGTAAGAAATTATAGTCTGCCCCGATCCAACTTCCACTCCAATATATACATTTATATCAAAATGTTCCTTCACTTAAAAGAGCTTAATTATCATATAGAGACAACTACATTCAATCTCAGTAATATGTAAATATCACAGAGGGCAACCAACCACCATTTTGATTACAGGGACTTCAAATAGCTTCTTGACACATTAAACATTTGACCGTTCTGTTTCAACACAAGATCAAAGATGTGATCACTTCAGATAGATTGTATCACCTAAACCTTTTGCTGTTCTGATTTCATTTACATTAAGAGTTGAGAACTGTACCAACCGGGCAGTTAACAGGATCCAAATTACGTTCTCCACACCAGGTAGAGAATAATTTCCATTTCAAAGCATAAAGTTTTCTCGTGGAGGGAGCTCTGGATTGCAGGATGGTCTCCACGACCTCAGTCGCGAGACCGGATTCTATGAGCTGGGCCCCCTCAGAGGCCAAGCCCACAGTCTCCACAACTCTGGGGGAGGGTGAAATATTGTGCCCCTTGCTTTGGACAGCAGGTCCCTCCTGACAGGAATCTCCAATGGAGAGCCGTCCAGAAGAGACACTAGATCCGAGAACCAAACTCGGGCCGGCCAATACGGGGCTACTAACAATAGATGAGCCCCTTCCCGGCGAACCCTCTCCAGAACTCCCGGGAGCATTGATACCGGGGGGAAGGCGTACAGGTGTGACCTCGGCCACACCTGTACCATGGCATCCAGTCCGAGAGGAGCTGGATGAGTGAGGGAGAACCACAGCGGACAATGGGTTGTATCGTACGAGGCAAAAAGATCGATCTCTGCTCGACCAAAGTTCTCCCATAGGAGCTCCACCACTTCGGGGTGAAGTCTCCACTCCCCGGGCCTCAGCCCCTGCCTCGACAGGATATCTGCACCCACATTCAGATGCCCTGGAATATAAACTGCCCTGAGAGACAGCAATTTCCCCTGGGCCCATAGGAGGATCTGATGAGCCAGTTTGCACAGTATACGAGACCTCAGACCCCCCTGATGGTTGATGTAAGAAACCACCGACATGTTGTCTGACCGGACAAGCACATGGTGGCCTCTCAGGTCCGGCAGGAAGTATTTGAGAGCATGAAATACCGCCATCATTTCTAGCCGATTTATGTACCAAGAGAGCTGATGGTCCTGCCAAAGACCCGTCGCCGAGCGGCCACTCATGACCGCCCCCCATCCTGTGAGGGATGCATCCGTCGATAGCGTTAAGCGTCGACAAGAAGCCCCCAACACTGGGCCCTGGGCGAGGAACCAAGGCTTCTTCCACATGACCAAGGCACGTAGGCAGCGCCGCGTGACCTTGATCATGCGGAAAGGATTTCCCCTCGGAGAAAACCCCTTGGTCCTGAGCCACCACTGCAGGGGTCTCATGTACAGAAGGCCAAAAGTTATCACGTTGGACGCAGCTGCCATGAGACCCAACAATCTCTGAAACTGTTTCACAGTGTGTGACTGTCCTAGTTTTACTCTTTTTACGGCTGTGAGAATCGCAGAGATACGTGCTGGAGACAATCGTGCTTGCATGGTTGTCGAATCCCACACCACCCCTAGATAAGTGGTCCTCTGAGCTGGGAGGAGCACACTTTTCTTGGTGTTTAACCGTAACCCCAACAACTTTATATGAGACAGAACGACATCTCGATGCCGAACTGCCAACTGCTCGGATTGAGCTAGAATCAACCAGTCGTCGATGTAATTTAATACGCGAATGCCCTGGAGTCTCAGAGGAGCCAGAGCAGCATCCACGCATTTTGTAAATGTGCGGGGTAATAATCCTAGGCCGAACGGAAGAACCCGATATTGGTATGCTTCGCCCCCGAAAGCAAACCTCAGGAACTTCCTGTGATGAGGATGGATAGACACATGGAAGTACGCGTCCTTCAAGTCTATTGTGACAAACCAGTCCTCGGACTGAATCTGTGACACAATCTGTTTTAGCGTAAGCATTTTGAACTTGAGTTTCTGAACTCTGCTGTTTAAATGACGCAGGTCTAGAATCGGACGCAACCCCCCATCCTTCTTCGGAACGATGAAGTAACGGCTGTAAAACCCTGACTCTCTGCTGGTAGGAGAAACCTTCTCTATAGCTCCCTTTTGAAGAAGCGTCAGTACTTCCTGCTCTATGACCAGAGCCTGCTCTGGGTCCACTACTGTGGAGAGGACCCCTAGAAATCTGGGTGGACGAAAACCGAACTGAATTCTGTAACCCTTTTCTACTATACGCAGGGAGTATGTGAGCGGTGCGGAGTGGGAGCGGAGCGAGGAGCGGAGTTGCGTGATTTTGCCAGGAGCGAGGAGCGGATTTTTTTTTATGTCGGAGCGTTGATTTTCTCTCGCTCCGAAACCGCTCCACTATCGCTCAATTACGAATCACGACTCCCTGAGCCATCGAGCGCAAAAAAAGTCAAGTCAATGTTCCAGTCATACGCAACTGCCCGTTCGTCTTCTACACTAGACGTAAAAGGAGAAGTCGAGCAATACCTTGGAATGCCCAGATTGAACACCGATCACGTCCTTCGCTTCTGGACAGACAACTCTAATGTACTGCCACAACTTTCACAAATTGCAAGACGCGTATTTAGCATTCCCAGTGGTTCGGCCAGCGTGGAAAGCTTGTTTTCTATTGCTGGTCTGATGTCCAGCAATAATCGCATGTGCTTGGCACCTGCCACTCTGCAAAAGCTAGTTTTTCTGAAAGTAAACGCAGCACTGGAGAAGATATAGCTAGCTTTGCTAATAAAAAATATGTTCAACCAGCCAGCATTTTTTCTGTTCATAGTAGCCTATTTCTTAAAATTAATATAAAAATTGGCATAAAGAGATCTATATTTTTTCGTTTGGCAATTTGTTTAACTTCATATTTTAGTTTGTGATTTATTTATTTAATTGAATGTAATGTTTTTCGTTTGATAATTTATTTAATATAATGTTTTTCGTTTGATAATTTATTTAATTTAGCCTCATTCAACTCTTATTTTTTATTTTGCTTTGTTTAAAAGTGAGCTAAAGGAATTTATTGGTTTGGGGCTGTTCAAAAATCCAATAAAGCATGGATGTTCTTCTCTTAGTACTGCGTATTCGTTTTACAGTGAGTACATGCATGCATCTTCTGATCAGAAGTTGGTGTTATTTAAAAAAATATATATATAAATTTACCGTGGAGCGAAAACGGAGCGAGACATATTAAGGACGGAGTGGGGAGCGAGCGAGGAGCGGGAAATTGTACACCCAGAGCGGAGTAATTATGAAATGCTTTGAGCGTGGAGCGCAAATTCCTTCCGCTCCGCTCCGCTCACATACTCTGCGCAGGACCCACTGAGAAATATTTGGCAGAAGTTTCCACGCTGCCAGAAATTCCACTAAGGGAACCAGTCTCTCGAGACTGGCCTCTGGATTTGGTTGAACAGTCACTTCGGCGCCCTGAAACGGTGAACCGGCAGGGAACAACCGAACTGACTGCTCCACGACCCTCCTCGGAGGATCGTATGGGGACGCTGACACCACGGTGCCCTGTAACGGCGAACCGGCAGGGAACAACCGTTGTGGCAGCGCTGCGACTTTCCTCCGAAAGTCACCCCCCAGAGGGCGCCGAGGAGGAACGATTTCTCGAAACCGTCCCTCCCCGGAGGGGACCACCCTCAGAAGTTTGACACCATAGGCGTCAGGACTTCTTCTTCTTAGACCAAGCCTTCTTAGATATAACAGTCCTCAGATCTTGCCTATCACCAGATGGCCTGGCCTGCGACCGCCACCCAGACCCCCCAGGTTGTGGAGGAGCCCGAGCGGCGATGCTACGTTTCTGTTGCACTCTGTGCTGTGAGGAGCTCGTAGACGGCCGAGGCTGCTCTGATTTAATGATTTTACGAAAAACAGTCTCGGGGGCATCAGATCGGCGAAGAAGAAACTTCTGGAACGCTGCAGATTGCTTTTTTGTTTCTTGAAACCTATCAACGACACAATTTATAGCATCGCCGAACAGACTTGTAGGAGAAAGCGGGGCGTCCAGAAGAACAGATCTATCTGTATATTTGATTTCAGAAAGATTTAACCATAAATGGCGCTCCGTGGCCACCAGGGCTGCCATAGCCCACTGATTTGGCCGTCTCCTTGGTGGCACGGAGAGATAAATCTGTTGCGCGACGCAATTCTCGAATTGCGTCAGCACTAACTTCCTCACTTTGATCGATATCCCTCAGCAGGTCGGCTTGATAAGCTTGCAAAATAGACATTGTATGCAAGCACGCTGCTGCCTGACCTGCTGCCGAAAACGCTTTACCCACAAACAATGATGTAGCTTTTAATGGTTTAGTGGGTAATGTCGGGTGATGACTTTCAGTGATGACGCTGACTCGGGAGAGAGATAGCTCGCAAGCGTCTCTTCAGCCTGAGGCATTGTCACGTAACCAAAATCTTTAATACCTTTAACATTACTATAAATAGATGTTTGGGGATTAAAAACTCTGAAAGATACCGGTTTATTCCACGATTTCGACACCTCAGTGTGGAGATCGGGAAAAAACGGGAGTTCCCGACGGGGAGGCTGTGATCTAGATGGAAAATAGCGATCATCTAGTAAACTCTTTTTAGAATCACAATCAAAATCATCGGCTGGCCAGTCAATATTTAATTTAGCTACAGCGCGAGATAAAACCTCAATAAGCCCCTCATCACCAGAGGTATGAGCTGGCGAAACTCATAATCCCCTGTATCAACACTGACAGCGTCCAATTCCTCGGAACTGGATAGCTGCGGCATTGGTGCCTCAACCCGGGGAGAAGAAACCGCAGGGCGGGCTTCCCCCTGGGCAGAGACACTGGATCCAGCAGGTAAAGGCTGAGATAGGGCGGTGCCCGTCTCAAACCCTGCTGCTAGATCCATCTGCGAACCCCAAGATACGTTTCGCCGCTGTGCCAGCGGGACCCGTACCTCGGGGAGCGCGGACCGAACCATCCTCCTCAAAGAACGCCCGGCGAGAGCGGAGCGTCCTCACGGACAGCAGCTCGCAATGCTCACAGTCAGCTCCCTCGAGAACTGACTGGGCATGCTCCACTCCCAAACAAGCAACACAAAGCTGATGTGTGTCCCCACCCGTGATGTAACGAGGGCAGGGAACAACACAACGCTTGAATTCTTGCTTGCTCGCCATAATATATATATATATTGAGTGTGTTTGTAACAGACAACAATAAATCAGACAAAGGACAAAAACAGAGAGCGCTTCGCTGAAGAAACAGAAGCTGTCACGCTCTGCGTTCAGGGGTAATTTATAGTTTCCTGGTCTATGACGTCACGTGACGTCCCGCTCATTCATTGGACTGATTTTACATGTGCTTCATGACGAGACACTTGGAAGTGTTCCCATTGCGTAAACGCAGCGGGAGTTCCCTTGATAGGGAACGAATATTTTAAAGCATCTAGATAACGCAGTCATTTAAATCAGACGTTGTGAATACACAAGTTATTGTAAAGCCAGATATAACTTTTAAATGGAAGAAATGATTGTTAAATACATCGCTAAACACGGTTCTCAGGGATTGTTTGATGGAATAGAAAATATTGTTGATAAACCATATGAGTGGGCTATCGTGGTTTGCTTGAGAAAATAGGCAATTTAGAAACCCAGTTAGCACTGTTGAAAGGAAATAATGAAGAATTAATTCACAACTTGTCAAATATATCACTGCACAAGCAACATGACTCAGTCACAAGCACATGCTGATGCAAATAAGAATGAGTTTTTATGATAGCAACATATTTTAGAAAATGGTTTACTATCAAAAGGGGGGTGATTCCTTATGAAGCATGTTTTATTAGCGTTGATATGTAGTTGAAATTCATAATAATTGTTTAAATGACATTAATTTTGAAATTATTTTTTGAGACATTACTGATGTTTGATGTTTCGAGATGAAACTTCTGTGACTTTGATGTTTGAATGTGAAAAGATGCTTGTGGGGGAAAGGGGGGCAACCTCTTCTTTTGATTATGGTTTCAGATATAAGCATCAAGATGTTTGTCTGAAATGTGTAACCTCCTGGAGAAAGGTGATCTGGTCGTTTGAAGGACGAGAAGTATGGAGCTTATATTATGACAAAATGATTTGAATTTGAATTGTGTAAATCTGAATTATTTGCAAGTGTAATCTAACAAAATTGAATTTTAGGTGGTAGTTTAAATAGTTCTGAATTTGAATTTTTTTAAACGAATATTGAACATTTGAAATTTAACAAATTGAAATGTTTTTATGGCTGAATTTTATAGACATGTATTTTCAAACAGTAATATTCAGTTTAAAAAAATTCAGATTCAAGTTTTCAAGATGAAGAAATTCAGAACTTCAAATTCAGTTTTCTAAAATTCAATGTCAAAAATTCAAGTTCAAAAATTCAGATCTGACAGAAAGTAGGTCACAGGTCATCCACAGGGAAGAGTAGATGATCTCCGAAAAGTCGAACAGAGCATTTTGGCCAATTGGGGACTGCGGAAGTTTTCCAGCGCGAACGTGGTGGTGGTTCAAGAGGTTGCCACTCTCTGACTCTTATCATGAATCGCCCGGAGGTCTATTACATGTACGACGCAGTCTAGACCGGACGCGAACGGTGCGACGCGACCCGTGAAATCCCCAACAGCACACGGATTCCCCATCCTATTTCTGACCTAGTCCCAGCTCTTTGCAACAGTCGCTTCAAGCTGTGTTGCGTCGCGCCGCTCGCGTCCTGTCTGTGTAACTGAGGTCTAGACAAGCTGGCGTTCTAATCAATTTTACACAAAATGTAGGCTACTTTAAAACAAACACCAGAGACCGCTTAGACAAATGTCCCACGTGCTGAGAACGCTAACCTAACATATAAACACAAAATCATTCATGTTTAAGAATCTTAACGTTACCTCCGGGCGATTCATGACAAGAGTGGACATTCTAAAACGCTTACGTGAAAACCGCTTAACGTGGCTCACTGTACGAAGACAGTGATATTAAAGGACCAAACTCAGTACAAATCATATTAATAAACCATACTTTGTATAAAAAATCAGATGAGCCCAGAATACCTACGCAACGCGTTTAATTGTGCGTTAAGCATTTCCTTACCATAGAAAACCGTTATAAGAAAACGCTTAACGTGGCTTACTGTACAAAGACAGTGATATAAGGACCGTACACATCATATTAATAAACCATACTATGTATAAAAAATCAGATGAGCCCAGAATATGAACGCAACGCGTTAAGCAAATTCCTTACCATAGAAAACCGTTATAAGAAAACGCTTAACGTGGCTTACTGTACAAAGACAAGGACCAAACTCAGTAGCCTACGCATCATAATAATAAACCATGTATAAAAAATCAGATGAGCCCAGAATATGAACGCAACGCGTTTAATTACGCGTTAAGCAAATTCCTTAATAGAAAACCGATATGAAAACGCTTAACGTGGCTTACTGTACAAAGACAAGGACCAAACTCAGTAGCCTACGCATCATAATAATAAACCATGTATAAAAAATCAGATGAGCCGAGAATATGAACGCAACGCGTTAATAGAAATTCCTTAATAGAAAACCGATATGAAAACGCTTAACGTGGCTTACTGTACGAAGACAGTGATATTAAAGGACCAAACTCAGTACAAATCATATTAATAAACCACTTTGTATAAAAAATCAGATGAGCCCAGAATATGAACGCAACGCATTTAATTAAGCATGTTCTAATCATAGAAAACCGTTATAAGAAAACGCTTAACGTGGCTTAATAAACCTTAAATGGTCCTTAATAAACCATAGGCCTACTATGTATAACAAATCAGGTTTAAGGTTTATTAAGCCACGTTAAGTGTTTTCTTATAACGGTTTTCTATGGTAAGAACATGCTTAACGCGTAATTAAACGCATTGCGTTCATATTCTGGGCTCAGCTGATGTTTTATACATGTATGGTTTATTAATATGATGTGTACGGTCCTTATATCACTGTCTTTGTACAGTAAGCCACGTTAAGCGTTTTCTTATCGGTTTTCTTTGGTAAGGAAATGCTTAACGCGTTGCGTTCATATTCTGGGCTCATCTGATTTTTTATACATAGTATGGTTTATTAATATGATGTGTACGGTCCTTATATCACTGTCTTTGTACAGTAAGCCACGTTAAGCGTTTTCTTATAACGGTTTTCTATGGTAAGGAAATGCTTAACGCACAATTAAACGCGTTGCGTAGGTATTCTGGGCTCATCTGATTTTTATACATGGTTTATTATTATGATGCGTAGGCTACTGAGTTTGGTCCTTGTCTTTGTACAGTAAGCCACGTTAAGCGTTTTCTTATCGGTTTTCTTTGGTAAGGAAATGCTTAACGCGTTGCGTTCATATTCTGGGCTCATCTGATTTTTTATACATAGTATGGTTTATTAATATGATGTGTACGGTCCTTATATCACTGTCTTTGTACAGTAAGCCACGTTAAGCGTTTTCTTATAACGGTTTTCTATGGTAAGGAAATGCTTAACGCACAATTAAACGCGTTGCGTAGGTATTCTGGGCTCATCTGATTTTTTATACAAAGTATGGTTTATTAATATGATTTGTACTGAGTTTGGTCCTTTAATATCACTGTCTTCGTACAGTGAGCCACGTTAAGCGGTTTTCACGTAAGCGTTTTAGAATGTCCACTCTTGTCATGAATCGCCCGGAGGTAACGTTAAGATTCTTAAACATGAATGATTTTGTGTTTATATGTTAGGTTAGCGTTCTCAGCACGTGGGACATTTGTCTAAGCGGTCTCTGGTGTTTGTTTTAAAGTAGCCTACATTTTGTGTAAAATTGATTAGAACGCCAGCTTGTCTAGACCTCAGTTACACAGACAGGACGCGAGCGGCGCGACGCAACACAGCTTGAAGCGACTGTTGCAAAGAGCTGGGACTAGGTCAGAAATAGGATGGGGAATCCGTGTGCTGTTGGGGATTTCACGGGTCGCGTCGCACCGTTCGCGTCCGGTCTAGACTGCGTCGTACATGTAATAGACCTCCGGGCGATTCATGATAAGAGTCAGAGAGTGGCAACCTCTTGAACCACCACCACGTTCGCGCTGGAAAACTTCCGCAGTCCCCAATTGGCCAAAATGCTCTGTTCGACTTTTCGGAGATCATCTACTCTTCCCTGTGGATGACCTGTGACCTACTTTCTGTCAGATCTGAATTTTTGAACTTGAATTTTTGACATTGAATTTTAGAAAACTGAATTTGAAGTTCTGAATTTCTTCATCTTGAAAACTTGAATCTGAATTTTTTTAAACTGAATATTACTGTTTGAAAATACATGTCTATAAAATTCAGCCATAAAAACATTTCAATTTGTTAAATTTCAAATGTTCAATATTCGTTTAAAAAAATTCAAATTCAGAACTATTTAAACTACCACCTAAAATTCAATTTTGTTAGATTACACTTGCAAATAATTCAGATTTACACAATTCAAATTCAAATCATTTTGTCATAATATAAGCTCCATAGAGAAGGAAGTGGAGCCAGGGGATTTTCTCAAGAAAAAGAAAAGAATAGAGATATCCAGACCTGCAAGATCCAAAACTCCAGGCCTAAAAGATAGGATGGAACGAACTGATGAAGAGGCACAGACTTGAACAACACCAGTGACTGCTTCTTCTTGAAGAATGGTCCAAGAAAAAAAAGAAAAAGAAAAAAAATGTACAATGGGAAGTGAAACAAGAGGAGATTTCAGAAACAAACCATTTCAGAGACTACGGACAGCAGTTTCTCCACATAGAGGGAAAACAAGTGGATAAAGGATGTCCACACTGATAAAAATGGGCACAAAATAACACACACATGGACACAAAATGACACACACACACACACACACACACGGACACAAAATGACACACACACATGGACACAAAATGACACACACACACACACACACACACGGACACAAAATGACACACACACATACACACAAAATGACACACACACACACACACACACACACACACACACACTCTCTATTGTCTATTGATTGTTGATTATTTGAGTTATCAAAACTAAACAATATGCTAACATCACTGATGTGAACACCACTGAACATTTGACATTGTGAGAGCCCAACAAGGCCTTGAAGAAAGACAAAATTTTTGATAAACAAATGCATGATGGAGATGTGGCCTATTCTGGTTTAATTTGGAATGTAACATTTAAAACGGCTTTATGTGTATGTATCTTTCTTATTATTTGCCAATGCATTATGTTATGTATTCTGTTTAAACATTAGATTATTGTTAGATTATAGATAATTCCATGATCAATATTGAATGTTCCAAGTGGATATAATGGTTCTTGGTTACCTCGGTAAAAAAAAAAAAAAAAAGTACATTTCATTATCACAAACTATGATAATTTTGCTCAAGTGAAGTAGAGCCATAACTCGTATGCAGGAGGCGTAGATCCCAAAGACGGGTAAGATTCTCTGATGGCCATAAGGGAACAACCTAAGCCAGGGCTACGCCCCCACTGAGGCACCTGCCCACCAGGAAAGGGAGGTGTTATCTATGAAAAGGGAGTGGTTTTGATGCTTCTTTTGGGCCAAGAGCATCACAGGGGGGTCTGTAAGAAATTATAGTCTGCCCCGATCCAACTTCCACTCCAATATATACATTTATATCAAAATGTTCCTTCACTTAAAAGAGCTTAATTATCATATAGAGACAACTACATTCAATCTCAGTAATATGTAAATATCACAGAGGGCAACCAACCACCATTTTGATTACAGGGACTTCAAATAGCTTCTTGACACCTTAAACATTTGACCGTTCTGTTTCAACACAAGACCAAAGATGTGATCACTCCAGATAGATTGTATCACCTAAACCTTTTGCTGTTCTGATTTCATTTACATTAAGAGTTGACCATTTGGGTTGATCAAATCCTGAACAAATGGTAATCAATTGTAGAATGAGAATGGGTGTGGGACACAGAGAATCTTCTCAGACAAGGGGGAGTCTCAACTTCTTTAACATACAGACCACAGCTGTCACAATAAGAGCAACTTAATTTACATTAAGAGTTGTAAACTGTATTAGGATAAAAGGTTTGAGATTTGGATGTTCTGGGTTCATTCTGACGCCGGTGAACCCAAAGTGCTGTCTGTACTTTGTTACTACTTTGCTGTAATAAACTTCATTTTTTGAGATCTTCGACGTCCACATCATTTTTTCTTACAATACTCTTAGACTCCCGATTCTTCATGAGACAATTGTCTATATTTCACGTATTGCACATATTTCTGGCCAAAGCATCTTGGAACCTTTACTTTCTATACATACTAGAAGACATCTGAGAATGTTACATCGACCAAATAGTTATCTATATTTGAACTAAAGAACATATTTCTGGCCAAAGTGTCTTTGATCTTGAACATTTTATACATGCTCATAGTCTCCTCTAATGTTAAATCAGAGAGACTGTTAGTTCAAATTTTTCCTAATGAAAGCTTTAAGCCAAATAATCCTTGAACTTTCACATTTTTAACATACTTTTAGACTCCTTCTGATGTTTCATCACCCACACAGTTTTGCTAAATTGACCGATTTAACATTTTTATGGCCAAAATGTCCTGTAACTTTAATGTTAGATTCTCTTAGACTACTTCTAATGTTTCATCAGCCAGACCAGGCAAATTTGATCTATTGAACAAATATCTGGCCAAAGTGTCCTGGAACTTTAATTGTACATACTCATAGTCTGCTTTTAATGTATCATCAGCCAGACAGTAGTCTTTATTTTTCCAATTGAACTTTTTTCTGGCCAAAGAGTCATCAAAGGCTAACATACTATGCATTCTCATAGCCTTCTGATAATGTTACCTCGACCATAATATAGTCAATTTCATCAGCCATACAGTAGTCCAAATATGATCTACAGAATATAAATGCTGACCGAAGTGTCCCCAAACTTCAACTTTTTTATACATGCTCATTGACTCTTTTGGATGGTTCATCAGTCAGACAGCAGTCCAAATTGGACCGTTTGAACATATTTCTGCCAAAGAGTCCTTGAGCTTGAACTTTCTGTACATACTCATTGACTCCATCGGATATCTCATCAGACATAAAGTAGGCCTGGTCAAAATTTGACCTATTGAACATATTTCTGGCTAAAGTGTCCTGGAACTTTGACTTTACATACTCACAGACTCCTTTTGATGTTTCATCATACATGCATCAGACATAGTCCTTATTTGTCATATTGAACATTTATCTGGACAAAGTGTCATCAAAGGCATTCTCATAGCATTTTAATAATGTTACTTCGACCAAACAATAGTCCATATTAAACCTACTAAACAAATGTCTGGCCAAGGAGTCCTCGGTCTTAAACTTTACATACATGCTCACAACATTCCGTGTGGTTTCATTAGCCATAGAGTAGTCCATATTTGAACTATTGATGATATTTCTGGCATAAGAATCCTCGATCTTTATCTTTCTGTACATGCTCATTGACTCCTTCTGATGTTGCATTAACCTAAAATAGTAGTAGTCCAAATATGACCAATGAACATAAATGCTGGCCGAAGTGTCCCCAAACATCAACTTTCTATACATGCTTATTGACTGCTTCGGATGTTTCATCAGTCAGACTGTAGTCCAAATTTGACCTATTGAACATATTTCTGGCCAAAGGGTCATTAAGGCTAACATACTCTGCATTCTCATAGCCTTCTGATAATGTTACCTTGACCATACAGTAGTCCATTTTTGACCTACTAAAATTTTAAGCCAAAGAGTCTATACAATTTCTATACATGCTCACAGATTCGTTGTGACGTTTCATCAGCCATACAGTAATGCATTTTTGACCTATTGAATATATATCTGGCTAAAGAGTCCTCGACTTTGAACTTTCTCTATACATATCCAGGTGTTTTATGAGCCATTCAGTAGTCCAAATTTGATCTATTGAACATATTTCAGGCCAAAGAGTCCTCAAAGGGCGAATTAATATACATTCTCTTGGTCCACTTATGTTACATAAAACATACAGCAATCCATATTTGACCTTCTCAAAATATTTCCAGTCAAAAAAAGTCAACGAATAACGTTCTACAAATTCTCATTTACTTCTGAGGATACAGTAGTCCATACACTAGTCCATATTTGACCAAAGAAACAAATTTCTTGCCAAGGACTCATCGAACTTTAACTTTCTTTACATGCTCACAGATCCCTTGTGATGTTTCATTAACCATACAGTAGTCCATATTTGACCTAATGAACATATGTCTGGCCAAGGAGTCCTCGATCTTAAAATTTCTGTACAAACTTCTGATTTTTCATCAACCATGGTAGTCCAAATATGACATACTGAATATAAATAGTGGCCGAAGTGTCCCCAAACTGAATACTTTGGCCCGAAATATTTTCAATAGGTCAAATTTGGACTACTGTATGGCTGATGAAACATCCAAAGTCAATGAGCATGTACAAAAAGTTGCATAGTATGTATAGTTTGTATGTATAAGTTTCCAGGACCCTTTTGCCAGAAATTATGTTCAGCAGGTGAAATATGGACAACTGCCTGGCTGATGAAGAAATCAGGAGTCTAAGAGTATGCATTAAAAGATAAAGAATCAAGGACACTTTGGCCAGAAATAGGTTCAAAATTTCAAAAGTGAAGTTTTGTATGTCTGATGAAACATCAGAAGGAGTCACTGAGAAGAAAGTTCAAAATCGAAGACTCTGGCGAGAAAATTTGTTTAGTAGCTCAAATATGGACTACTGAAAGGTACTGCATAGTATGTTAGCCTTTCATGCCATTTAACATCAGAAGGAGACTATGAGTGTGTATAGAATGTTCAAGATCAAGGATACAAATACTTTCATTAGGTTAAAATATATTTACTCGTCGATCTTTACGGTCGATGTAAAATTCTCAGAAGTCATTAGTATGTATAGAAATTAAAGGTTCCAGAAATATCCCTTTGGCCAGAAATATGTTCAATAGGTCAAATTTGGACTACTGTACAGCTGGTGAAACATCCAAAGAGGTCAATGAATATGTACAAAAAGTTGTGTAGTTTAATTTATAGTTTAATTTACATTTAAAAAGGTAAAATGTGAACTACAGTATGGCTGATGAAACATCAGAAGTAGTCTCTGAGTATGTTTATAAAGATCAAGATCGAGGACCCTTTTGCCAGAAATATGTTCAGCAGGTGAAATATGGACAATTGTGCGGCTGATGAAGAATCAAGAGTCTAAGAGTATGCATTTAAAGATAAAGATCCAGGACACTTTGGCCAGAAAGATGTTCAATAGGTCAAATTTGTACTACTGTGTGGCTAATGAAACACTGAAGAAGTCAATGAGCATGTATACAAAATGGTTCCAGTACTCTTTGGGCAGAAATATGTTCAGTAGGTGAAATATGGACAATTGTCTGGCTGAAGAAGAATTAGAGTCTAAGAAAATTTATAAAAACATAAAGATCACTTTGGCCAGAAATATGTTCAAAAGGTCAAATGTGAACTACTGTATGGCTGAGTCTCTGAGTATGTTTATAAAGTTCAAGATCGAGGACACTTTGTCCATAAATATGTTCAAATATGCACTACTCTGCATATTGCTATATATATTATATTGCTACTCTGCATACTCTGCTATATGGCTGATGTAACATTCTCAGAAGTTTATTATTAAGTAAAAAAAGGCAAAGGTTCCCGGACTCTTTGTCCAGAAATATGTTCAGCAGGTGAAATATAGACAATTGTCTGGCTGGTGAAACATTGGAAATAGTCTATGAGTATGTAACGTTAAAGTTCCAGGACACTTTAGCCAGTAATATTTTCAATGTGTCAAATTTTGGACGGAAAAAAGTTTAATTGGAAAAAAAATAATGACTATTCTTTGTCTGATGATACATCAAAAGCAGTCTTTAGTATGTACATTTAAAGTTCTTGGACACTTTGGCCACAAATTCGTTCAAGAGGTCAAATATAAACTACTGTCTGGCTGATGTAACATCAGAAGTAGTCTACAATAATGTATATAAACTTACCCTTCGAGGACTTTTTGCAAAGAAATATGTTCAAAAGGTCAAATTTGGACAACTGTTTGACTGATGAAACATCCGAAGGAGTCAATGATTATGTACAGAAAGTTGACGTTTGTGGACACTTCGGCCAGCATTTATTTTCCGTAGGTCATAATTGGACTTCTATATGGTGTATGAAACATCAGAAGGAGTCAATGAGCATGTACAGAAAGTTCATGATCGAGGACTCTTTAGCCAGAAATATGTTTATTAGGTCAAATTTTGACTACTTTATGGCTGATGAAAGATATTTGGACAGAAAAGGAGTCAATGAGCATGTACAGAAAGTTCAAGTTCAAGGACTCTTTGGCCAGAAATATGTTCGAAAGGTCAAATATGCACTACTGTATTTCTTATGTTACATAAGAAGTTAACTATAAACATGTATATAAATTTACCCTTTGATGACTTTTTGGCCTGAAAAATGTTCATTAGGTAAAATTTGGACTGATGAAACATCCGAAAGAGTCAATGAGCATGTATAGAAAGTTGCAGTTTGGGGACACTTTGGCCAGCATTTATATTCCGTAGATCATATTTGGACTACTATATGGTTGATGAAACATCAGAAGGAGTCAATGAGCATGTACAGAAAGATCAAGATCGTGGACTCTTTGGACAGAAAAATGTTCAAACGGTCAAATATGGACAACTCTACGGATAATGAATTCACAAGGAATCTATGAGCATGTTTAGAAAAGTTAAAGATCGATGACTCTTTGGTCATAAAATTATATATTAGGTCAAATATGGTAAATATGGTAAAATTATTAGAATGCTATGAGAATGCATAGTATGTTACCCTTTGATGACTCTTTGGCCAGGTAAATGTTCAATAGGACAAATAAGGACTACTGTCTGGCTGATCAATTAGAAGGAGTTTATGAGTAAGTTAAGTTAAAGTTCCAGGATACTTTGGCCAGAAATATGTTCAAGAGGTCAAATATGCACTACTGTATGGCTGATGTAACATCAGAAGTAGTCTATAAAAATGTATGTAAATTTACCCTTTGATGACTTTTTGGCCTGAAAAATGTTCAATAGGTCAAATTTGGACTGCGGTCTGACTGATGAAACATCCGAAAGAGTCAATGAGCATAGAAAGTTGAAGTTTGGGTACACTTCGGCCAATATTTATATTCCGTAGATCATATTCAGACTACTATATGGTTGATGAAACATCAAAAGCAGTCTATGAGTAGTAGAGTTCAAGAGTTGACTCTTTGGCCAGAAATGTGTTTAGTAGGTCAACTATCATATGGACTACTGTATGGTCGAGGTAACATTATTAGAAGGCTCAGAAATGCACAGTATGTTAGCCTTTGATGACTATATGGCTAGAAAAATGTCTGGCTAATTCCAGGACACTTTGGCCAGAAATATGTTAAATAGGTCTTAATGAACATAGAAGTATGTTCATTAGTTTAAACATGGATATCTATTTTGTCGATATATGACATTCTCAGAAGTCAATCAGTATGTATAGATCAGAAGGAGGAGGGAGTCTATGAGTATGTAAAGAAAGTTCAAGATCGAGGACTCAGGCCAGAAATTTGTCTAGTAGGTAAAATCAGCCTGTTCTCACGTAAATGCGTCTCTATAGCACGTGTGTTTATCGTGCAATTTTTTTTACGCGAAAATTATTTTCACGTATAAATTACACGATAAACACATTGCGTGCTATAGAGACGCATATACGATTAGTAGGACTACTGTATGGTCGAGATAATATTATCAAGAAGGCTATGAGAATGCATAATATGTTAGCCTTTGATGACTCTTTGGCCAGAAATATGTTCTTTTGTTTAAATATGGATAACTTATGGACTAATCTACATGTATGTGCTCTTGCATTGCATTGCATACACGTTTTAACTTAATCCGTTGTCCTGTGAGAATAACATAAGACATGCACTTGTTTAAGTGCATTGCATACCATATCTAACTTATTCCCTTGTGCATTGAAAATAGCTGTTTCTTGAAATGTTATACACGAACCAACGTTATATAATTGTGCATTAAATAATACAACAAAATATATGCTGTTTCATTGTACTGCTTACAAACAATTGCATTCAAGAACTACCTTATTCCATTGTGCATTGAAAAGGAACAAAATATATTTCGTTTTGCGTTCTCGAACCCTTGTGAATCGAAGAAAACCCTATCTGCAATAAAAATTGCATTGCATAAAAAAACTTACTTATCATTTTATGCATTGGAGAAAACATATATGTCATTGCAATACAATAGCATACACGATTTTTCTCATTCAGTTGTGCGTTTGAAGAGTGCCACGGATTGTTTCATCAAGAATGCAATGTATGTATTGTAAATAACTTATGTGCTGTTGCATTGCATACACGATGTAACAATCCTTGTTACATTATCCTTTCTTTTTAGGTAAGGTCGTGAAAGCAATGCAACACGACATATGTTACTTTTTGCTCTTCAATGCATATTGAAATGTTAGTTGTAGGCAGAGCAATGAAACACCAATCATTATTATTTTTTAATGCAAAATAGAATACTATAGTTTGCGTATCGTTAGAACACATTAGTTCGTTAGTGTATTGCAGGGTTCCTCAATTAGTTTTTACCAAGGGCCAAATTCTGTCGACAATATAAAGCCAAGGGCCACAATGTTATGGCCTCAATGTTTGCTCTGCTATTATTGTTGTTGTTTTGTTAAAAGAGTCACAAATCACAATATAATTATTCTGATTTTATTTATGTTTATTTATTATTTTCTTTTTCTCATTAGTCTGTTTTATTCAAGCAATTATGAGCATTTTTCAGATACAGAAAACTAAAGAACTTTGCATGGTGGATATTAAAAACAAATTAACAAACAACAACTCTGGATCTCCATGTCTGCATGGGAGTCCTGCACTGATCCTGCTCATCACCACACTGGATCTCTTCTCATCAACTTCCCCAATAGCAGATTAAATTATTAGACCTATCAGCATTAATATTTTATTGTTCTTACTTGGATCAAACTAAAAGTATTAACTGGCATGTACTCACCATTCAGTGAAAGAAGTGACAGCAAGAGGCAGCCTGCTTTAATTTTAGTTTTAGTCTAGTCTTTGTGTCAAGCTGTCATTTTAGTTTTTGTTAGTTTTAGTCACGTTCACTCTTTTTTTAGTCTAGTCAAGTTTTAGTTGACGAAAACTGATGACATTTAGTCTAGTTTTAGTAATTGAAAATTGTATTTTAGTCTCTTTTAAGTAATGCAACCCAGTCAATATAAAATTTCAAACAAGGTTATCTTATTATATTTAGGGCTGTGACGGTGGCAGTCTTTTTACCACCTCGGTGGGTTGTTTAAAAAAATATATATATATATTTTTCGATCTCTTTTCTGATATCTTCATGTTTTCTACTTGATGTAATGGTCTTAAGAGCGAATTTTATCCTCCACAGGGGCGAGCCATTTAGGCTATGTTTTATATTGCGCTGCTAGAGAAAGTGAAACTAAAAATAACCTGCCTGTGTCAAAAACGCGCTTTAGCCTAACTTACAACTAAACTTGCAGCATTTACGTTGCTTCTCGTCTCGTTTTCGTCAGGCGATAAAGGTTAGTTGACGAAGATATTTCATCATAATTTTTGTTGACGAAAGCAACACTAGGCTGAAGCAATATGTCACGAACACACACAGGAAACGGTAGATCCGATAGCAGTATACTTTATTAAAGGGTAATCCGTACTCACAACCAGTCCAGGCAAGGGTTGAAATCCAAAAGGCAATCCAAAAAACACAAGACATCAACAAGCAACAGGAACGGAAGTGTGGGGACAATATACAAGGACTCCGTGACAACACTGAAACAGACAGGGTATATATATACACAAGTGCAAACAAGGTGACGAGAATGGTCCATGGCCAGGTCCATGGAGGGGAACAGGAACAAGGGGGAATGGCTTAAGCGGCGGCCAGGGCGAAACAGACAGTCCATCGGGCGGCCAGGGCGAAACAGACAGTCCATCGGGCGGCCAGGGCGAAGCAGACAGTCCATAGGGGGGCCAGGGCGGAGACGACCCCTCGGACGGCCACGGCGGAGACGACCCCTCGGGCGGCCACGGCGGTGAAGACCCCTCGGGCGGCCACGGCGATAAAGACCCCTCGGGTGACGACCAGGACGAAGACGACCCCTCGGATGGCCACGGCGGTGAAGACCCCTCGGGCGGCCACGGCGGTGAAGACTCCTCGGGCGGCCACGGCGGTGAAGACCCCTCGGGCAGCCACGGCGGAGACGACCAGGGTGAAGACGACCACTCGGGCGGCCATGGCGGAGACGACCAGGGTGAAGACGACCACTCGGGCGGCCATGGCGGAGACGAGCAGGGTGAAGACGACCATTCGGGCGGCCATTGGCGGTGAAGACCAATGCGGAACAGGAACAGACCCTGGCTCAGGAACTGCAACAGACACCACCGGCTCAGGAACTGCAACAGACACCACCGGCTCAGGAACTGCAACAGCAACAGACACCACCGGCTCAGGAACCGCAATGGACACCACCGGCTCAGGAACTGCAACGGACACCACCGGCTCAGGAACTGCAACGGACACCACCGGCTCAGGAACTGCAACGGACACCACCGGCTCCGGAACTGCAACGGACACCACCGGCTCAGGAACAGACACGGGCACCGGCTCAGGAACAGGCTCGGCAGGCGTGACGAGAAGCTCAGGCTCGGCAGGCGTGACGTGAAGCTCAGGCTCGGCAGGCGTGACGTGAAGCTCAGGCTCGGCAGGCGTGACGTGAAGCTCAGGCTCGGCAGGCGTGACGTGAAGCTCAGGCTCGGCAGGCGTGACGTGAAGCTCAGGCTCGGCAGGCGTGACGTGAAGCTCAGGCTCGGCAGACGTGACGTGACTCCTCCACGCATGCAGTACCGCCACTGCATAAAAGAGAAAGACAGCCCTCTTGGCCATGGCGGGACTGAAGGTGGGCAGCTCCGAGACGCTCTCAGGGATGACAGCGGGCTGCATGGGGACAACCTCCGGGATAACAGCGGGCTGTACGGGGACGACCTCCGGAACCACAGCGGGCTGCACGGGGACGGCCTCCGGGACGACAGCGGGCTGCTCGGAGGGGACGGCCTCTGGGACGACAGCGGGCTGCTCGGAGGGGACGGCCTCCGGGACGACAGCGGGTTGCTTCCTCCCCCTCCGCCGTCTTTGACGGCAAGGTGCAGGCTCCGGGCTGGAAAAAAACAACGGTGAAAGGAGCTCTGGGTTGAGCATCCCCGGCCCAGGGTCGAAGCGAGACCGGGGCGGAGAGTGGTGCCGGGATTCATCTCTAGCCCCTCCTCTCCTGCGACCTCCACGGGTCCCAGAAAACCTAGCCAGACGGGTTCCCTTAAAGGATTGTCCGTGTCCGATGGAAGGGGGCTCGGGAGATTCTACCGCCATGGTCTCCTCAGTCAGACGGGCCCACAACGCAAAGCATTGAAAAATGTTCATGCGAGGTGCCTCTCCAGCTTGCGAACTCTCGCAAGTTGCGGAAGAGCCACGGAAATCCATACCGCTGGATCTAAGTGTGACGGAGTCCTTCTGTCACGAACACACACAGGAAATGGTAGATCCGATAGCAGTATACTTTATTAAAGGGTAATCCGTACTCACAACCAGTCCAGGCAAGGGTCGAAATCCAAAAGGCAATCCAAAAAACACAAGACATCAACAAGCAACAGGAACGGAAGTGTGGGGACAATATACAAGGACTCCGTGACAACACTGAAACAGACAGGGTATATATACACAAGTGCAAACAAGGTGACGAGAAAAAGCTGAACGAAATGAACAATCAGTGACAGACAGGATTATGGGAAATGTAGTGAAAATGCCTAGACACCGTGAAAACTGAGACCTTTAGTGTTAAACCCAGGGAACCACCAGACACTGTGACACAGTAGCTCTGATGAAATGGCGTTTGATATTATCAGCAGCACGATCTGCGTGCATAACAAACGTGTTGGCTTTGCGTTGTGGTGGTCAGGCAACATAAAACAAAATTGTTCAGTCCATTCAGATTTGAATTGTCTATTTTCTGTGTCCACTTTTCTTTTCTTAACACTTATTATTTTCGGCATATTTTCGTTGTGCGCGAATACTGTCAGATACTGCGCGTTTGAATTTTAATGCCAGTGATGTGCTTACGCTGATGTTACCATGACAATTTTGAAATAAGCGCGGGCCAAACATTTTCCTCCCACGGGGCCGGATTTGGCCAACGGGCCGCCTAATTGAGGAACCCTGGTGTATTGCATGTGTTTTTCTTACATGCACAAGGGATTCAGTTAGATCTTGTATCCAATGCATATCTGAAACAAGTGCATATCTTGTATGTTATTCTTCACTGTACAGCGGATTAAGTTACATCGTGCATGCAATGCTAAAGAACATATTTTATGTTATCGCGTTAATGCACAACTAAATAAAACATATATTGTATACAATGCAATGCAACAGCAAACATTGCAATTGTATTGTCTTGTAAGCAGTGCAATGAAACTAACTATATATTCTGGTTTATTCTTTAATGCACAATAGAATAAGTTATTTCTTTGTATGCAATAATTGCAATAATAGCATTTGTTTTTCTTACATGCACAAGGGATTCAGTTAGATCTTGTATCCAATGCATATCTGAAACAAGTGCATATCTTGTATGTTATTCTTCACTGTACAGCGGATTAAGTTACATCGTGCATGCAATGCTAAAGAACATATTTTATGTTATCGCGTTAATGCACAACTAAATAAAACATATATTGTATACAATGCAATGCAACAGCAAACATTGCAATTGTATTGTCTTGTAAGTGTCACAGGTCGAGGTGGGCCAAGCCAGACTGCACCCACCCCTGGACCAGGATCACCCTGAGGAGCGCGTCAAAGGAGGAGGCAGGAGACAGGAATAAAAAAAATGACAACTTTATTTAATGTCTAAAAGCAATTTGAAAATCCTATCTAAAATCCTCTTCCTTCCTCTTCCCAGGAATCCGAGGCAACACCGTGGTAAGTTTATGGACAGGTAGGTATCGCAGGTGAGTAGGTAGGACAGGGCTCGCTTCCTTCTGGCGCTGGTGCCAGACTCACAACGGTAAGTGACGAACAGGTGAGTATCCCAGGTGAGTAGACGGTCGAAGCTCACTTCCTTCTGGCGCTGGTGCCAGACTCACAGTGGTAAAGGACGAACGGGTGGGTATCCCAGGTGAGTAGATGGTCGGAGCTCACTTCCTGCTGGCGCTGGTGCCAGACTCACAGTGGTGAGTGACGAACAGGTGGGTATCCCAGGTGAGTAGACGGTCGGGGCTCACTTCCTTCTGGCGCTGGTGCCAGACTCACAGTGGTGAGTGACGAACAAGTGGATATCCCAGGTGAGTAGACGGTCGGAGCTCACTTCCTTCTGGCGCTGGTGCCAGACTCACAGTGGTGAGTGACGAACAAGTGGGTTTCAGGGCTACAACAGACTCAAGTCACAAGCTGAGCGGGCCTTCACTGGAACAGCCGGAATCAACACTTCAAATAGAGGTGAACAGCTCTCACATGGGCGGCAGGAGACAGAGTCACAAGCTGAGCAGGGCTTTCACTGGAACAGACGGAATCAACACTTCAAATAGAGGTGAACAGCTCTCACATGGGTGGCAGGAGACAGAGTCACGAGCTGAGCAGGGCTTTCACTGGAGCAGACGGAATCAACACTTCAAATAGAGGTGAACAGCTCTCACATGGGTGGCAGGAGTCAGAGTCACAAGCGGAGCAGGGCTTTCACTGGAACAGACGGAATCAACACTTCAAATAGAGGTGAACAGCTCTCACATGGGTGGCAGGAGACAGAGTCACAAGCGGAGAAGGGCTTTCACTGGAACAGACGGAATCAACACTTCAAATAGAGGTGAACAGCTCTCACATGGGTGGCAGGAGACAGAGTCACAAGCGGAGCAGGGCTTTCACTGGGACAGACAGCATAAAACTTCAAGCAGAGGTAAACAGTTCTCACGTGTGCTGCCGGGGGCAGAGTCACAAGCTGAGCGGGGCTTTCACTGGAACAGACAGCATAAAACTTCAAGCAGAGGTAAACAGTTCTCACGTGTGCTGCCGGGAACAGAGTCACAAGCTGAGCGGGGCTTTCACTGGAACAGACAGCATAAAACTTCAAGCAGAGATAAACAGTCCTTATGTGTAGTGTGCACACGGGGGGCTTTTCCTTCTGACATCCAACAGGTGACTACAATCGATCTCACTAGGCTCTTATGATGAACGGTAGACCAGCATGACACATGGGGAGTGCACGGCGATAAAAGATAAATCTTCCACACACACACGACAGTCCAACTCCAAACATGCAACGTGATGGGAAACGTCAATTCCAGCACTACAAATCCACTCTTCAAAGTGCAAAATAAGGCCAACACTCACCCAGAGGTCTCGATCTGAAGAGCCGATGATAGTCAGAGTTGGGACAGATGTGGTGAATAATTTCCTCACCACTACAAGCGGGCTTCACTTCGCTGTTTTCAATGGTCAAGGGAGAGGCTAGAGATCGACAAGGAATCAGTATATTTCACTCAGTGCGATGTATACAACGTGATCCGAGCACTCCAAACCAGTATCCAATTTAGTGTAGAAAACATGCGTTTATGAGATTCAATTTGTCAATCACTCATCTCACTCTTTTCCAGTCCAGGCGAACGAATTCCACTCTTCAAAACCGCCCTCGGATCCCACAAGCGACACTCCTCTTCTTTCACGATGATCCTTCAGCTGCAACACTCTACAAACGTTTCCCAATGGGAGAGAACCACACCAGATCGACGGGGGAAGACAAAGAAACAACAAGCCCACACGGAGAGAGAACACCCAGCCTTCTCTTCCTCTTGTGTTTTATGCTCTCCAAACACTGGCGCCACCTCAATCAGGCACTCAAAGTGAAGTCCCCGCACCTGTTGCCAATCTGCCGTTTAGTTGTCATGACAACAGACACACACACCGGCCCGGGGACAGTGTTACACTGAAAGTGCCCCGGCGGGAACACTTCTCTTGTGAAATCAGTTCCGGGGATTATTTGTAACCCCGTGACATAAGCAGTGCAATGAAACTAACTATATATTCTGGTTTATTCTTTAATGCACAATAGAATAAGTTATTTCTTTGTATGCAATAATTGCAATAATAGCATTTGTTTTTTCTTACATGCACAAGGGATTCAGTTAGATCTTGTATCCAATGCATATCTGAAACAAGTGCATATCTTGTATGTTATTCTTCACTGTACAGCGGATTAAGTTACATCGTGCATGCAATGCTAAAGAACATATTTTATGTTATCGCGTTAATGCACAACTAAATAAAACATATATTGTATACAATGCAATGCAACAGCAAACATTGCAATTGTCTTGTAAGCAGTGCAATGAAACAAACTATATATTCTGGTTTATTCTTTAATGCACAATAGAATAGTTATTTCTTTGTATGCAATAAGTAATATGTCCTGTTTCATTGCAGTGCTTACAACTAACATTCCATTGTGCATTGAAGACATAAACAAATGTTGCTTTGCATTGCACACACAATCTATCTTAAAAAGATATGCATTGAAAAATAACATCAAAGATATGCACTTGTTTCAATGCAATGCATGAAATATATTTCTTATTCAGTTGTGCATTGAAGAGATAAGGCATAACATCTATGACGTGCGTTGCATTGCTATGTGAACAACACATAGAAAGTTGTGTTGCTTTGCATTGCACACACAATATATCTTAAAAATATATGCATTTAAAAATAACATCAAAGATATGCACTTGTTTCAATGCATTGCATAAAATATCTTTCTTATTCAGTTGTGCATTGAAGAGATAAGGCATAACATCTATGAGTTGCGTTGCATTGGAATGTGAACACATAGCATGTTGTGTTGTGTAACTTTGCATTGCACACACGATCTATTTTAAAAATATATGCATTGAAAAATAACATCAAAGATATGCACTTGTTTCAATGCATTGCATAAAATATCTTTATTATTCAGTTGTGCATTGAAGAGATAAGGCATAACATCTATAACGTGCGTTGCATTGCAATGTGAACACAGCATGTTGTGATGCTTTGCATTGCACACACGATCTATCTTAAAAAGATATGCATTGAAAAATAACATCAAATATATGCACTTGTTTCAATGCATTGCATAAAATATCTTTCATGTTCAGTTGTGCATTGAAGAGATAAGGCATAACATCTATGACGTTTGTTGCATTGCAATGTGAACACAGCATGTTGTGATGCTTTGCATTGCACAAACGATCTATCTTAAAAAGATATGCATTGAAAAATAACATCAAAGATATGCACTTGTTTCAATGCATTGCATAAAATATCTTTCTTATTCAGTTGTGCATTGAAGAGATAAGGCATAACATCTATGACGTGGTTTGCATTGCAATGTGAACACATAGCATGTTGTGTTGCTTTGCATTGCATTGCACAAACGATCTATCTTAAAAAGATATGCATTGAAAAATAACATCAAAGATATGCACTTGTTTCAATGCATTGCATAAAATATCTTTCTTATTCAGTTGTGCATTGAAGAGATAAGGCATAACATCTATGACGTGCGTTGCATTGCAATGTGAACACAGCATGTTGTGTTGCTTTGCATTGTATTGCACACACGATCTATCTTAAAAATATATGCATTTTAAAATAACATCAAAGATATGCACTTGTTTCAATGCATTGCATAAAATATCTTTCTTATTCAGTTATGCATTGAAGAGATAAGGCATAACATCTATGACGTGCGTTGCATTGCAATGTGAATACATATCAAGTTGTGTTGCTTTGCATTGCACACACGATCTATCTTAAAAAGATATGCATTGAAAAATAACATCAAATATATGCACTTGTTTCAATGCATTGCATAAAATATCTTTCTTATTCAGTTGTGCATTGAAGAGATAAGGCATAACATCTATGACGTTTGTTGCATTGCAATGTGAACACAGCATGTTGTGATGCTTTGCATTGCACACACGATCTATCTTAAAAAGATATGCATTGAAAAATAACATCAAAGATATGCACTTGTTTCAATGCATTGCATAAAATATATATTTTTATTCAGTTATGCATTGAAGAGATAAGGCATAACATCTATGACGTGCGTTGCATTGCAATGTGAATACATAGCATGTTGTGTTGCTTTGCATTGCACACACAATCTATCTTAAAAGATATGCATTGAAAAATAACATCAAACATATGCACTTGTTTCAATGCATTGCATAAAATATCTTTCTTATTCAGTTGTGCATTGAAGAGATAAGGCATAATGTCACGGGGTGACGATCAAGTGGAACTGCCCCGCTCTATGTTTGTTTCCAGAGGGAGCAAGTTCAATGCAACACCGGAACAGTTCCGGGTTCTTCCGGTGTAAACAATCTGACGGAGTTTGCTGATTAGGGAAACAAGTGACAGCTGGGCGAGAAGCTGAGATTGAGCCACGAGGGGGATTATAAAAGGATCCGGTTGATGGGCAGAAGGGGGTGTGCTCTTTTTGTGAAGGTAACAGCGAAATCTGCGCTTTGTGCTGGAGGTTTTGGCAAAGAGGACTTTTGGGCGAACTCAGGCTGGAGGCAATCCGTTGCGGTTGATCTACTGGTTGTATCGGACGATCGGAGGACAGATCGGGAAAGAACTCCCTACTAGGAAGAAAATGCTATGATGTGGTGAAACCCCCTGGCGTCCGGTGAGTTCTGTCCTGAACTTTTTAATGCCAGTTGAGACTCTAACGCCAGCCACATATGCAGTTTGGATGCACGGTTTGCCAGTGGAGCGGAGCGAGTCGACTGGGGGCTACGATAAGAGACCTTATTCACTGTGAGTTGATGAGAGTTGCAGTGCCTATTGTGAAGTGAACACGTGTGATCATTTGAAGTGACTGAATTATGCACTAGTGTGGAAACTGAAGTTTTATGTCTGCCTGTTCTCAGTCGTCTCTCCGTAGGCTCTGAAGGCCGAACTGGAATTTACTAACTGTTGTGTATTGAGTATATGCTGTGCAGGAATGCAACTTTGTCCTGTCCAAGTGGAAGAGGATTTATGAGAAATTGCTCGCTGCCGTTGAATGCTGACATCGCTGTACTGTGGTAAGAAGATTCAGTTGCTGGATGTTCAGTCTGTTATTCATCACGCTTGCCTTGTGAACATAGAGAAAACTGCCCGTTGCTATTAAATGCTGTTGTTGCCGTCCTGTGGAGAGAGAGCCCAATTGTTGACGACTGAAGCTGATACACACTTTGGGGCTGTGTGAACACAGGGAGTCTGCTCGTTGCCCTCGAAATCCTGCCCTCGCTGTCCTGTGGTAAGAAGATACAGTGGCTGAATGTTAAGTCTTCGATTCACTATGATCCTTCTGTGCACATAGAGAACCTATCCCCTCCTGCCATCGAACACTGTTACTGTGGCTCGGAGGATTGCCCTGCTGGCGCCAGTAGCCGTACTGTTCTGAGGGGAAGAGACTGATTGGTGCTGTGGCCTGACTGTTGTGGAGGGAGCGAGAGAGTTCCTCTGGGGACCATCCGTGACGGAGTACTGGAGCACGGCTGACGATTCCCTTCCCGACCCTTCCCGCTATCCCAAAGAGAGGCGACACTCAAAACAAATTGATGCTGTCCTGTGAGATCAGTAATCCCCTGTCTTTGCTGTCAATTTCTCACTAACGCGTGCTTCAATACTTACCTCCAGCTGAAGAGGAGTTGGGGTGCAAACCCCCGCCAGTGCCTGAGCCATTACCTACCTTCCATTACTTACCTCCAGTCGAAGAGGAGTTGTGGTGCAAACCCCCGCCAGTGCCCGAGCCACTACTTATCTTCCATTACTTACCTCCAGCCGAAGAGGAGTTGCTGTGCAGACCCCCGCCCGTGCCTGAGCCATTACCTACCTTCCATTACTTACCTCCAGTCGAAGAGGAGTTGTGGTGCAAACCCCCGCCAGTGCCCGAGCCACTACTTATCTTCCATTACTTACCTCCAGCCGAAGAGGAGTTGCTGTGCAGACCCCCGCCCGTGCCTGAGCCATTACTTACCTTCCATTACTTACCTCCAGCCGAAGAGGAGTTGCCGTGCAAACCCCCGCCAGTGCCTGAGCCATTACTTGCCTCCCATTACTTACCTCCAGCCGAAGAGGAGCTGCTATGCAGACCCCCGCCCGTGCCTGAGCCATTACCTACCTTCCATTACTTACCTCCAGTCGAAGAGGAGTTGTGGTGCAAACCCCCGCCAGTGCCCGAGCCACTACTTATCTTCCATTACTTACCTCCAGCCGAAGAGGAGTTGCTGTGCAGACCCCCGCCCGTGCCTGAGCCATTACTTACCTTCCATTACTTACCTCCAGCCGAAGAGGAGTTGCCGTGCAAACCCCCGCCAGTGCCATGAGCCATTACTTACCTTCCATTACTTACCTCCAGCCGAAGAGGAGCTGCTGTGCAGACCCCCGCCCGTGCCTGAGCCATTACCTGCCTTCCATTACTTACCTCCAGTCGAAGAGGAGTTGTGGTGCAAACCCCCGCCAGTGCCCGAGCCACTACTTACCTTCCATTACTTACCTCCAGCCGAAGAGGAGCTGCTGTGCAGACCCCCGTCAGCGCCTGAGCCATCATTTACCTTCCATCACTCACCTCCAGCCGCAGAGGAGTTGCTGTGGAAACCCCCGCCAGTGTCTGAGCCACTATTTACCCTCCTTTACTTACCTCCCGCCGAAGAGGAACCACTGTGCGAAGCTTTAACAGCGATTGCTCCATCACGTACTTCTGGTCGAGAGGAACTGAAGGGTGAACTACCCACACCACCTGCTGGATAGAAAAAGAGATTGGACTTGTTTTAAGTAAATAAAAATAAACGTTTTTGATCATTACCTTGTCTGTTCCCTGGTGTCTCTGGGTAACTCCTCGAGGTGGTACGTTGCTGAAGGGGAGGGAAGTCCACCCCGACCTGTGACAGATTTGGCGTAGTCGGCAGGGTTACCACTCGAGTTGAGCGACCAGAGACCCCTATGGCAGACGAAGAAGTGCCTGTGGCCCGGCCTCAAGTTATGCCCATCTTTATGGGAGCCCCTTGGGCCCAACGATATGGAGGACCCGGGTCAGAGTTGAGCCTATCGGAGTGGAGGGCTCAGGTTGAGTATCTGGCAGGACTCCAGGGGTTGAGTGCCCCACAGAGGTTACAGTTTGTCTTGAATTCACTTGAAGGAGAAGCCAGGAGAGAGGTGCAGGCCGCGCCCGAAGCAACTCGAGCTACGACACAAGCTGTGTTTGACTTCCTGGTCGGACAGTACGGTGATGCCACCCCAGTGGCGGTCCTACGGACACAGTTCTTTAATTGCAAACAAGGACCCAAGCAAACCTTACGGGCTTTCGCTCTACGATTACGGGAGCAGTTTACGAGGCTGAAGGGGAGGCGTGACCATGGCCTGGGTGGTGAAGAGACCTTGTTACGAGATCAGTTTCTCCTGGGGCTCCGGGAAGGTCCTGTCCGTCAGAGCTTGCGTGTACAGCTCCGCCGAAATCCCGCGTTGACATTCGAGGATTTGCGACGGGAGGCTTTTGCTCTGGAGTTGGACCATGCGGAGACGGCGGATCCCTCCATTTGTATGGCTGCCAGTGGTACGAGTGGTTTCGCTTCCTCTGGGCCATCCGATTGGAAACAGACCCTACGTACTGAACTTATGAAGGACGTCCGGGAGCAAATGACCGAGTTATCCAAGACCCTTCTGGAGGAGTTTCGCCGGGGACGGCCAAATCCGTTGCCCTTGCCTCGAGAACGTTCATATTCAGATGGGAACCAAAACCCAGGCAGACGCCCGTTCCGGCCTGACGGCCCTAGATTCCAGTGGGATGAACAGGGGCGTCCGATTTGTAACAGCTGTGGGGAGCTGGGAGATTACAGTCGCCAGTGCGGCGCTCGTCGCGGTTCGCAGGGGGGTTTTTAGAGTTACCGGCCACTGTGGGTCAAGTGGTCGGGACCCCCTTGATTGACCCTTCTTTGCCCACCACCTCCAGAGACCATTTAGTTGGGCATTGCCCCCTTGTGGAGATACAGGTGCACGGCGTCAGAATCCGGTGCCTAGTGGATACCGGGTCTCAAGTTACTCTATTCTCTGAAAGTCTGGCTAAAGAACTGTTCAGTACTCAATGCTTACAGGAGGCAGAAGCCCCCTGGCTTACCTTACGAGGGGCAAACGGTCTGGACATTCCGTATATCGGGTACCTGGTCACAGACTTGGAGATCCATGGGATCACCGTACCACAGAAGGGAGTTGTGGTTGTTAAGGACCCCTGTCTGGGGACGCATCGGGCACTTCTGGGCATGAATGTTATTACGGATTGTTGGGAGTTGTTCCAGGCCAGGCCTATTCGAACTGCTCCGCCAGCCGCGAAACGGGAGGGGGAACGCATCGTCGCGGATTGTCGCCGGGTTCATGCGGCTGGTTCCCAAGGAGGTCGCGAGGGTATCGGCCGGGTGGCTTGTCGATATGCCCTTTCTATTCCGGCCCGGAGTGAGGCTGTTATCTGGGCTCGGTTGCCTACTCAGCTATATGGACCTGAAGAGTGTGTGCTTGTGGAGCCTCATTTGGATTGTCAGACTGTGGAGGTAGCTCGAGGTCTGGCTGTTGCTCGTCGGGGCCGAGTCGCTGTGAGAGTGCGGAATGGAAACCATTACCCTGTCAACTTGTACCGCCACCAACGACTGGCCCGAGTCACCTCGGTGAGCCTTCAACAAGTGAGGGAAGGTGGGGGAGTCAGCTTCTGTCAAGTGAGCTCTACGGTGGTTGAGGTAGCCCTGACGCGGGTGGACCAGCCCAACTCCTTGGGGGAGGAGATGCCAGCTCATCTACTGGGGGAGTCCCTTCGAGGAGAAGGGCTGAAAGAGAGCCAGACACAACAGCTCCAGGCATTTATGGCAAAGTGGCAGCATATATTCTCCGTACATGACGAGGATTATGGCCGCACCGATGTTGTGAAACATCAGATTCCTACCGGCGAAGCTGCACCAAGCCGGGAACGATATCGTCCGGTACCACCAACACTCTATTCGGAGGTTCGTACGTTGTTGAGGGGGATGTTGGAGAAAGGGATCATTCGGGAGAGTAGTAGCCCTTGGGCGGCTCCGATCGTTTTGGTACGAAAGAAGACTGGGGCTTGGAGGTTCTGCGTGGACTACCGTAGATTGAACCAGGTAACCAAAAAGGACGCCTTTCCGCTGCCGCGGATTGAGGACTCTCTCACCAGCCTGACTCAAGCCGCCTGGTATTCCACTTTAGATCTGGCCAGCGGGTATTGGCAGGTGCAGGTGGAGGAGAGAGACCGAGAAAAGACCGCGTTTACTACCCCCTTTGGGCTCTTTGAGTGGGACCGGATGCCGTTCGGCCTTTGTAATGCCCCAGCCACTTTCCAACGGTTGATGCAGCGGTGTCTGGGCGGCCAGTTAGTGGACACCACGTTAGTGTATCTAGATGATGTCATTGTTTACTCCCCTGACTTCGAATCCCACCTTCAACATTTAGAGCAAGTGTTTCAGGCAATGGAGAAGTACGGACTGAAGTTGCAGCCAGACAAATGCCAGCTGTTCCGCAAGGAAGTGAAATTTCTGGGCCACTGCGTAAGTGCCTCTGGAGTTGCGGTGGATCCCGAAAAGGTGTCGGTGGTGCAAGGGTGGAGTGCGCCTAGAACAGTGCGACAAGTAAGATCGTTTCTGGGCTTTGTGGGGTATTATCGGCGCTTCATAAAAGACTTCTCGAAGATTGCCAAACCATTAAACCCAGCTCCTTGGTGGTTCAGGCCGTCCTCGTGGCCGTGGGTCCCCTTCCATCGCTTGGGATTCCGCATGCGAGGAAGCCTTTCAGAGGCTCAAGCAAGAGCTGCTACAGGCCCCAATCTTGGCATACGCAGATTTTACCCAGCCCTTCGTTTTGTACACCGATGCTAGCAACCTCGGCCTGGGAGCAGTACTGGCCCAGTGGCAGCAGGGAGTGGAACGAGTCATCGCTTACGCAAGTTGAAGTCTTCACCCCGCCGAACGAAATGACAGCTCGTTCAAACTTGAGTTGCTGGCCATGAAGTGGGCCATGAGCGAAAAGTTTAAGGATTACTTGTGGGGAGCTAAGGTACTCGTAGTAACTGATAACAATCCTCTGGTCCACTTACGGACAGCCAAATTGGGAGCAGTTGAACAACGGTGGGTAGCACAACTGGCTAATTATGATTACCAACTCCAGTATCGGCCGGGACGGGAACACACCAATGCCGACGTGCTGTCCAGACTCCGGAAGGCTGGGGTCCCCCACTAGAGTCTATCGAGGTGCACGAAGAGGGACTCATGGTAGGAGTTGTGGAAGCCCCTGGGCTCCAGCAGGAGGAAACCCCCGCTAGTTGGGGCTGGGACCCGCAGCAGTGGAAAGGACGGCAGGAAGGAGATCCGGGGGTAGTGGCAGTAAGATCCTGGTTGGCCCAGGGGTTATGGCCAGGGGTGGCGGAACGCCGGGCTCAAACATGGGTAGTGAGGAAACTTCTCGGGCAGTGGGAGAGGCTCTGCCTGAAAGATGGGGTGGTCTGTCGTTCGCTCTGTGACCCAACACTGGGCGAAAAGGTGTGCCAAGTGGAGGTACCGGAGGGTCAGATTCAGGCCCTCCTACAGGCTTACCACACCCAGCTAGGACACCAAGGGCAAGAAAGGACGATGTCCTTGTTGCGGAGGCACTTCTACTGGCCAGGGATGGAGGCGTCTGTGAGTTCGTTCGTCCAGAAATGCCCACGTTGCACGCTCTTCAAGACGAGGAAGGAGGTGAGAGCCCCATTGGTCCCTATACGAGCTAGGGCCCCTTTGCACATTGTGGCCATGGACTACTTGAAGTTGGGTCGGCCGACGGATCGTTTCCAGAACATTCTAGTGATAACTGACCTATTCACGAAGTACGCTTGGGCCATCCCGACCCTGGACCAGACTGCGGTGACCACAGCAAATGCTCTATGGAGGACAGTATTCCAGCCGTTTGGGTGCCCAGAGACTCTCCATTCAGATCAAGGGCCAAATTTTGAATCTAGGGTGATACAGGAGCTGTGTCAGCTCTATGGGTGTAAGAAAACTCATACCACGCCATATCACCCCCAGGGAAACGGCGGTTGTGAGCGGTTCAATCAGACGTTGCTGGGTCTGTTGGGGACGCTAGACACGGAGCATCAGAGTAATTGGGTGGATAATCTCCCTGTGCTGGTACAGGCCTATAACAACAGTGTGCACAGCACCACTGGGTATGCTCCAACATACTTGATGTTTGGGAGACATGTACGCCTTCCCACAGATCTATTACTTGGAACGGCAGGAGTTGGAGAGGATGTGAGTCTGACGGAGTGGGTGGGCAGGCATCATCAGTGACTCCACTACAACCGGGTCACTGATCAAATTAACCTAGCCTCGATTAAGAACAAGCGGCTGTACGATCGGACGGCCAGAGAGGCTCCGCTACTGCCTGGAGAGAGAGTTTTGGTCCGGGACAATCGACGCCAGGGTAAGGGCAAACTGAGCGATCGGTGGGAGGCCCTGCCCTACGTAGTACAAAGCCAGCAATGTCCTGACCAGCCGGTTTATACCATCCGCCTTTAGGGAAAGTCCGGCCCAGAACGGGTGATACATCGGAATTTAATCCGCCCCTGTCCGAATTATCCAAAACCTATGACAGAAGCTCCCACTGTTCCAGTGACACCTAGACCGCCCTTAGTAGGTTGGGCAGTGGTTCCAAGGGGCCTAAATGTCGAGCCCAGAGAGGAGGGCCCCGCCTCACCGCCAAGACGTTCCCAACGGGACAACAGAGGACAACCCCCTGCAAGGTATGGAGACTGGGTCTCTGACCCTCGTTCTAGGGACTAGAACGGATTGGTGGGGGAGGATGTCACGGGGTGACGATCAAGTGGAACTGCCCCGCTCTATGTTTGTTTCCAGAGGGAGCAAGTTCAATGCAACACCGGAACAGTTCCGGGTTCTTCCGGTGTAAACAATCTGACGGAGCTTGCTGATTAGGGAAACGAGTGACAGCTGGGCGAGAAGCTGAGATTGAGCCACGAGGGGGATTATAAAAGGATCCGGTTGATGGGCAGAAGGGGGTGTGCTCTTTTTGTGAAGGTAACAGCGAAGTCTGCGCTTTGTGCTGGAGGTTTGGGCAAAGAGGACTTTTGGGCGAACTCAGGCTGGAGGCAATCCGTTGCGGTTGATCTACTGGTTGTATCGGACGATCGGAGGACAGATCGGGAAAGAACTCCCTACTAGGAAGAAAATGCTATGATGTGGTGAAACCCCCCGGCGTCCGGTGAGTTCTGTCCTGAACTTTTTAATGCCAGTTGAGACTCTAACGCCAGCCACATATGCAGTTTGGATGCACGGTTTGCCAGTGGAGTGGAGCGAGTCGACTGGGGGCTACGATAAGAGACCTTATTCACTGTGAGTTGATGTGCGTTGCAGTGCCTATTGTGAAGTGAACACGTGTGATCATTTGAAGTGACTGAATTATGCACTAGTGAGGAAACTGAAGTTTTATGTCTGCCTGTTCTCAGTCGTCTCTCCGTAGGCTCTGAAGGCCGAACTGGAATTTACTAACTGTTGTGTATTGAGTATATGCTGTGCAGGAATGCAACTTTGTCCTGTCCAAGTGGAAGAGGATTTATGAGAAATTGCTCGCTGCCGTTGAATGCTGACATCGCTGTACTGTGGTAAGAAGATTCAGTTGCTGGATGTTCAGTCTGTTATTCATCACGCTTGCCTTGTGAACACAGAGAAACTGCCCGTGGCTATCAAACGCCGTTTGTTGCTGTCCTGTGGAGAGAAAGCCCAGCTGTCGACGCCTGAAACCTGTATACACTTCTTGGGTTCTGCGAACATAGAGAGACTGCCCTCTGCCCTGGAATACTGCCATCGTTGCCCTGTGAGAAATTGTTCTCTGCCATCGAATGCTGTCATCGCTGCTCTGTGGTAAGAAGATTCAGTTGCTGGATGTTCAGTATGTTATTCATCGCGTTTGCCTTGTGAACATAGAGAAACTGCCCGTTGCTATCAAACGCTGTCGTTGCTGTCTTGTGGAGAGAAAGCCCAGCTGTTGACGACTGAAACCGGTATACACTTCTGGGGTTCTGTGAACACAGAGAGACTGTCCTCTGCCCTTGAATACTGCCATCGTTGCTCTGGGAGGAATTGTTCTCTGCCATCGAATGCTGTCATCGCTGCTCTGTGGTAAGAAGATTCAGTTGCTGGATGTTCAAGTCAAGTCAAGTCATCTTTATTTATATAGCGCTTTTTACAATACAGATTGTATCAAAGCAGCTTCACAGTGATAACATGAAAATAGTACAAAAAAACAATTTCATCATCATCCACCTTTAAGGCAGATCTATAATATTGTTGAATATTAAATGTCCCCAACTAAGCAAGCCAGAAGGTAAGGCAACAGCGGCAAGGAACCAAAACTCCATCAGGTGACAGAATGGAGAAAAAAACCTTGGGAGAACCCAGGCTCAGTCGGGGGCCAGTTCTCCTCTGGCCAATGAGTGAACAGTGTATGAAGTTCAGAATGAATCAGAGTATTTGTCCAGTTCCGGTTGGTTGAAGTCGGAGTGGAGAGGAGGAGAGACTGGTTGACACTTCAGGTCAGCGGCGTCGTCGTCGTGTCCTGGCGCTGGTCCTTCATCAGATCTGGATACGGCCTGGTTCCGGTGGACAGCAGTAAACCTCGGGATAGACAGAGAGACTAATATTAGCGTAGACGCCATCCTTATTATGATGTACCAAGTACATCAGGATTTACGGGAAGTGTTCCCGGTCCCGGCTGTTCTAAACTATGCAGCCTAATTATATAAGTCTATAATGTGTTATGTGTATGCTAGGCCGAAGAGATGTGTTTTTAGTCTAGATTTGAACTGACAGAGTGTGTCTGCTTCCCGGACAATGGTAGGAAGACTGTTCCAAAGTTTTGGTGCTAAGTAGGAAAAGGATCTACCGCCAGCAGTCGATTTTGATATTCTAGGTATTATTAACCCCCTGGGGTCTGAGGGGTTTTTGGGGCCCTTGAGAGGTTTTGACATGCCCTGACATTTGTGCTTATTTCAGCTACTTACAACATACCTTTGGCCAACACATAATTATGCTGTATTGCAGCACAAACTCTGCTACAATAATATGTGAGCAAAGTGGAAGTTACATGTTTGTATTTTATAGAAAAAAAATATTATGCGTGGTTAGTAAGTTTTGGGAAAAAATGTGTCACTGCAATGAGCTCATATAACTCATACTGAATAGTTTGGCACAAGACTTTTGAGTTACCATTCTTGTAGGCTAGAATGTTTACTACAAAATGATGTGAAAATCATTCTGATCACTCTTTCACAAAACAACAATATAATGATTTAAACTTTGCAAGTCAGTTTTTGTGCCAGCACTGCTTTATGCGTAGGGGTGTTGATGTCCATGAATATGAATGAGGGGAGACAATAGACACTCCCCCAATGGCTAATGCCCCCATCACAGTGCTGAGAGGCAGAGAGGAGAATCTGAGAATGAGAGGACATTCAAAGGTTTTGTTTTTTAATCTGTTTTTATTGTAATTCCTCTATGTGGAGGAACTAAATGTTGTGCCTCACAAGACCACAGTGCTACCGTACATATATAAACATATAGTACCAATCAAACGTTTGAACACATTACCATTTTTAATATTTTTAATATTTTTGGAAGATGGCTGCATTTATTTGATAAAAAATACAGAAACAACAGTAATATTGTGAAATATTATTACAATTTAACATAATGATTTTCTATTTTAATATACTTTAAAATATAATTTATTTCTTTGATCAAAGCTGAATTTTCAGCATCCTTACTCCAGTCTTCAGTGTCACATGATCCTTCAGAAATCATTCTAATATCATGATTTGATAATCAGGTATTATCAATGTTGGAAAAACAGTTATTATTATTATTATTATTATTAAAAAGAAAAGCATTTATTCAAAATAGAAATCTTTCCTAACTATATACTTTAACACATCCTTTAAAAAAAGAAAGAAAGGTAGTGTATACTGTTACAAACAGACTCATGGGCGAATGTGAGTAAACAGAGGTCACTTGCGGTCCAGTTTCCCAGGCAGGAATCACGCAGTCTGTGCAACCATGTCAACATCAGTCTCGGTTTTCCATGACAGGGTGGACTTGGACCTGTTGCTTATTTGCCATGGCTCTCTTCGGGACCGGTGCTTGGACATGTTCATTGTCACATCTGTTGATAACACAATCAAAGAAACTGTATTATTATCGCTATCAATCACTATGGCCATGGATTAAGAAAAAGACAACCGATTTTGTAATTTCACACAAGAATAGGTAGGCCCTACTTGTATATTATGACCAGTATATTATGTATATTGTAAACACAATTACATTTCATCAGTAAAATATTATGTCTGTGCACTTACCATCATTCTCGATTGAGAACTGAACGACACCTGCGTCCTCTGCGGTGCTGGAGAAGGAGAGTGTGATGCAAACACATTTCTAAAAAAATAAAAACAACTGTGTTAGCATACATTATCCAAAGATGGGCGATTAATGGGTATGGACGCACAATGCATGTAGTCTATATATCTGTTGATGGGCCATAGGACGGAGAAATATCTATTTATGGGCCATAGATCGCGCTGTTGATGGCCATTATCTGCGCACGCACTTACAGCATTTAAAACATTTACACCTGCATTCACAATCATCTGTGGCAATATTTTAGCGTGTGTCATAGGCTAACCAAAACCGAACATTTATATATAAAAATATAATGTCTAGTATTTAGACAGTAGGCTATCACATTTTACCGGAGGCTGAAATATATTTGCACGAAATCATATTTACACCTAAGCAGATATTCGCAAAAGTCAGTATTTTTAGCATGATAATCAGTGTCATAAGCTAATCAAAACGGATTGAAATATAATACAAATATGTTTAGAGAGTAATATCACATTGAAACACGACCATATACGAATGTTAGGGATATTGTAAGGCAATATTTCCTGTAATATGTCAAAAGCTAACCAAAACTAAGCAAAATATAGTCTGAAAATTCACATGAGTTCTATATAATCAGAAAAGAATTATATAAACACTAAACAACTTACTCGAACTTGTATCTTCTTCTGTGGGATCAATTCGCTCTTGAAAATGCAGCCGTTCTCCGTCTGAGATGCAACCGTTTCTCTGAGGAAAAGGTGAATTCTTCCTCGCTGTCCATAATCATCTGGAGGACGACTTTACCGGAGAAGCGTGCCATCCTCAAAACGCGATGAACTATCCGTGAATCTGACGAGAAACTGCGAGATGGCATTGATCGGAGGGCGTGTGCGATGCGTATAGATCACCTCAACTATTAGCATGTGAATAGCGCCGGGGGGCGTGGCGGCATCAGCTCATTAAAAATAATGAAGAGAGAACGAAAAACTGCGCCTCTCCTTGGTTTCAAACGGATTACATAAACTAAGAATATGTGTTTTTTAATATAAATTACTTCATTTAAAAGAAGAGAATTCTAGCTTCATAAAGACAAATGTCTCGTTCCTGAGTGACAAGTATTCGCTGAGTTACAGTTCATTTTCGGACGCGTTTCAGAATGGACTTCCCTGACAGAGAGAAGGCAGAACTCGCATCATGTTTATTTTTCTTTATTTGGCGAAAGACACAACACTTTGTTTTTATTGTGAGTATACACAAAAAAAATAGAAACTTAACTGGATCGAATGATGTAAAACACTTAAATGTAAGATCAAAACCAACAGAGTATTTTGAATATCTTTTGCACTGATAAGAAAAAAAGCGAGCAGATCACGCCGGCGTGATTGCCGACCCCAGGGGGTTAACTGGCCGGAATTTTGAGATCGCAGTAGACGTGAAGGACTATAATAAGTTAAGAGCTCGCTCAAGTACTGCGGAGCTAAACCATTTAGTGCTTTGTAAGTGATCAGCAATATTTTAAAATTTATACGATGTTTAATAGGCAGCCAATGCAGTGTTGACAGAACGGGGCTAATATGGTCATACTTCCTGGTTCTAGTAAGAACTCGAGCTGCTGCGTTTTGAACTAGCTGTAGTTTGTTTATTAAGCGTGCAGGGCAGCCACCCAGTAGAGCATTACAATAATCTAGCATTGAGGTCATAAACGCATGAACTAATTGTTCTGCATTATTCATTGAGAGCATATGACGTAATTTAGATATATTTTTAAGATGGAAGAAAGCGGTTTTACAGATACTAGACACATGACTTTCAAATGAAAGATTGGTATCAAAGAGCACACCCAGGTTCCTAACCGACGACGAAGACTTAACAGAGCAGCCATCAAGTGTTAGACAGTACTCTAGGTTATTACGTGTGGAAGTTTTTTGTCCAATAATTAGAATCTCTGTTTTTTCTGAATTTAGTAGTAGGAAATTACTAGTCATCCAATTTTTTATATCAGCTATGCATTCCGTTAATTTTGTGAATTGGTAGGTTTCGTTAGGTTTTGAAGAAATATACAGCTGAGTATCGTCGGCATAACAGTGAAAGCTAATTCCATGTTTCCTAATGATATCTCCTAATGGTAGCATATACAGAGTGAACAGTAGCGGTCCTAGTACTGAGCCTTGTGGTACGCCATACTGAACTTGTGATTGATAAGACATCTCTTCATTTACTGCTACAAACTGATAACGGTCAGATAAGTATGATTTAAACCATGCTAGTGCAATTCCACTAATGCCAACATAATGTTCGAGTCTATTTAAAAGGATGTTGTGGTCAATGGTGTCAAATGCAGCACTAAGATCCAGTAATACTAATAGAGAGATACAACCACGATCGGATGATAAGAGCAAATCATTTGTGACTCTAACGAGAGCTGTCTCGGTACTATGGTACGGTCTAAATCCGGACTGAAAATCCTCGCAGATATCATTTCTTTCAAGAAAGGAACACAGTTGTGAGGATACTGCTTTTTCTAATATCTTTGACAGAAATGGCAGATTAGAGATCGGCCTGTAATTGACTAGTTTTGTAGGATCAAGTTGCTGTTTTTTAACAAGCGGTTTAATCATAGCTAGCTTAAAGGTTTTTGGTACGTATCCTAGAGACAAAGATGAATTAATGATATTAAGAAGAGGATCTATGACATCTGGAAGCATCTCTTTCAGCAGCTTAGTCGGTATAGGGTCTAACATGCACGTTGTGGATTTAGATGATTTGACGAGTTTGCAAAATTCTTCCTCTCCTATAGCAATGAATGAATCAAATTTTCCCTCAGGGAGACTACAATGCACTTCCTGATGCGATACTGTATTAGACGGTTGCATAGTTATAATTTTGTCCCTGATATTATCGATCTTATAAGTGAAGAAGTTCATAAAGTCATTACTGCTGTGTTTCTTGGAAGCTTCTGGGCTTGAAGCTTTCTTTTTCGTTAGTTTAGCCACTGTTTCAAATAAATACCTAGGATTATGTTTATTTTCTTCTAATAGGGTTGAAAAATAAGCAGATCTAGCAGCTTTTAAAGCCTCTCTGTAAGCAATCGAGCTCTCCTTCCATGAAATCCGAAACACCTCTAGTTTTGTTTTCTTCCAGTTGCGCTCCATTTTTCTGGCTGCTCTCTTAAGGGCCTGAGTGTGCTCGTTGTGCCACGGCGTTGGACTATGTTCTTTAATCTTCTTTAAGCGCAGCGGAGCAACTGTGTCTAAAGTGCTGGAAAAGAGAGAGTTAAAAGTTTCTGTTGCAATATCAAGTTCTTCTAAGCTATCCGGGATGCTGAGATGATGAAACTGATTAGGAAGATTATTGATAAAGCAATCTTTAGTAGCAGAAGTAATCGGTCTAACATATTTATAACACGGAGTCGGCTTTGCAGCCTTGGCTAAATGTAATTTACACGAGACTAGATAGTGATCTGAGATGTCATCACTCTGTTGCAGTATTTCAACGGCATCAACATCTATTCCATGTGATAGTATTAGATCTAGAGTATGATTACGACAATGAGTCGGTCCTGACACGTGTTGTCTAACTCCAATTGAGTTTATAATGTCTTTAAATGCCAATCCCAATGCATCTTTTTCATTATCTATGTGTATATTAAAGTCACCAACAATTAGTACTTTATCTGCAGCCAATACTAATTCTGATAGAAAGTCCGCAAATTCTTTGATAAAGTCTGTATGGTGCCCTGGTGGCCTGTATACAGTAGCCAGCAGAATTTTCAAACGTGATTTATCGTTTACACTATATATTTTTACATTAAGCACCAACACTTCAAAAGAATTATATTTACAACTAGATTTCTTAGTGGTTTTGAAAATATTACTATAAATTACAGCAACACCTCCTCCTTTGCGTTTCAGACGAGGTTCATGTTTATAACCGTAATCTTGTGGGGTTGACTCATTTAAAGCAATGTAATCGTTTGGTTTTAGCCAGGTTTCTGTTAAACACAGCACATCTAGGTTATAATCTGTAATCATATCATTAACTATTAGCGCTTTTGAAGTAAGAGATCGAATATTCAGCAACCCAAGCTTTATCATTTGCTCATTTGTATTATATCGATTTTTTATTTGTTGAAGATCAATTTAATTTTTAACCTTAGATGGGTTTGAACGTATTTTTGATTTCCAAGTTCGGGGAACAGACACAGTCTCTATATGATGATATCTAGGTGAAAGAGGCTCTATGTGATGGGATTTATCTGACCTTGGTGACGTGAGGCCGCTAGCAGACGGTCGGTTAAGCCAGTCTGTCTGCTTCCTGACCTGAGGCCCAGATTGTCATGTTTTATCTCTAAGACTATGAGCCAAATTACTAGTGATGGGCAGATCGAGGCTTCGTGAAGCAATGAAACAGTTGAACCAAATGGTTCATATTGTTTCGAGGCTTCGAATCAATCCGACACCCGTCTCCACGGTGACACCTAGTGGTCACTTGCAGGTGTTGATCCTGAAACAACCTTGACGAGCCATTAAAAAAAATGTGTTGTTTTTTTATTATTGTATTTTTCTAATATGTGAAGCTTGTAACCTAGGCTCCTCACTGTGCATAATGTTATTTTGGTCCTGCAAAATGAATATTAATAAAATAAATCAAGCCACAATGTCTCACTTTTTTAGATATTTTTATTCAAAAATATTAATTTCTCTGCTGTGGAAGGACTTAGCCTACTTCTTTTTTTACAGATAATTTCTCCAGCCTTTGAAAAAATCCTCACAAGAGACACTTGTTGCTGGTATGCAAAGACATTTTTTTAGCCAGGACATACAAATGAGGAAAGATTACTGCTCTCTCTTTCCAGTAAGTTAGTGGATCATGAGTTCTGGGCAAATACGCATCGTTGATGTATTTTTTCACTTCCACTGTGGCATCAGCTCCTCAAATGGCGCATCATGGTTGATGTATTGTTGCAGTAGGCAAGCTGCCGATCACAATACACACATCTCACTTTATTTGGGGTTTCTAAATGGAAATGCTCCCACACCACAGATGTACGGCATCTCTTCTGGGGAGCCTCCATTTTATCCATCTATCCAAATCTATCTAGATATCTCTAATCTATCTATGTAATTAGATATATGTATCTACAATCTATCTATGTATTTAGATATATAATATGTATCTATAATCTATCTATGTATTTATATATGTAGCCTATCTTTAATCTATCTATATATGTATCTATCTATCTATTAATCTAGCTGTCTATATTTATATCTATGTATCTATTAATGTGTCACTATATGTATACTCTGTGCCTCTAGCCTATCAGTGAGTTGTGTAAATTTAAATGTAGGCCTAAGCCTAAATATAACTAAACAAATCGCACTATAAATGTCACTATATCACCAAAAATCCGCTATCTCAAAATCAAACTACTCTCACAAAAACCCACGAGGTCAATATGCGTTAATTTCACTTTTATACAGATGTGCGATTGTGTGGTCTGTTTCCGACCGTGTCAATCAAACGCTGATTCGGCGGATCACACCTGATGAAACACTTAGTGAAACATTTCGAGGCTTCGTTTGGCCATAGTCACGTGACATGGGTGTTTTGAATCACGCTTCGGATCAGTGTTTCGAATCATCTGCGCTTCGGGATCTCGCAAAGCTTCGGAACGACTGTTTCGCGTCAGCCATCCCTACAAATTACTAGAGAGAAGAGCAGCACCATCCCAGGAGGGATGAATACCATCTCTTTTCAACAGGTCAGGTTTGCCCCAAAAACTTTTCCAATTGTCTATGAATTCTATATTATTTCGTGGACACCACCCAGACAGCCAGCCATTGAGTGAACACAATCTACTAACTATCTCATCACTCCGGCGAACAGGAAGGGGGCCAGAGCAAATTACAGTGCTTGACATCGTACTTGCAAGTTCACACACCTCTTTAATATTAATTTTGGTGATCTCCGACTGGCGGAGTCGAACATCATTAGTGCCGACGTGAATAATAATCTTAGAGAATTTACGTTTAGCATTAGCCAGCACTTTCAAATTTGCTTTGATGTCAGGCGCTCTGGCTCCCGGCAAACATGTGACTATGGTGGCTGGTGTCTCTATTTTCACGTTCCGTGTAATAGAATTGCCAATAACTAGGGCACAATCAGAATAATTCTCAGTGGGTGTTTCACTGAGCGGGGCAAATCGATTTGTTATCGGAACGGAAAAGTGGTTTTTTGATCCGCGACTAGAGCGATCCCTCACTGTCACCCATCTGCCCTGCTGCACGGGCTCTACTTCAGCCGGAACCGACTCATGTAAAGAGTTCACTAGGCTAGGCGCATCCAAAATAGTATCTAAAGCTCTAGCACTCTTCTTACTATTCTCGATTAAAGTTTGGATGCGTGTCTCTAGTTCTGAAATCTTCTCCGTCAGCCTGACTGTCTCCTTGCATTTATCACATATAAATCCTATATTGCCGACAGAGAAGGCTATGGTAAACATGTGACATGAAGTGCAGGTGACAATAACAGGAGAAGACATTACTCACCGTGTTTGTTGACTGATTCTTACTCACCTGGGCTTTTATGAACTCAAAGGCGCGGGCGCGCGAGAGAAAAATAAATAACTGAGCGCACGGGTGGTGCGTTAAAAGGCTAGCGAGTTAGCGTGTTGTGCTGACAATAACGGAAGCTAGCAATGTCAGGTTAATCTGAGATGTTGAGTAAGCTGTATTTAGTAGTATAAACAACTAGAATTTATAATAAATGATGGTTCAAAACAGAAAGAAATACGAAGCTAATACGAGGCTTAGACGCAGCAAACAAACTCCAAGTCTGTTCAGTCTGTTATTCATCACGTATGCTTTGTGAACATAGATAAAACTGCCCTTTGCTATTAAATGCTGTTGTTGCCGTCCTGTGGGGCTGTGTGAACACAGGGAGTCTGCTCGTTGCCCTCGAAATCCTGCCCTCGCTGTCCTGTGGTAAGAAGATACAGTGGCTGAATGTTAAGTCTTCGATTCACTATGATCCTTCTGTGCACATAGAGAACCTATCCCCTCCTGCCATCGAACACTGTTACTGTGGCTCGGAGGATTGCCCTGCTGGCGCCAGTAGCCGTACTGTTCTGAGGGGAAGAGACTGATTGGTGCTGTGGCCTGACTGTTGTGGAGGGAGCGAGAGAGTTCCTCGGGGGACCATCCGTGACGGAGTACTGGAGCACGGCTGACGATTCCCTTCCCGACCCTCCCCGCTATCCCAAAGAGAGGCGACACTCAAAACAAATTGATGCTGTCCTGTGAGATGAGTAATCCCCTGTCTTTGCTGTCAATTTCTCACTAACGCGTGCTTCAATACTTACCTCCAGCTGAAGAGGAGTTGCGGTGCAAACCCCCGCCAGTGCCCGAGCCATTACCTACCTTCCATTACTTACCTCCAGTCGAAGAGGAGTTGTGGTGCAAACCCCGGCCAGTGCCCGAGCCACTACTTATCTTCCATTACTTAGCTCCAGCCGAAGAGGAGTTGCTGTGCAGACCCCCGCCCGTGCCTGAGCCATTACCTACCTTCCATTACTTACCTCCAGTCGAAGAGGAGTTGTGGTGCAAACCCCCGCCAGTGCCCGAGCCACTACTTATCTTCCATTACTTACCTCCAGCCGAAGAGGAGTTGCTGTGCAGACCCCCGCCCGTGCCTGAGCCATTACTTACCTTCCATTACTTACCTCCAGCCGAAGAGGAGTTGCCGTGCAAACCCCCGCCAGTGCCTGAGCCATTACTTACCTTCCATTACTTACCTCCAGCCGAAGAGGAGCTGCTGTGCAGACCCCCGCCCGTGCCTGAGCCATTACCTGCCTTCCATTACTTACCTCCAGTCGAAGAGGAGTTGTGGTGCAAACCCCCGCCAGTGCCCGAGCCACTACTTACCTTCCATTACTTACCTCCAGCCGAAGAGGAGCTGCTGTGCAGACCCCCGTCAGCGCCTGAGCCATCATTTACCTTCCATCACTCACCTCCAGCCGCAGAGGAGTTGCTGTGCAAACCCCCGCCAGTGTCTGAGCCACTATTTACCCTCCATTACTTACCTCCCGCCGAAGAGGAACCACTGTGCGAAGCTTTAACAGCGAATGCTCCATCACGTACTTCTGGTCGAGAGGAACTGAAGGGTGAACTACCCACGCCACCTGCTGGATAGAAAAGGAGATTGGACTTGTTTTAAGTAAATAAAAATAAACGTTTTTGATCATTACCTTGTCTGTTCCTTGGTGTCTCTGGGTAACTCCTCGAGGTGGTACGTTGCTGAAGGGGAGGGAAGTCCACCCAGACCTGTGACAATAACATCTATGACGTGCGCTGCATTGCAATGTGAACACATAGCATGTTGTGTTGCTTTGCATTGCACAAACGATCTATCTTAAAAAGATATGCATTGAAAAATAACATCAAATATATGCACTTGTTTCAATGCATTGCATAAAATATCTTTCTTATTCAGTTGTGCATTGAAGAGATAAGGCATAACATCTATGACGTGGTTTGCATTGCAATGTGAACACATAGATCGTTTGTGCAATGCAAAGCAACACAACATGCTATGTGTTCACATTGCAATGCAAACCACGTCATAGATGTTATGCCTTATCTCTTCAATGCACAACTGAATAAGAAATATATTTTATGCAATGCATTATAACAAGTGCATATATTTGATGTTATTTTTCAATGCATATCTTTTTAAGATAGATCGTTTGTGCAATGCAAAGCAACACAACATGCTATCTTAAAAAGATATGCATTGAAAATCAACATCAAATATATGCACTTGTTTTAATGCATTGCATAAAATATCTTTCTTATTCAGTTGTGCATTGAAGAGATAAGGCATAACATCTATGACGTGCATTGCATTTCACTGTGAACACATAGCATGTTGTTATTCTTTGCATTGCACAAACGATCTATCTAAAAAGATATGCATTGAAAAATAACATCAAAGATATGCACTTGTTTCAATGCATTGCATAAAATATCTTTCTTATAAAGTTGTGCATTGAAGAGATAAGGCATAACATCTATGACGTGCGTTGCATTGCAATGTGAACACATTGCATGTTGTGTTGCTTTGCATTGCATTGCACACACGATCTATCTTAAAAATATATGCATTGAAAAATAACATCAAAGATATGCACTTGTTTCAATGCATTGCATAAAATATCTTTCTTATTCAGTTAAGCATTGAAGAGATAAGGCATAACATCTATGACGTGCGTTGCATTGCAATGTGAATACATATCAAGTTGTGTTGCTTTGCATTGCACACACGATCTATCTTAAAAAGATATGCATTGAAAAATAACATCAAAGATATGCACTTGTTTCAATGCATTGCATAAAATATCTTTCTTATTCAGTTGTGCATTGAAGAGATAAGGCATAACATCTATGACATGCGCTGCATTGCAATGTGAACAAATAGCATTTTGTATTGCTTTGCATTACACACACGATTGATCTATCTTAAAAAGATATGCATTGAAAAATAACATCAAAGATATGCACTTGTTTCAATGCATTGCATAAAATATCTTTCTTATTCAGTTGTGCATTGAAGAGATTAAGGCATAACATCTATAACGTGCGTTGCATTGCATTGTGAACACATCGCATGTTGTGATGCTTTGCATTGCACAAACGAACTATCTTAAAAAGATATGCATTGAAAAATAACATCAAAGATATGCACTTGTTTCAATGCATTGCATAAAATATCTTTCTTATTCAGTTGTGCATTGAAGAGATTAAGGCATAACATCTATGATGTGCGTTGCATTGCAATGTTAACACATAGCATGTTGTGTTGCTTTGCATTGCATTGCACAAAAGAACTATCTTAAAAAAATATGCATTGAAAAATAACATCAAAGATATGCACTTGTTCAATGCATTGCATAAAATATCTTTCCTATTCAGTTGTGCATTGAAGAGATGTCATAACATCTATGACGTGCGTTGCATTGCAATGTGAACACATAGCATGTTGTGATGCTTTGCATTGCAAAAACGAACTATCTTAAAAAGATATGCATTGAAAAATAACATCAAAGATATGCACTTGTTACAATGCATTGCATTAAATATCTTTCTTATTCAGTTGTGCTTTGCATTGCACAAACGAACTATCTTAAAAAGATATGCATTGAAAAATAACATCAAAGATATGCACTTGTTACAATGCATTGCATTAAATATCTTTCTTATTCAGTTGTGCATTGAAGAGATAAGGCATAACATCTAAGACGTGCGCTGCATTGCAATGTGAACACATAGCATGTTGTGTTGCTTTGCATTGCATTGCACACACGATCTATCTTAAAAATATATGCATTGAAAAATAACATCAAAGATATGCACTTGTTTCAATGCATTGCATAAAATGACCTACTAACCAAATTTCTGGCCAAAGAGTCCTCGGTTCTGAAGTTTACATACTCATAGACTGCTTTTGATGTTTCCTCAGCCAGAAGTCCATATTTTTCCTATTGAACAAATTTCTGGCCAAAGAGTCCTTGATCTTGAACTTTCTGTACTTGCTCATTGACTCCATTTTGATGTTTCATCAACCATATAGTAGTCCAAATATGATATACGGAATATAAATGCTGGCCGAAGTGTCCCCAAACTTCCACTTTCTATACATGCGCATTGACTCTTTCGGATGGTTCATCAGTCAGACAGTAGTCCAAACTTGACCCATTGAACATGTTTTAGGCGAAAAGGTCATCAAAGGGTAAATTTATATACATTTTTATATATTACTTCTGATGTTACATCAGCAATACAGAAGTGCATATTTGACCTTTAGAACATATTTCTGGCCAAAGAGTCCTCGGTTCTGAAAGTTTACATACTCATAGACTGCTTTTGATGTTTCCTCAGCCAGAAGTCCATATTTTTCCTATTGAGCAAATTTCTGGCCATAGGTTCCTTGATCTTGAACTTTCTGTACATGCTCAATGACTCCATTTTGATGTTTCATCAACCATATAGTAGTCCAAATATGATCTACGGAATATAAATGCTGGCCGAAGTGTCCCCAAACTTCCACTTTCTATACATGCTCATTGACTCTTTCGGATGGTTCATCAGTCAGACAGTAGTCCAAACTTGACCCATTGAACATTTTTTAGGCGAAAAGGTCATCAAAGGGTAAATTTACATACATCTTTATATATTACTTCTGATGTTACATCAGCCATACAGAAGTGCATATTTAACCTTTAGAACATATTTCTGGCCAAAGAGTCCTTGATCTTGAACTTTCTGTACATGCTCATTGATTTCTTCGGATATTTCATCAGCCATAAAGTAGTCAAAAATTTGACCTTTTGAACATATTACTGGCCAAAGTGTCCTTGATCTTTATCTTTTAATGAATACTCTTAGACTCCCGATTCTTCATGAGACAATTGTCTATATTTCACGTATTGCACATATTTCTGGCCAAAGCGTCTTGGAACCTTTACTTTCTATACATACTAGAAGACATCTGAGAATGTTACATCGACCAAATAGTTATCTATATTTGAACTAAAGAACATATTTCTGGCCAAAGTGTCTTTGATCTTGAACATTTTATACATGCTCATAGTCTCCTCTAATGTTAAATCAGAGAGACTGTTAGTTCAAATTTTTCCTAATGAAAGCTTTAAGCCAAATAATCCTTGAACTTTTACATTTTTAACATACTTTTAGACTCCTTCTGATGTTTCATCAGCCATACAGTGTTGCAAAATTGACAGATTTAACATTTTTATGGCCAAAATGTCCTGTAACTTTAATGTTAGATTCTCATAGACTACTTCTAATGTTTCATCAGCCAGACCAGGCAAATTTGATCTATTGAACAAATATCTGGCCAACGTGTCCTGGAACTTTAATTTTACATACTCATAGTCTGCTTTTGATGTATCATCAGCCAGACAGTGGTCTTTATTTTTCCAATTGAACTTTTTTTCTGGCCAAAGAGTCATCAAAGGCTAATATACTATGCATTCTCATAGTCGTCTGATAATGTTACCTTGACCATATTATAGTCAATTTCATCAGCCATACAGTAGTCCAAATTTGTCCTATTGAACACTTTTCTGACCAATTAGTCATCAAAGGGTAACACAATATGTATTCTCATAGCATACTATTAATGTTACTTTGACCACAAAATAGTCCATATTTGACCTACTAACCAAATTTCTGGCCAAAGAGTCCTCGGTTCTGAAGTTTACATACTCATAGACTGCTTTTGATGTTTCCTCAGCCAGAAGTCCATATTTTTCCTATTGAGCAAATTTCTGCCCAAAGAGTCCTTGATCTTGAACTTTCTGTACATGCTCATTGACTCCATTCTGATGTTTCATCAACCATATAGTAGTCCAAATATGATCTATGGAATATAAATGCTGGCCGAAGTGTCCCCAAACTTCCACTTTCTATACATGCTCATTGACTCTTTCAGATGGTTCATCAGTCAGACAGTAGTCCAAACTTGACCCATTGAACATTTTTTAGGCGAAAAGGTCATCAAAGGGTAAATTTATATACATTTTTATATATTACTTCTGATGTTACATCAGCCATACAGAAGTGCATATTTGACCTTTAGAACATATTTCTGGCCAAAGAGTCCTTGATCTTGAACTTTCTGTACATGCTCATTGATTTCTTCGGATATTTCATCAGCCATAAAGTAGTCAAAAATTTTACCTTTTGAACATATTTCTGGCCAAATGTTACTTTGACCACACAATAGTCCATATTTGACCTACTAACCAAATTTCTGGCCAAAGAGTCCTCGGTTCTGAAGTTTGCATACTCATAGACTGCTTTTGATGTTTCCTCAGCCAGAAGTCCATATTTTTCCTATTGAGCAAATTTCTGGCCAAAGAGTCCTTGATCTTGAACTTTCTGTACAGGCTCACTGACTCCATTTTGATGTTTCATCAACCATATAGTAGTCCAAATATGATCTACGGAATATAAATGCTGGCCGAAGTGTCCCCAAACTTCCACTTTCTATACATGTGCATTGACTCTTTCGGATGGTTCATCAGTCAGACAGTAGTCCAAACTTGACCCATTGAACATTTTTTTAGGCGAAAAGGTCATCAAAGGGTAAATTTATATACATTTTTATATATTACTTCTGATGTTATATCAGCCATACAGAAGTGCATATTTGACCTTTAGAACATATTTCTGGCCAAAGAGTCCTTGATCTTGAACTTTCTGTACATGCTCATTGATTTCTTCGGATATTTCATCAGCCATAAAGTAGTCAAAAATTTGACCTTTTGAACATATTACTGGCCAAAGTGTCCTTGATCTTTATCTTTTAATGAATACTCTTAGACTCCCGATTCTTCATGAGACAATTGTCTATATTTCACGTATTGCACATATTTCTGGCCAAAGCGTCTTGGAACCTTTACTTTCTATACATACTAGAAGACATCTGAGAATGTTACATCGACCAAATAGTTATCTATATTTGAACTAAAGAACATATTTCTGGCCAAAGTGTCTTTGATCTTGAACATTTTATACATGCTCATAGTCTCCTCTAATGTTAAATCAGAGAGACTGTTAGTTCAAATTTTTCCTAATGAAAGCTTTAAGCCAAATAATCCTTGAACTTTTACATTTTTAACATACTTTTAGACTCCTTCTGATGTTTCATCAGCCATACAGTGTTGCAAAATTGACAGATTTAACATTTTTATGGCCAAAATGTCCTGTAACTTTAATGTTAGATTCTCATAGACTACTTCTAATGTTTCATCAGCCAGACCAGGCAAATTTGATCTATTGAACAAATATCTGGCCAACGTGTCCTGGAACTTTAATTTTACATACTCATAGTCTGCTTTTGATGTATCATCAGCCAGACAGTGGTCTTTATTTTTCCAATTGAACTTTTTTTCTGGCCAAAGAGTCATCAAAGGCTAATATACTATGCATTCTCATAGTCGTCTGATAATGTTACCTTGACCATATTATAGTCAATTTCATCAGCCATACAGTAGTCCAAATTTGTCCTATTGAACACGTTTCTGACCAATTACTCATCAAAGGGTAACACAATATGTATTCTCATAGCATACTATTAATGTTACTTTGACCACACAATAGTCCATATTTGACCTACTAACCAAATTTCTGGCCAAAGAGTCCTCGGTTCTGAAGTTTACATACTCATAGACTGCTTTTGATGTTTCCTCAGCCAGAAGTCCATATTTTTCCTATTGAGCAAATTTCTGCCCAAAGAGTCCTTGATCTTGAACTTTCTGTACATGCTCATTGACTCCATTCTGATGTTTCATCAACCATATAGTAGTCCAAATATGATCTATGGAATATAAATGCTGGCCGAAGTGTCCCCAAACTTCCACTTTCTATACATGCTCATTGACTCTTTCAGATGGTTCATCAGTCAGACAGTAGTCCAAACTTGACCCATTGAACATTTTTTAGGCGAAAAGGTCATCAAAGGGTAAATTTATATACATTTTTATATATTACTTCTGATGTTACATCAGCCATACAGAAGTGCATATTTGACCTTTAGAACATATTTCTGGCCAAAGAGTCCTTGATCTTGGATCAAGGTCAATATTCCATATTTGACTAAGGTCAATAGGCCATATTTGACCTACTAAACAAATTTCTGGCCAAAGAGTCCTCGGTTCTGAAGTTTACATACTCATAGACTGCTTTTGATGTTTCCTCAGCCAGAAGTCCATATTTTTCCTAGTGAGCAAATTTCTGGCCAAAGAGTCCTTGATCTTGAACTTTCTGTACAGGCTCACTGACTCCATTTTGATGTTTCATCAACCATATAGTAGTCCAAATATGATCTACGGAATATAAATGCTGGCCGAAGTGTCCCCAAACTTCCACTTTCTATACATGTGCATTGACTCTTTCGGATGGTTCATCAGTCAGACAGTAGTCCAAACTTGACCCATTGAACATTTTTTAGGCGAAAACGTCATCAAAGGGTAAATTTATATACATTTTTATATATTACTTCTGATGTTACATCAGCCATACAGAAGTGCATATTTGACCTTTAGAACATATTTCTGGCCAAAGAGTCCTTGATCTTGAACTTTCTGTACATGCTCATTGATTTCTTCGGATATTTCATCAGCCATAAAGTAGTCAAAAATGTGACCTTTTGAACATATTTCTGGCCAAAGTGTCCTTGATCTTTATCTTTTTATGAATACTCTTAGACTCCCGATTCTTCATGACACAATTGTCTATATTTCACGTATTGCACATATTTCTGGACAAAGCGTCATGGAACCTTTACTTTCTATACATACTAGAAGACATCTGAGAATGTTACATCGACCAAATAGTTATCTATATTTAAACTAAAGAACATATTTGTCACGAGGTGACGAAAGAGAAGCGGAACTGAGTTCCCGCTGGAATTGTGTTCCGCCCGGAACGGTGTCGCTGTAACATCGGCCCACTTCCGGGTCGCGCATTATGTCACAATAACAACACTAATGACCGATTGACATCTGGTGCGGAGAGTTTGATGTGGCGATCTGCGAGAGGATTATGGAGGCGGAGCAACCATATAAAAAGGGAAGTACAGAGGCCATGACGGGGTTGTTGATTCCTCCTGTGTGTTCTTCCCTCGGATGTTGTTCTTCTTCGGGTGCTGTTCTATCCCTCGGATGTTTGTCTTCTTCGGATGTGTTTTCCTTTGGACGTGTTCCCTCGAGAGAAGTGGATTTTCCCTTGCTACTGGGCTGATGTGTGAAGGTAACTGAGGATTATTGTGGGGTTTGGCTGTTCGGCTGTGGAATGGATCTAGTCACGATCAAGTAGCCCTGAATGGAGATGTGGGAGAAGGAATGAGATTTTGTTGCGAGAGAATCAGTGAAGATTAAGCCGCGCCTTATCCTTGGAGGACAGATAAGTACTATGATCTGAATATTGGTTGCATACATGCACCTGCACCGAGATTGATCATAATTGTGAAGCGAACTAAGCACGAGTGTCGCGCCGCTTGGGAGAGTGTGTATTGCGTGATTCATTGAACCCATGTCTTCTCTTCTGAGTGTGGGCGAGGAAGTGCCGATTCCCCGTGCTAGTGACGGAGTATCCTGACCGCCTCGCTACTGGGTGAGACCTGATCCAGCTCGACATTGGAGGGGGCGATCGTGGGGTGAGTGTTGGCCTTAATGCACCGAGTGTGGTTATGCAGTGCCTGAAGTGGAGAGTTTACACGACAATTGCTTGAAGTGGGGTGATAGAGTGTATTGAAAGTTACATTACCTTAATTCGCCGTACACTCACCATTCCGAAAGCCTACCACTGTCCTTAAACTAACAACCCAGGAGCCCAGTGAGAAGATTTATTGTCATAACTTGGAGAGTTGTGCATGTTGTGTTGAATCACCCTGTTGTACAGAGGACGGATCCCTCTGCTGAGACTTCCTGTGACGCCTGTGGAGGAAGAAGGGGACATTAACAGCATCTTTCATCGGTTCCACCGAAGCCTCCCTCTCAGCCGTAAGCCCCCACCAACGAACAAAGTGTACGTACCTGTCCTGATCATTCCCTTTGTCCTATAGACAACGGATCCCTCTGCTGAGACTTCCTGTGACGCCTGTGGAGGAAGAAGGGGACATTAACATCATCTTTCATCGGTTCCACCGAAGCCTCCCTCTCAGCCGTAAGCCCCCACCAACGAACAAAGAGTACGTACCTGTCCTGACCATTCCCTTTGTCCTGTAGACAACGGATCCCTCTGCTGAGACTTCCTATGACGCCTGTGGAGGAAGAAGGGGACATTAGCAGCATCTTTCATCGGTTCCACCGAAGCCTCCCTCTCAGCCGTAAGCCCCCACCAACGAACAAAGAGTACGTACCTTTCCTGACCATTCCCTTTGTCCTGTAGACAACGGATCCCTCTGCTGAGACTTCCTGTGACGCCTGTGGAGGAAGAATGGGACATTAGTAGCATCTTTCACCGGGTCCACCGAAGCCTCCCTCTCAGCCGTAAGCCCCTCCTACCTGCTTGGAGTATACCTACCTTCCTGGTAGAAGGTCCCGCCCGGGCCAACAGCCCGTCCGCACAGTGCTACGTCCCTCCGGCCCCTCGACAGAATCCAGTTCTACTGGAACCTGGGGAAAGTGTTACTTACCGGAATACGCACCCACCTAGGAGGACCGCTGATCGGCTCCTCGTCTTGCGTAACGGCCCGTGCTGCCCGAAGAGAACTCCACGCCTTCCTGGGTGTCCAAGGCCCGGTCCCGTCCTGGCGGGGGGAACACAGAAGAAATCCTTGAGACTTTCTTTTTAGACTGATTTTACTTAATAAAACTTGTTCAACTTTTATTCTTTTGTCGGTCTGGTTCCTTCTGGTACGCTCCTCGGGGTGGTCCTGGGTTTCAGGGGAGGGTGCAGCCTGGCTTGGCCCCCCCGACCTGTGACAGACTTTTGGCGCAGTCGGCAGGATTCCCCCTTGGGTTGAGCGACCAGAGGCCCAGATGGCGGACGACGAGGCACCAGTGTTACGGCAACCAGTCATGCCAATTTTTATGGGAGCCCCGTGGGCCCAGAAGTACGGAGGTCCGGGGTCGGAGGTGAGCTTGTCTATGTGGAAGACCCAGGTCGACTATCTGGCAGGACTCCAAGGGTTGAGTGCCCCCCAGAGAGTGCAGTTCGTTCTAAATTCCCTGGAAGGAGAAGCCAGAAGAGAGGTGCAGGCAGCACCGGAAGCAACCCGAACCACGGTACAATCGATCTTCGACTTCCTCACGGGACAGTACGGGGACACCACCCCGGTAGCCGTCCTCCGAACACAGTTCTTCAACTGCAAGCAAGGATCTCGACAAACCATCCGGGCCTTTGCGCTGCAGCTGAGGGAACAGTTCTCCAGACTGACCAGGAGACAGGACCACGGCCTGGGAGGTGAGGAGGCCTTACTGCGCGATCAGTTTTTACTGGGATTGAGGGAGGGCCCCGTACGCCAGAGTTTGAGGGTTCAGCTCCGACGAGAACCAGACCTCACCTTTGAGGACCTGCGGAGAGAAGCCCTAGCCCTTGAGCGAGACCATACGGAGAGTATAGATCCCCCCCACTGCATGACCGCGGCTGCGGTCAGCGATCGTCCGCCCCCTGAGTTGTCAGATTGGAAGCAGGCCTTCCGCGAGGAGCTAAAGAGAGACGTGCGCGAGCAAATGACGGAGTTGTCTAAATCAGTCATGGAAGAGCTTCGCCGAGAACGCTCCCGTTCCTTCTCCTCACCACGAGAGCGGGCTCATTCGGATGGGAGTCGACCCCCAGACCGCCGTCCATTCCGACCATCCGGACCTCGATTCCAGTGGGACGAGCAAGGACGCCCCATCTGTAACGGCTGCGGAGAGCCAGGACACTACCTTCGTCAGTGTAATGTCCGCCGTGCCTCGCAGGGGGGTTTTTAGAGTCACCGGCCACTGTGGGTCAAGTGGTCGGGACCCCCTTACTAGACCCTTCTTCATCTAGGACTTCCAGAGAGTATCTGGTGGGGCGTTGCCCTGTGGTGATGGTCCAGGTGAATGGCTTGAAAGTACAATGCCTCCTGGATACAGGGTCGCAAGTTACCCTCTTCTCGGAGAGTTTGTCTCGGGAACTGTTGGGCGGCCAGGACCGGCCAATGACGGAGGCCCCTTGGCTGACCTTGCGTGGGGCTAATGGCCTCGATATCCCGTACGTGGGATACTTAGTAACCGACCTGGAGATACATGGGACTGTCGTACCCCAGAAAGGAGTGGTGGTCGTACGGGACGCATGCCTTGGGTCCCATCGTGCTCTGCTGGGCATGAATGTTATCTCAGAGTGTTGGGAGGAGTTGTTTCGGAACAGACCAACTCAAGCAGCCCGTACATCGGAAGGACGGGAGTGGGACCGTGTCGAAGCCGATTGTCGTCGGGTATGTCTGGCCGAATCACAAGGGAACCGCGAAAGCACCGGGAGGGTGGCTTGCCGCTACGCTTTGGCTATTCCAGCTCGGAGCGAGGCTGTGGTCCGGGTCAGGCTGCCTCCTCGACTCTATCGCCCGGAGGAGTGGGTTTTGGTAGAACCACACTCGGATTGTTCGAAGGTGGAAGTCGCTCGGGGATTGAACTCTGTCCGAAGAGGCCTGGTCTCCATCAAAGTACGGAACTCGAACCCTTTCCCTGTCCACTTGTACCGCCATCAGCGTCTGGCTCAAGTCACCTCGGTGGATGCACAGCAGGTCCGGGAGGAAGGAGGAGTCAGATTCAGTCGAGTGAGCTCGACAGTGGTGGAAGTGGCCTTGGTGCAGACAGGACATCATGTGGAGGGAGCCGGGGAGGAGGTGCCGGCCCATCTGGGAGGAGAGTCCCTATGGGGAGAGGGGCTGGAAGAGGAACAGACCAAACAGCTTCGGGCTTTCTTGTCAAAATGGCGACACCTGTTTTCCACCCATAACGAAGACTACGGCCGCACTGACGCCGTTAGGCACCAGATTCCGACTGGAGATGCCGCGCCCAGTAGAGAGCGTTACCGGCCAGTACCCCCCACTTTGTATTCTGAGGTCCGCACCCTCTTGCGGGGGATGCTGGATAAGGGAATCATCCGGGAGAGCAGTAGCCCCTGGGCCGCACCAATCGTGCTAGTGCGGAAAAAGACCGGCGCATGGAGGTTCTGTGTGGACTACCGAATATTAAATCTGGTGACCAAGAAAGATGCTTTCCCGCTGCCCCGAGTGGAGGACTCCCTCACTAGTCTTACGCAAGCGGCTTGGTACTCTACCCTCGATCTGGCCAGTGGGTACTGGCAGGTGCAGGTGGAAGAGAGAGACCGGGAGAAGACGGCGTTCAGCACCCCCTTTGGGCTCTACGAGTGGGACCGTATGCCGTTCGGCCTTTGCAACGCCCCAGCCACGTTTCAGCGACTGATGCAGCGTTGTTTGGGTGGTCAACTGATGGAGACGGTCCAAGTCTACCTGGATGACGTGATCGTCTACTCCCCTGACTTTGGGTCCCACCTCCAACACCTTGAACAAGTCTTCTGCTCCCTGGAGAGGTATGGGTTAAAGCTCCAGCCGGACAAATGCCAGCTCTTCCGGAAGGAGGTGAAGTATTTGGGCCACGTCGTAAGTGCTGCAGGGATTGCTGTTGACCCGGAGAAGGTGTCAGTCGTCCAGGGATGGGCTGCACCAAAGACCGTGCGCCAAGTCAGATCGTTTCTGGGCTTCGTAGGATACTACAGGCGGTTCATCGACGGCTTCTCCAAGATCGCTAAACCCATAAACCGGCTGTTGGAAGGCACGGGACGGCCCCGAGGCCGGGGGTCTCCTCTAGTCCAGTGGGATGCAGCGTGTGAGGCTGCCTTCCAACAACTCAAACAAGAGTTGCTCCAGGCCCCGATCCTAGCCTACGCCGACTTCACTCAGCCGTTCATCTTATACACAGATGCCAGCAATCTGGGTCTGGGAGCTGTACTGGCTCAGAAGCAAGAAGGGAGAGAGAGGGTTATTGTGTATGCCTGCCGCAGTCTACATCCGACGGTGAAAAATGACGCAAATTACAGTTCCTTTAAGCTTGAGTTGCTGGCTATGAAATGGGCACTGAGTGAGAAGTTTAAGGACTACCTGTGGGGAGCAAAGGTACTGGTCGTAACGGATAACAACCCGTTGGTGCATCTCCAAACCGCTAAGCTGGGGGCAGTCGAACAGAGGTGGGTGGCACAATTGGCCAACTTCGACTACCAGCTGCAGTATCGGCCGGGGAGAGAACATACTAACGCCGATGTGCTGTCTCGACTCCCGGAAACTGGGTCGGTGAGTCAAACACCATCCTTGAGCGGGGAGGGACTGATGGTGGGCGTGGTAGAGGCGTCAGGTCAACCGCCGGCTGAACCCCCAGCCCAGTGGGGATGGGACCCGCAGCGTTGGAGGAGGTGGCAAGAAGAGGACGAAGATGTGAGACTGGTAGGAACTTGGCTGAGGCAAGGAACGTGGCCCGAGGGCGGGGAACGCCGGGCCCTGACACAGATGGTACGAGGACTGCTGGGACAGAGAGAGAGACTCTTTCTAAGAGAAGGGGTGATGTGTAGGTCCCTCCAGGACCCGACGTTAGGCGAAGAGATCTGCCAGGTGGTGGTCCCCGAAGGACAGCGTCATCCCTTGTTGCAGGCCTATCACGATGCCCTGGGACACCAGGGGCTGGAGAGGACGATGTCCCTGATACGGCGACACTTCTACTGGCCTGGGATGGAGGGAACCACGAGGACTTACCTCCAGGGGTGCCCCCGCTGTATGCTCTTCAAGGCAAGGAAGGAGGTGCTGGCTCCGTTGGTGCCGATCCGAGCCAGGGCCCCACTGCACATCGTGGCCATGGATTACCTAACGTTGGGCCGGCCGGTGGACCGCATACAGAACATTCTTGTGGTAACCGACCTGTTCACTAAGTACGTTTGGGCCATCCCTACCTTGGATCAAACCGCTATCACCACCGCCAACGCCTTATGGAAGGGGGTGATCCAGCCATTCGGGTGTCCCGAAATCTTCCATTCGGACCAAGGTCCTAACTTCGAGTCCCGAGTAGTCCACGAGCTGTGTCAGCTGTATGGGTGTAAGAAGACCCACACGACCCCATACCACCCGCAAGGGAACGGAAGCTGTGAGAGATTCAATCAGACATTGTTGAGCCTACTGGGGACCCTAGAAGGGGAACAGCAGGGCCATTGGGTGGATAAACTTCCGGCGTTGGTCCAGGCGTACAACAATAGTGTGCATAGCACCACCGGGTATGCCCCGACCTACCTGATGTTCGGGAGGCACGTGAGACTACCTACCGATCTGCTGTTGGGGGCCACGTCAGCAGAGGAAGGGATCAGCTTAACAGAATGGGTGGCAGGGCACCATCAGCGTCTCCACGCCGCTTACGAACAGGTCTCGGGCCGGATAAACCAAGCAGCTGTGAAGAACAAGAGGTTGTATGACCGGACGGCACGAGAGGCACCGTTATTGCCAGGAGAGAGAGTTCTGGTGAGGGATAACCGTCGCCAAGGGAAAGGGAAGTTGAGTGATCGGTGGGAGCCACGCCCATATGTCGTCCAACAACAGCCACATCCCGATCAGCCTGTATACGCCATTCGTCATGAAGGGAGAGCTGGTCCCGAACGAGTGCTACACCGAAATCTGATCCGCCCATGTCCTAACTACCCGAAACTGGTAGCAGACGATCCTACGGCCGTAACGGCACCAATGCCCTCGTTGGTAGGGTGGGCAGTGATCCCAAGGGGATTGGGCCTAGAGCCCCGTCGAGTGGACCCGGCCTCGCCACCGAGGCGGTCCCAGCGGAACAACCGAGGCCAGCCCCCAGCGAGGTATGGAGACTGGGTCACTGGATCCTGTTCTAGGGACTAGAACGGTTTGGCAGGGGGGTATGTCACGAGGTGACGAAAGAGAAGCGGAACTGAGTTCCCGCTGGAATTGTGTTCCGCCCGGAACGGTGTCGCTGTAACACCGGCCCACTTCCGGGTCACGCATTATGTCACAATAACAACACTAATGACCGATTGACATCTGGTGCGGAGAGTTTGATGTAGCGATCTGCGAGAGGATTATGGAGGCGGAGCAACCATATAAAAAGGGAAGTACAGAGGCCATGACGGGGTTGTTGATTCCTCCTGTGTGTTCTTCCCTCGGATGTTGTTCTTCTTCGGGTGCTGTTCTATCCCTCGGATGTTTGTCTTCTTCGGATGTGTTTTCCTTTGGACGTGTTTCCTCGAGAGAAGTGGATTTTCCCTTGCTACTGGGCTGATGTGTGAAGGTAACTGAGGATTATTGTGGGGTTTGGCTGTTCGGCTGTGGAATGGATCTAGTCACGATCAAGTAGCCCTGAATGGAGATGTGGGAGAAGGAATGAGATTTTGTTGCGAGAGAATCAGTGAAGATTAAGCCGCGCCTTATCCTTGGAGGACAGATAAGTACTATGATCTGAATATTGGTTGCATACATGCACCTGCACCGAGATTGATCATAATTGTGAAGCGAACTAAGCACGGGTGTCACGCCGCTTGGGAGAGTGTGTATTGCGTGATTCATTGAACCCCTGTCTTCTCTTCTGAGTGTGGGCGAGGAAGTGCCGATTCCCCGTGCTAGTGACGGAGTATCCTGACCGCCTCGCTACTGGGTGAGACCTGATCCAGCTCGACATTGGAGGGGGCGATCGTGGGGTGAGTGTTGGCCTTAATGCACCGAGTGTGGTTATGCAGTGCCTGAAGTGGAGAGTTTACACGACAATTGCTTGAAGTGGGGTGATAGAGTGTATTGAAAGTTACATTACCTTAATTCGCCGTACACTCACCATTCCGAAAGCCTACCACTGTCCTTAAATTAACAACCCAGGAGCCCAGTGAGAAGATTTATTGTCATAACTTGGAGAGTTGTGCATGTTGTGTTGAATCACCCTGTTGTACAGAGGACGGATCCCTCTGCTGAGACTTCCTGTGATGCCTGTGGAGGAAGAAGGGGACATTAACAGCATCTTTCATCGGTTCCACCGAAGCCTCCCTCTCAGCCGTAAGCCCCCACCAACGAACAAAGAGTACGTACCTGTCCTGATCATTCCCTTTGTCCTATAGACAATGGATCCCTCTGCTGAGACTTCCTGTGACGCCTGTGGAGGAAGAAGGGGACATTAACATCATCTTTCATCGGTTCCACCGAAGCCTCCCTCTCAGCCGTAAGCCCCCACCAACGAACAAAGAGTACGTACCTGTCCTGACCATTCCCTTTGTCCTGTAGACAACGGATCCCTCTGCTGAGACTTCCTGTGACGCCTGTGGAGGAAGAAGGGGACATTAGCAGCATCTTTCATCGGTTCCACCGAAGCCTCCCTCTCAGCCGTAAGCCCCCACCAACGAACAAAGAGTACGTACCTGTCCTGACCATTCCCTTTGTCCTGTAGACAACGGATCCCTCTGCTGAGACTTCCTGTGACGCCTGTGGAGGAAGAAGGGGACATTAGTAGCATCTTTCACCGGGTCCACCGAAGCCTCCCTCTCAGCCGTAAGCCCCTCCTACCTGCTTGGAGTATACCTACCTTCCTGGTAGAAGGTCCCGCCCGGGCCAACAGCCCGTCCGCACAGTGCTACGTCCCTCCGGCCCCTCGACAGAATCCAGTTCTACTGGAACCTGGGGAAAGTATTACTTACCGGAATACGCACCCACCTAGGAGGACCGCTGATCGGCTCCTCGTCTTGCGTAACGGCCCGTGCTGCCCGAAGAGAACTCCACGCCTTCCTGGGTGTCCAAGGCCCGGTCCCGTCCTGGCGGGGGGAACACAGAAGAAATCCTTGAGACTTTCTTTTTAGACTGATTTACTTAATAAAACTTGTTCAACTTTTATTCTTTTGTCGGTCTGGTTCCTTCTGGTACGCTCCTCGGGGTGGTCCTGGGTTTCAGGGGAGGGTGCAGCCTGGCTTGGCCCCCCCGACCTGTGACATATTTCTGGCCAAAGTGTCTTTGATCTTGAACATTTTATACATGCTCATAGTCTCCTCTAATGTTATATCAGAGAGACTGTTAGTTCAAATTTTACCTAATGAAAGCTTTAAGCCAAATAATCCTTGAACTTTTACATTTTTAACATACTTTTAGACTCCTTCTGATGTTTCAACAGCCATACAGTTTTGCAAAATTGACCGATTTAACATTTTTATGGCCAAAGTGTCCTGTAACTTTAATGTTAGATTCTCATTGAACTACTTCTAATGTTTCATCAGCCAGACCAGGCAAATATGATCTATTGAACAAATATCTGGCCAACGTGTCCTGGAACTTTAATTTTACATACTCATAGTCTGCTTATGATGTATCATCAGCCAGACAGTGGTCTTTATTTTTCCAATTGAACTTTTTCTGGCCAAAGAGTCATCAAAGGCTAACATACTATGCATTCTCATAGCCTTCTGATAATGTTACCTCGACCATATTATAGTCAATTTCATCAGCCACACAGTAGTCCAAATTTGTCCTATTGAACACTTTTCTGACCAATTAGTCATCAAAGGGTAACATACTATGTATTCTCATAGCATACTAATAATGTTACTTTGACCACACAATAGTCCATATTTGACCTACTAACCAAATTTCTGGCCAAAGAGTCCTCGGTTCTGAAGTTTACATACTCATAGACTGCTTTTGATGTTTCCTCAGCCAGAAGTCCATATTTTTCCTATTGAACAAATTTCTGGCCAAAGAGTCCTTGATCTTGAACTTTCTGTACATGCTCATTGACTCCATTTTGATGTTTCATCAACCATATAGTAGTCCAAATATGATCTACGGAATATAAATGCTGGCCGAAGTGTCCCCAAACTTCCACTTTCTATACATGCGCATTGACTCTTTCGGATGGTTCATCAGTCAGACAGTAGTCCAAACTTGACCCATTGAACATGTTTTAGGCGAAAAGGTCATCAAAGGGTAAATTTATATACATTTTTATATATTACTTCTGATGTTACATCAGATATACAGAAGTGCATATTTGACCTTTAGAACATATTTCTGGCCAAAGAGTCCTTGATCTTGGATCAAGGTCAATATTCCATATTTGACCAAGGTCAATAGGCCATATTTGACCTACTAAACAAATTTCTGGCCAAAGAGTCCTCGGTTCTGAAGTTTACATACTCATAGACTGCTTTTGATGTTTCCTCAGCCAGAAGTCCATATTTTTCCTATTGAGCAAATTTCTGGCCAAAGAGTCCTTGATCTTGAACTTTCTGTACATGCTCATTGACTCCATTCTGATGTTTCATCAACCATATAGTAGTCCAAATATGATCTACGGAATATAAATGCTGGCCGAAGTGTCCCCAAACTTCCACTTTCTATACATGCGCATTGACTCTTTCGAAAGGTTCATCAGTCAGACAGTAGTCCAAACTTTTAGGCGAAAAGGTCATCAAAGGGTAAATTTATATACATTTTTATATATTACTTCTGATGTTACATCAGCCATACAGAAGTGCATATTTGACCTTTAGAACATATTTCTGGCCAAAGAGTCCTTGATCTTGAACTTTCTGTACATGCTCATTGATTTCTTCGGATATTTCATCAGCCATTTTCAGTAGTCAAAAATTTGACCTTTTGAACATATTTCTGGCCAAAGTGTACTTGATCTTTATCTTTTTATGAATACTCTTAGACTCCCGATCCTTCATGAGACAATTGTCTATATTTCACGTATTGCACATATTTCTGGCCAAAGCGTCATGGAACCTTTACTTTCTATACATACTAGAAGACATCTGAGAATGTTACATCGACCAAATAGTTATCTATATTTAAACTAAAGAACATATTTCTGGCCAAAGTGTCTTTGATCTTGAACATTTTATACATGCTCATAGTCTCCTCTATTGTTAAATCAGAGACACTGTTAGTTCAAATTTTACCTAATGAAAGCTTTAAGCCAAATAATCCTTGCATTTTTACATTTTTAACATACTTTTAAACTCCTTCTGATGTTTCAACAGCCATACAGTTTTGCAAAATTGACCGATTTAACATTTTTATGGCCAAAGTGTCCTGTAACTTTAATGTTAGATTCTCATTGAACTACTTCTAATGTTTCATCAGCCAGACCAGGCAAATATGATCTATTGAACAAATATCTGGCCAACGTGTCCTGGAACTTTAATTTTACATACTCATTGTCTGCTTTTGATGTATCATCAGCCAGACAGTGGTCTTTATTTTTCCAATTGAACTTTTTTTCTGGCCAAAGAGTCATCAAAGGCTAACATACTATGCATTCTCATAGCCTTCTGATAATGTTACCTTGACCATATTATAGTCAATTTCATCAGTCATACAGTAGTCCAAATTTGTCCTATTCAACACTTTTCTGACCAATTAGTCATCAAAGGGTAACATATGTATTCTCATAGCATACTAATAATGTTACTTCGACCACACAATAGTCCATATTTGACCTACTAAACAAATTTCTGGCCAAAGAGTCCTTGGTTCTGAAGTTTACATACTCATAGACTGCTTTTGATGTTTCCTCAGTCAGAAGTCCATATTTTTCCTATTGAGCAAATTTCTGGCCAAAGAGTCCTTGATCTTGAACTTTCTGTACAGGCTCATTGACTCCATTTTGATGTTTCATCAACCATATAGTAGTCCAAATATGATCTACGGAATATAAATGCTGGCCGAAGTGTCCCCAAACTTCCACTTTCTATACATGCGCATTGACTCTTTCGGATGGTACATCAGTCAGACAGTAGTCCAAACTTGACCCATTGAACATGTTTTAGGCGAAAGGGTCATCAAAGGGTAAATTTATATACATTTTTATATATTACTTCTGATGTTACATCAGCCATACAGAAGTGTATATTTGACCTTTAGAACATATTTCTGGCCAAAGAGTCCTTGATCTTGGATCAAGGTCAATATTCCATTTTTGACCAAGGTCAATAGGCCATATTTGACCTACTAAACAAATTTCTGGCCAAAGAGTCCTCGGTTCTGAAGTTTACATACTCATAGACTGCTTTTGATGTTTCCTCAGCCAGAAGTCCATATTTTTCCTATTGAGCAAATTTCTGGCCAAAAAGTCCTTGATCTTGAACTTTCTGTACATGCTCATTGACTCCATTCTGATGTTTCATCAACCATATAGTAGTCCAAATATGATCAACGGAACATAAATGCTGGCCGAAGTGTCCCCAAACTTCCACTTTCTATACATGCGCATTGACTCTTTCGAAAGGTTCATCAGTCAGACAGTAGTCCAAACTTTTAGGCGAAAAGGTCATCAAAGGATAAATTTATATACATTTTTATATATTACTTCTGATGTTACATCAGCCATACAGAAGTGCATATTTGACCTTTAGAACATATTTCTGGCCAAAGAGTCCTTGATCTTGAACTTTCTGTACATGCTCATTGATTTCTTCGGATATTTCATCAGCCATTTTCAGTAGTCAAAAATTTGACCTTTTGAACATATTTCTGGCCAAAGAGTCCTTGATCTTGAACTTTCTGTACATGCTCATTGATTTCTTCGGATATTTCATCAGCCATTTTCAGTAGTCAAAAATTTGACCTTTTGAACATATTTCTGGCCAAAGTGTCCTTGATCTTTATCTTTTTATGAATACTCTTAGACTCCCGATTCTTCATGAGACAATTGTCTATATTTCACGTATTGCACATATTTCTGGCCAAAACGTCATGGAACGTTTTCGGTTACTAACGTAACCTCGGTTCTCTCTAGAGAGAGGAACGAGTACTGCGTTGTTGTAGCATCGCATTGGGGAAAATCCTTTTCCACGAGAATACTGAAGCAAAAATTATCCTTAATTTTGTATCTATGTAAAACGCATTGCCACAGCATACAGACCTAGGCGAGACAGCTCGCGCACCTATTGGCTGCTGTGCGGCAAATGCTTAAGCCAATCGAGCGAGCCCTAGAGTGACGTCACACCCAATGAGGGCACTTCGCGCCCTCCTGCATCACGTCCCGCCGAAACGGGCGTGGCTTAGGGCTATATATTTCGCTCCCAGGCTTATGAACTCTGATTTTTAAAGCGAAACAACCAGAGCGCATACACGGCAGGAAACGCAGTACTCGTTCCTCTCTCTAGAGAGAACCGAGGTTACGTTAGTAACCGAGTACGTTCTCTTACGAGAGATACTCTCGTACTGCGTTGTCGTAGCAACGCATTGGGGAACACCCTGTAAGACGCCGTGTGTGCAGTGATCCGACACCATAGACCCAGAGCACTGAGCTGGGGTTCATATAGTACATAATCACCTGTAGGACTCACAGAGAATCCTGAAAGAGGTGGGCTCTAACCACCATCTCTCGCAAAATGACTGCCTTAGCAGATCAGTATAGAATTGACTGCGCTTAGCAGAACAGTACAGAATATACTGCGCTTAGCAGATCAGTACAGAATTAACTGTTAGCAGTTCAGCATAATAATGCCATAACTGACGACTGAAATGTCAGTCTAACAAATACGGTTATTTAAACCGATAATATCTTGGCCTGTAAGGCGGGTACCTCGAGGTTATAAAACCTGATAAATGTAGACGGTGAGGCCCAGCCTGCCGCCATACAAATATCCTGTAAGGCAATCCCACTCGACCAAGCCCACGAAGAAGCCATACTTCTCGTGGAGTGCGCCCTAACACCCAAAGGGCACTGAATGCCCTTGGATGCGTACGCTAGAGCTATAGCGTCCACTATCCATCTGGATAGGCTCTGTTTCGAGGTGGCCAGTCCCTTGAGACGCCCACTGAACGAAACGAAAAGCTGCTCTGTCTGTCTGAAAGCAGACGAGCGCGACACGTAAGCTCTCAATGCCCTCACTGGGCAGATGAAATTTTTGTCCATATTATCCCCGATGACCGGAAGGGCAGACAGGGAAATAACCTGCGCCCTAAACGGTGTGTTTAGGGATTTTGGAACGTAACCATGCTTAGGTTTGAGCATGACTCTGGAGTCATTAAGCCCAAATTCCATGCACGACGCGCTCACTGAGAGCGCGTGCAAGTCCCCAACGCGCTTCACTGAAGCGAGAGCCAGGAGAAACACCGTCTTGAGCGACAAGTGTTTCATATCAATCTCCTGAAGAGGCTCGAAAGGAGGACCCTTCATGGCGTCCAGCACCGTGGAAAGGTCCCAAATGGGAACTGTGGGAGGTCTGGGTGGATTAAGTCTCCTAGCTCCTTTAAGGAACCGAATGACTAAATCGTTTCTTCCTATGGACTGGCCGTGTGCGGTTTCAGAAAAAGCCGCTATAGCCGCCACATATACCTTGAGTGTGGAAGGGGATCTCCCGCTATCCAACATCTCTTGTAAGAAGGACAAAACCTCTGTCACTCCGCAGTCTGGGGGTGACACGCCGCGAGACGTGCACCAGCCAGAAAAAACAGACCATTTAGACGCATAGAGCCGTCGCGTAGACGGAGCTCTAGCTTGTGTGATCGTGTTTAACACTCCCTGAGGGAGGTCAGCGGATACCCGTTGATGGCCCACACATGAAGGGACCATAGCTCTGGGTGAGGATGCCAAATCGAACCATTTGCTTGAGAGAGGAGATCCCTCCTCAGAGGCACTGGCCACGGGACGGTGCTGGCTAACTGCATCACAGCTGGGAACCAGGGTTGATTCGACCAGAGCGGCACTACTAGCAGCACTGAGCATCCCTCCTCCCTGATCCTCTCCACCACCTGGGTCAGGAGGGAGACAGGGGGAAAAGCATACAGCAGGCGGCGCAGCCACTGATGAGCCAGCGCGTCCTTGCTTTTTGAGAAAAATTCTAGACAGTGAGCGTTCTCTAGTGACGCGAAGAGGTCCACTTCCGCTCTGCCGAATTTCTTCCACAACAGTTGTACTGTGTGTGGGTGTAACGACCATTCTCCTGCAGGAACGCGGTTCCTGGACAGTACGTCTGGTCCAATATTCAGGTGCCCCGGCACGTGCGCCGCCCTTAGTGAAAGGAGGTTGCAGCGCGCCCGTATCAGAAGGCGTTTGGTCAGCCTGTATAACGACAGGGACCTGAGGCCGCCCTGGCGATTTAGTATGACACCACTGACATGCTGTCTGAACGTATCAGTACATGGCAGCCCATAATCAGGGGACGAAAGCGAGTGAGCGCTTTGCACACTGCTAACATCTCGAGGCAGTTTATGTGGAAGAGCTTTTCTCGCTCTGACCAAAGGCCAAACAGCGGTCTGCCCTCGAGCAGCGCTCCCCATCCTGCATTGGATGCGTCCGTAGACACCACCCTCAGACTCGAGGAAGTCCCTAGGCTTACACCTGACAGGTACCAGTCTTTTGACCTCCATGGTTTCAAAGCTGCAACGCAAGCTTGATTGACCTTGAGGCGAAGCCGACCGGTGGCCCATGCTTTGCATGGCACCCTCCCTTTGAGCCATATCTGCAGCGGGCGCATGCGTAGCAGGCCCAGCTGCAGTACTGAAGATGCTGAGGCCATCAGACCTAGCATTTTCTGAAAGCTCTTTAGAGGGAGAACAGCGCCGCAGTGAAATGAGCTGACTGTGCGTTGGATGCGCAGCGCGCGCTGTTGTGACAGCTGCGCTGTCATCGACAGCGAGTTCAGTTCCAGTCCCAGAAAAGAAATATTCTGACTGGGGGATAGCGAACTCTTTTCCCAGTTTACTGTGAGACCGAGATTCTCGAGGTGACTCAGCAGCAGGGCTCTGTGCGCCACTATCTCTGAATGAGATTGGGCTAGAATGAGCCAATCGTCCAAATAGTTCAGCACTCGAACACCCTGCAGTTTGAGGGGAGCGAGTGCTGCGTCCATGCACTTCGTAAATGTACGGGGTGCTAGAGACAAGCCGAACGGCAGGACTTTGTACGGGTATGCCTGGCCCTCGAAGGCGAATCTCAAAAATCACCTGTGACGTGACGCAATCTGTATTTGAAAATACGCGTCCTTTAGATCTACCGAAACGAACCAGTCTCCTTGGCGAACGTGGGCGAGGATTTTTCTGGTCGTTAGCATTCTGAACTGGCGTTTCACAAGCGCTCTGTTCAGTTGCCTCAGATCTAGTATGGGTCTGAGACCCCCGTCTTTCTTGGGTACCAGGAAGTATCTAAAGCCCCCCTTCGCTCTGAGCCTGAGATAAAGGTTTGATAGCCCCTTTTCTCAGAAGTTTCTGAATTTCGGCTCGAAGTAGATGTGCTACATTCGAATCTACCGAAGTCTCAACGCGCGCCGTGTGGCGGCGAGGGCGTCTGCGAAACTGTAGCGAATAGCCTTCTTTTATGATGTTTATCACCCATTTTGAAACCCCGGGAAGCTTTTCCCATGCATCTGCACGTCTAGCTAGGGGCTGAGTGAAAAGCACGCTCTGATCGACTCGCGATACAGTGGCTTTCGTGAGCTGCGACAGAAATGTCTCGCTCGCAACATCTGAGGCCGGGGCCGCGCTTATGAAAGCGGGCAGAATGTCCGCGCTCGACCCCTCGACAGCCTTCAGGCGGGAGAGGGAGGGCTGGACGGGCTCCGTAGGAACCGTGATGCTTGTGTGGGAACGCGGGCACTGGGGACCGGGCACGTTGACCACCTTTATAGCATCGCTCGCCGGAGCGGAGCGCCTGCACGCAGGTTTCGTTCAAGCGCCATGCTCGTAACATCTGAGGCGGGGACCGCGCCGATGACAGCAGGCAGAATGTCCGCGCTCGACCCCTCTACGGTGGTTATCCGGGAGGGGGAGGGCTGGACGAGTTCCACTGGAACTGTAATGCTTGTGCACGGGTTGAAAAACCGGGCCCTGTCGCGAAATGGCGGCGACACGAGAGCCGTGTGCTGTAACATGGACGCCATTGCCGCGTTTGATGCGGGGGCGCGCTTCATCGAGCGGGCAGCCCGCGCGCCCTCAGCTCTCAGCTGAGAGGGAGCGCGCGGGGCGAGTCCCGTAGGGCTAGGCATGTCAGTGAATAAATGTAGGTGCGTGAACGCGGGTACATTTATAGCACTGGTAGTACTGTCTATTAGAACTGACTGACCGTGCATCGGTTTTGTTTTACAGAAACCGTGTGACATGTAGCCTGTAGTGATTGTGGGCACTGAAAGCGGGCACGCTCACTACATATGATGCACAATCGACATGAGTTGATATTAAGTGCGCAAGCCCTGTATTGTGTAGGGCTGTGCTTGTGTGTACGAATGGGCACTGAGTAGTGGGCATTACAGTCACACACGTTACACCATCGGCCGTGGCCGGGACACCACGTAGCACAGAGAGTACTGTCTATCAGAACTGACTGACCGTGCTTTTTTTGCGTTTTTACAGAAACCGTAGGACATGCAGTGTGTAGTGATTGTGGGCACTGAAAAGCGGGCACGTTCACTAACTTACATGTGATGCACAATCGACATGAGTCGATTTATGTGTGCAAGCCCTGTATTGTGTAGGGCTGTGCTTGTGTGTACGAATGGGCACTGAGTAGTGGGCATTACAGTCACACACGTTACACCATCGGCCGTGGCCGGGACACCACGTAGCACAGAGAGTACTGTCTATCAGAACTGACTGACCGTGCATTTGTTTCGTTTTTACAGAAACCGTGGGACATGCAGTGTGTAGTGATTGTGGGCACTGAAAAGCGGGCACGTTCACTAACTTACATGTGATGCACAACCGACATGAGTCGATTTATGTGTGCAAGCCCTGTATTGTGTAGGGCTGTGCTTGTGTGTACGAATGAGCACTGAGTCGTGGGCATTACAGTTACACACAAAACACCATCGGCCGTGGCCGGGACACCAGAAAATACATTTTTAGATTTACCTGGGACGTTTGTGTGCAGGCAAACGGGCCTTGATGCCGGTTTGGTGACTGCAGAATACACTGGCACGGTCACGTGTGTTGGGACCGTGCGAGCGAAAAGTTTTGGTGAAAATCCGGCCGCAGCGGGATTTGAACACCGTCGCTTTCCTAGGCTGGCTAGGGAACCTGGTCGAAATGGGGCTTTCCCGGACTCTGCAACCTCTTCGTGAAACTCAGGAAGAGAAGCGCGAGTCGTGAGGACGGTAACGTACATCCTCCTGCAGAAAGCAGCCATCCAGCCAGTAAGCGCAGGCTCCACGGGCGCCGATCACTCGAGGCCGAGGCCTCGCGACGGCCTGCGTGAGCGATGCTGTCCTTTCTTCTTCGACGCTCGCGAGCGGCGGGGGTGGGGAGATCCTCGGAGCTCGCCCATCCCTCGCTACCCGAAGCGAGGAGAGAACAGCAGTCGTCCTCCACAGACGCGGCTTCAGCTTCCTCGTCCATGACTGACGCGGCGGCATACAGCGGCCTTTGTCCGTCAGTCAGAGAGTCCAGCGAAGCGGGTGGAGAAGCTGGCGGCAGCAGCGGCGAGCTCCTCGTGGTGGAGGGAGGTTCCGGGATCCGCTGAGCACGGCGCTTTTTACGGCGCGGCACTGCAGCGTGCGGTATGGAGGCAGGCATCTTGAAAAAGACGCTGCTCTTTTAGATACAAAGTGTGAGTCGCGCCGGCGAACTCACACACACACAAATACAGTTTAGTTTGCAAGTGAAAGGATATAAGCGCCGGAACGCGCAGCTGGAAGGCGAAGAAGGCGGCGGTGCCAGCAGCTTCACGTCTCTCCCGCTGATGTGCTCTCTCGACGGCGCAGCTTCCAACTCGGATCAGCGATGAGGTGTCTTCGCTGAAGGATTAAAAATCAGAGTTCATAAGCCTGGGAGCGAAATATATAGCCCTAAGCCACGCCCGTTTCGGCGGGACGTGACGCAGGAGGGCGCGAAGTGCCCTCATTGGGTGTGACGTCACTCTAGGGCTCGCTCGATTGGCTTAAGCATTTGCCGCACAGCAGCCAATAGGCGCGCGAGCTGTCTCGCCTAGGTCTGTATGCTGTGGCAATGCGTTTTACATAGATACAAAATTAAGGATAATTTTTGCTTCAGTATTCTCGTGGAAAAGGATTTTCCCCAATGCGTTGCTACGACAACGCAGTACGAGAGTATCTCTCGTAAGAGAACCTTTACTTTCTATACATACTAGAAGACATCTGAGAATGTTACATTGACCAAATAGTTATCTATATTTAAACTAAAGAACATATTTCTGGCCAAAGTGTCTTTGATCTTGAACATTTTATACATGCTAATAGTCTCCTCTAATGTTAAATCAGAGAGACTCTTAGTTCAAATTTAACCTAATGAAAGCTTTAACCAAAATAATCCTTGAACTTTTACATTTTTAACATACTTTAAGACTCCTGATGTGTCATCAGCCATACAGTTTTGCAAAAGTGACTGATTTAACATTTTTATGGCCAAAGTGTCCTGTAACTTTAATGTTAGATTCTCATAGACTACTTTAAGGTTTCATCAGCCAGACCAGGCAAATTTGATCTATTGAACAAATATCTGGCAAAAGTGTCCTGGAACTTTAATTTTACATACTCATAGTCTGCTTATAATGTATCATCAGCCAGACAGTGGTCTTTATTTTTCCAATTGAACTTTTTCTGGCCTAAGAGTCATCAAAGGCTAACACACTATGCATTCTCATAGCCTTCTGATAATGTTACCTCGACCATACTATAGTCAATTTCATCAGCCACACAGTAGTCCAAATTTGTCCTATTGAACACTTTTCTGACCAATTAGTCATCAAAGGGTAACATACTATGTATTCTCATAGCATACTAATTATGTTACTTTGACCACACAATAGTCCATATTTGACCTACTAAACAAATTTCTGGCCAAAGAGTCCTCGGTTCTGAAGTTTACATACTCATAGACTGCTTTTGATGTTTCCTCAGCCAGAAGTCCATATTTTTCCTATTGAACAAATTTCTGGCCAAAGAGTCCTTGATCTTGAACTTTCTGTAAATGCTCATTGACTCCATTTTGATGTTTCATCAACCATATAGTAGTCCAAATATGATCTACGGAATATAAATGCTGGCCGAAGTGTCCCCAAACTTCCACTTTCTATACATGCTCATTGACTCTTTCAGATGGTTCATCAGTCAGACAGTAGTCCAAACTTGACCCATTGAACATTTTTTAGGCGAAAAGGTCATCAAAGGGTAAATTTATATACATTTTTATATATTACTTCTGATGTTACATCAGCCATACAGAAGTGCATATTTGACCTTTAGAACATATTTCTGGCCAAAGAGTCCTTGATCTTGAACTTTCTGTATATGCTCATTGATTTCTTCGGATATTTCATCAGCCCTTCATATTTTCATCAGTAGTCAAAAATTTGAAATTTTGAACAAATTTCTGGCCAAAGTGTCCTTGATCTTTATCTTTTTATGAATACTCTTAGACTCCCGATTCTTCATGAGACAATTGTCTATATTTCACGTATTGCACATATTTCTGGCCAAAGTGTCTTGGAACCTTTACTTTCTATACATACTAGAAGACATCTGAGAATGTTACATCGACCAAATAGTTATCTATATTTAAACTAAAGAACATATTTCTTGCCAAAGTGTCTTTGATCTTGAACATTTTATTCATGCTCATAGTCTCCACTAATGTTAAATCAGAGAGACTGTTAGTTCAAATTTTACCTAATGAAAGCTTTAAGCCAAATAATCCTTGAACTTTTACATTTTTAACATACTTTTAGACTCATTCTGATGTTTCATCAGCCATACAGTGTTGCAAAATTGACAGATTTAACATTTTTATGGCCAAAGTGTAACTTTAATGTTAGATTCTCATAGACTACTTCTAATGTTTCATCACCAGACCAGGCAAATTTGATCTATTGAACAAATATCTGGCCAACGTTTCCTGGAACTTTAATTTTACATACTCATAGTCTGTTTATGATGTATCATCAGCAAGACAGTGGTCTTTATTTTTCCAATTGAACTTTTTCTGGCCAAACAGTCATCAAAGGCTAACATACTATGCATTCTCATAGCCTTCTGATAATGTTACCTCGACTATATTATAGTCAATTTCATCAGCCACACAGTAGTCCAAATTTGTCCTATTGAACACTTTTCTGACCAATTAGTCATCAAAGGGTAACATACTATGTATTCTCATAGCATACTAATAATGTTACTTTGACCACACAATAGTCCATATTTGACCTACTAAACAAATTTCTGGCCAAAGAGTCCTCGGTTCTGAAGTTTACATACTCATAGACTGCTTTTGATGTTTCCTCAGCCAGAAGTCCATATTTTTCCTATTGAACAAATTTCTGGCCAAAGAGTCCTTGATCTTGAACTTTCTGTACAGGCTCATTGACTCCATTTTGATGTTTCATCAACCATATAGTAGTCCAAATATGATCTACGGAATATAAATGCTGGCCGAAGTGTCCCCAAACTTCCACTTTCTATACATGCGCATTGACTCTTTCGGATGGTTCATCAGTCAGACAGTAGTCCAAACTTGACCCATTGAACATTTTTTAGGCGAAAAGGTCATCAAAGGGTAAATTTATATACATTTTTATATATTACTTCTGATGTTACATCAGCCATACAGAAGTGCATATTTGACCTTTAGAACATATTTCTGGCCAAAGAGTCCTTGATCTTGAACTTTCTGTACATGCTCATTGATTTCTTCGGATATTTCATCAGCCATAAAGTAGTCAAAAATTTGACCTTTTGAACATATTTCTGGCCAAAGTGTCCTTGATCTTTATCTTTTTATGAATACTCTTAGACTCCCGATTCTTCATGAGACAATTGTCTATATTTCACGTATTGCACATATTTCTGGCCAAAGTGTCTTGGAACCTTTACTTTCTATACATACTAGAAGACATCTGAGAATGTTACATCGACCAAATAGTTATCTATATTTAAACTAAAGAACATATTTCTTGCCAAAGTGTCTTTGATCTTGAACATTTTATTCATGCTCATAGTCTCCACTAATGTTAAATCAGAGAGACTGTTAGTTCAAATTTTACCTAATGAAAGCTTTAAGCCAAATAATCCTTGAACTTTTACATTTTTAACATACTTTTAGACTCCTTCTGATGTTTCATCAGCCATACAGTGTTGCAAAATTGACAGATTTAACATTTTTATGGCCAAAGTGTAACTTTAATGTTAGATTCTCATAGACTACTTCTAATGTTTCATCAGCCAGACCAGGCAAATTTGATCTATTGAACAAATATCTGGCCAACGTGTCCTGGAACTTTAATTTTACATACTCAATATCTGCTTTTGATATATCATCAGCCAGACAATGGTCTTTATTTTTCCAATTGAACTTTTTTCTGGCCAAAGAGTCATCAAAGGCTAACATACTATGCATTCTCATAGTCTTCTTATCAGAACATTATCATGTTACCTCGACCATATTATAGTCATTTTCATCAGCCAAATTTGTCCTATTGAACACTTTTCTGACCAATTAGTCATCAAAGGGTAACATACTATGTATTCTCATAGCATACTAATAATGTTACTTTGACCACACAATAGTCCAACAAATTTCTGGCCAAAGAGTCCTCGGTTCTGAAGTTTACATACTCATAAACTGCTTTTGATGTTTCCTCAGCTAGAAGTCCATATTTTTCCTATTGAACAAATTTCTGGCCAAAGAGTCCTTAATCTTGAACTTTCTGTACATGCTCATTGACTCCATTTTGATGTTTCATCAACCATATAGTAGTCCAAATATGATCTACGGAATATAAATGCTGGCCGAAGTGTCCCCAAACTTCCACTTTCTATACATGCGCATTGACTCTTTCGGATGGTTCATCAGTCAGACAGTAGTCCAAACTTGACCCATTGAACATTTTTTAGGCGAAAAGGTCATCAAAGGGTGATTTTATATACATTTTTATATATTACTTCTGATGTTACATCAGCCATACAGAATTACATATTTGACCTTTAGAACATATTTCTGGCCAAAGAGTCATATAGATTCTCATAGACTACTTCTAATGTTTCATCAGCCAGACCAGGCAAATTTGATCTATTGAACAAATATCTGGCCAAAGTGTCCTGGAACTTTAATTTTACATACTCATAGTCTGCTTTTGATGTATCATCAGCCAGACAGTAGTCTTTATTTTTCCAATTGAACTTTTTTCTGGCCAAAGAGTCATCAAAGGCTAACATACTATGCATTCTCATAGCCTTCTGATAAGGTTACCTCGACCATATTATAGTCAATTTCATCAGCCATACAGTAGTCCAAATATGATCTACGGAATATAAATGCTGACCGAAGTGTCCCCAAACTTCAACTTTTTTATACATGCTCATTGACTCTTTTGGATGGTTCATCAGTCAGACAGCAGTCCAAATTGGACCTTTTGAACATGTTTCTGCCAAAGAGTCCTTGAGCTTGAACTTTCTGTGCATACTCATTGACTCCTTCGGATATTTCATCAGACATAAAGTAGGCCTAGTCAAAATTTGACCTATTGAACATATTTCTAGCTAAAGTGTCCTGGAATTTTGACTTTACAATACTCACAGACACCTTTTGATGTTTCATCAGCCAGACATAGTCCTTATTTGTCATATTGAACATTTATCTGGACAAAGTGTCATCAAAGGCATTCTTATAGCATTCTAATAATGTTACTTCGACCAAACAATAGTCCATATTAAACCTACTAAACAAATGTCTGGCCAAGGAGTCCTCGGTCTTAAACTTTACATACATGCTCACAACATTCCGTGTGGTTTCATTAGCCATAGAGTAGTCCATATTTGAACTATTGATGATATTTCTGGCATAAGAATCCTCAATCTTTATCTTTCTGTACATGCTCAGTGACTCCTTCTGATGTTGCATCAACCATAATAGTAGTCCAAATATGAATGAACATATATGCTGGCCGAAGTATCCCCAAACATCAACTTTCTATACATGCTTATTGACTGCTTCGGATGTTTCATCAGTCAGACTGTAGTCCAAATTTGACCTATTGAACATATTTCTGGCCAAAGGGTCATTTAGGCTAACATACTCTGCATTCTCATAGCCTTCTGATAATGTTACCTTGACCCAGTGGCGCAAAAAGTGGGTATGCGCTATATGCGGCGCATAGGGGCGCAGCACCAGCGGGGGCGCCAAAGCGATGGTAAAAAAAAAATATTTTTAAAACATTTTTTAAATTGGAATTTCTATTTGTGAGCTGCTGTTGTGCGTTTCTAAATAATTTCTGCATTTCCCCAATGTTATATAACCCTCTAGAGGACTAACTGGCTAGAGTAGGCGCCCTCATAAGATTCCATCATAGATTTTTGACATAGAAGAGGGGGGATAATATCGCGAGCGGGCGTATACATATAGGCCTACTTTTTTTTTTTTTGTCTTACCAGCCCATAAAACTCGTAGCTGCTACATCGGAGGCCCGTTCGGTTTTTTTATTTTTATTTTTATTAATTGGCGATGCTGGGTTAGTGCCGGTGTAATCCATTGGTAAAAAAAAAAAAGTCAGTGTTAGGTTTTTTTCTGACATTTTTCATGAAACACGTAGATCAGCGGCCCATTGGTTCTTTTCTTGATTGACACTGGGCTGACCCAATCACATCTTTATTGTGAAGTATAGAAATTAGTACAAAACTAATTATGAAAGTTTCCTTTATTTTTAAGTGCATTTGTTTTACAATATATGGCTATTACTATCATGGGATTAATATTATAACTATTATTATGTAGTGTAATGTAGACAGACACTGTAACTAAAAGAGGTTTGCATTTTTCTTTGTTTAATTTGCACACTGAATATGGGTTGGAGCTTTTAATTTTGAACCCTGAAAGTGCACCAGATTGATGAATTTAACATTAAAAAGCACAACATTTTCTTACAGAGGGGGCATGCCGCCGAACCCCCCTAGAGGGACATAGTTCAATTTTATTAATAAATTGCAATTTTCTACTTATTTTATATGTTAACTCTCACTCGTTCCTCACTCATTACATTGGACACTTTTTTTTTCTTTTTTGTTGTTGTTTGTTTGTTTGTTTGTTTGTTTGGGGGGTGGGGGGCGGCTAATTTGTTGCTGCATACCCCTCTGACACTGGGTAGTTGCGCCCCTGCCTTGACCATACAGTAGTCTATTTTTGACCTACAAAAATTTTTGCCCAAAGAGTCTATACAATTTCTATACATGCTCACAGATTCGTTGTGACGTTTCATCAGCCATACAGTAATGCATTTTTGACCTATTGAATATATATCTGGCTAAAGAGTCCTCGACTTTGAACTTTCTCTATACATATCCAGGTGTTTCATGAGCCATTCAGTAGTCCAAATTTGATCTATTGAACATATTTCAGGCCAAAGAGTCCTCAAAGGGCGAATTAATATACATTCTCTTGGTCCACTTATGTTACATAAAACAAACATACAGCAATCCATATTTGACCTTCTCAAAATATTTCCGGTCAAAAAAATTCAACGGATAACGTTCTACACATTCTCATTTACTTCTGAGGATACAGTAGTCCATACACTAGTCCATATTTGACCAAAGAAACAAATTTCTTGCCAACGACTCATCGATCTTTAACTTTCTTTACATGCTCACAGATCCCTTGTGATGTTTCATTAACCATACAGTAGTTCATATTTGACCTATTGAACATATGTCTGGCCAAGGAGTCCTCGATCTTGAACTTTCTGTACAAACTTCTGATTTTTCATCAACCATGGTAGTCCAAATATGACATACTGAACATAAATAGTGGTCGAAATGTCCCCAAACTGAATACTTTGGCCCGAAATATTTTCAATAGGTCAAATTTGGACTACTGTATGGCTGATGAAACATCCAAAGTCAATGAGCATGTACAAAAAGTTGCATAGTATGTATAGTTTGTATGTATAAGTTTCCAGGATCCTTTTGCCAGAAATTATGTTCAGCAGGTGAAATATGGAAAATTGCCCGGCTGATGAAGAAATCAGGAGTCTAAGAGTATGCATTAAAAGATAAAGAATCAAGGACACTTTGGCCAGAAATAGGTTCAAAATTTCAAAAGTGAAGTTTTGTATGTCTGATGAAACATCAGAAGGAGTCACTGAGAAGAAAGTTCAAAATCGAAGACTCTGGCGAAAAATTTGTTTAGCTCAAATATGGACTACTGAAAGGTACTGCATAGTATGTTAGCCTTTCATGCCATTTGAAATAATGTCTGCCTGATTTAACATCAGAAGGAGACTATGAGTGTGTATAGAATGTTCAAGATCAAGGATACAAATACTTTCATTAGGTTAAAATATATTTACTCGTCGATCTTTACGGTCGATGTAAAATTCTCAGAAGTCTATTAGTATGTATAGAAATTAAAGGTTCCAGAAATATCCCTTTGGCCAGAAATATGTTCAATAGGTCAAATTTGGACTACTGTACAGCTGGTGAAACATCCAAAGAGGTCAATGACCATGTACAAAAAGTTGTATAGTTTAATTTATAGTTTAATTTACATTTAAAAAGGTAAAATGTGAACTACAGTATGGCTGATGAAACATCAGAAGTAGTCTCTGAGCTTTTGCCAGAAATATGTTCAGCAGGTGAAATATGGACAATTGTGCGGCTGATGAAGAATCAAGAGTCTAAGAGTATGCATAAAAAGATAAAGATCCAGGACACTTTGGCCAGAAAGATGTTCAATAGGTCAAATTTGTACTACTGTATGGCTGATGAAACACTGAAGAAGTCAATGAGCATGTATACAAAACGTTGTATAGAAAGCTGGACTCTTCCAGGACTCTTTGGGCAGAAATATGTTCAGTAGGTGAAATATGGACAATTGTCTGGCTGATGAAGAATTAGAGTCTAAGAAAATTTATAAAAACATAAAGATCACTTTGGCCAGAAATATGTTCAAAAGGTCAAATGTGAACTACTGTATGGCTGAGTCTCTGAGTATGTTTGTAAAGTTCAAGATCGAGGACACTTTGTCCATAAATATGTTCAAATATGCACTACTGTCTGGCTGATGTAACATTCTCAGAAGTTTATTATTATGTAAAAAAAGGGGCAAAGGTTCCCGGACTCTTTGTCCAGAAATATGTTCAGCAGGTGAAATATAGATAATTGTCTGGCTGGTGAAACATTGGAAGTAGTCTATGAGTATGTAACGTTAAAGTTCCAGGACACTTTAGCCAGAAATATTTTCAATATGTCAAATTTTGGACAGAAAAAAGTTTAATTGGAAAAAATAATGACTATTCTTTGTCTGATGATACATCAAAAGCAGTCTATAGTAGCCTATGTACATTTAAGGTTCTTGGACACTTTGGCCACAAATTCGTTCAAGAGGTCAAATATAAACTACGTCTGGCTGATGTAACATCAGAAGTAGTCTACAATAATGTATATAAACTTACACTTCGAGGACTTTTTGCAAAGAAATATGTTCAAAAGGTCAAATTTGGACAACTGTTTGACTGATGAAACATCAGAAGGAGTCAATGAATATGTACAGAAAGTTGACGTTTGTGGACACTTCGGCCAGCATTTATTTTCCGTAGGTCATAATTGGACTTATATGGTATAATATATGGTGTATGAAACATCAGAAGGAGTCAATGAGCATGTACAGAAAGTTCATGATCGAGGACTCTTTAGCCAGAAATATGTTTATTAGGTCAAATTTTGACTACTACATTGGTGGTGGTTGAGGAGATTCCCCCCTTCTATGTAAAGCGCTTTGAGTGTCCAGAAAAGCGCTATATAAATGTAATGAAGTATTATTATTACTTTATGGCTGATGGAAGATATTTGGACAGAAAAGAAGTCAATGAGCATGTTCAGAAAGTTCAAGATCAAGGACTCTTTGGCCAGAAATATGTTCGAAAGGTCAAATATGCACTACTGTATTTCTTATGTTACATAAGAAGTTAACTATAAACATGTATATAAATTTACCCTTTGATGACTTTTTGGCCTGAAAAATGTTCATTAGGTAAAATTTGGACTGATGAAACATCCGAAAGAGTCAATGAGCATGTATAGAAAGTTGCAGTTTGGGGACACTTTGGCCAGCATTTATATTCCGTAGATCATATTTGGACTACTATATGGTTGATGAAACATCAGAAGGATTCAATGAGCATGTACAGAAAGATCAAGATCGTGGACTCTTTGGACAGAAAAATGTTCAAACGGTCAAATATGGACAACTCTACGGATAATGAATTCACAAGGAATCTATGAGCATGTATAGAAAAGTTAAAGATCGATGACTCTTTGGTCATAAAATTATTTATTAAGTCAAATATGGTAAATATGGTAAAATTATTAGAATGCTATGAGAATGCATAGTATGTTACCCTTTGACGACTCTTTGGCCAGGTAAATGTTCAATAGGACAAATAAGGACTACTGTCTGGCTGATCAATTAGAAGGAGTTTATGAGTAAGTTACGTTAAAGTTCCAGGATACTTTGGCCAGAAATATGTTCAAGAGGTCAAATATGCACTACTGTATGGCTGATGTAACATCAGAAGTAGTCTATAAAAATGTATGTAAATTTACCCTTTGGTGACTTTTTGGCCTAAAAATGTTCAATAGGTCAAATTTGGTGTCTCAAAAGTCTGACTGATGAAACATCCGAAAGAGTCAATGAGCATAGAAAGTTGAAGTTTGGGGACACTTCGGCCAATATTTATTTTCCGTAGATCATATTCGGACTATTATATGGTTGATGAAACATCAAAAGCAGTCTATGAGTAGTAGAGTTCAAGATCGAGGACTCTTTGGCCAGAAATGTGTTTAGTAGGTCAACTACTACTGTATGGTCGAGGTAACATTATTAGAAGGCTCAGAAATGCACAGTATGTTAGCCTTTGATGACTATATTGGCTAGAAAAATGTCTGGCTAATTCCAGGACACTTTGGCCAGAAATATGTTAAATAGGTCTTAATGAACATAGAAGTATGTTCATTAGTTTAAACATGGATATCTATTTTGTCGATATATGACATTCTCAGAAGTCAATCAATATGTATAGATCAGAAGGAGGAGGGAGTCTATGAGTATGTAAAGAAAGTTCAAGATCGAGGACTCAGGCCAGAAATTTGTCTAGTAGGTAAAATCAGCCTGTTCTCACGTAAATGCGTCTCTATAGCACGTGTGATTATCGTACAATTTTTTTTACAAGAAAATGATTTTCGCGTATAAATTACACGATAAACACACTGCGTGCTATAGAGACGTATATACGATTAGTAGGACTACTGTATGGTCGAGATAATATTATCAAGAAAGGCTATGAGAATGCATAATATGTTAGCCTTTGATGACTCTTTGGCCAGAAATATGTTCTTTTGTTTAAATATGGATAACTTATGGACTAATCTACATGTACGTTGCATACACGTTTTAACTTAATCCGTTGTCCTGTGAGAGTAACATAAGACATATGCACTTGTTTAAGTGCATTGCATACAATATCTAACTTATTCCCTTGTGCATTGAAAATAGCTGTTTCTTGAAATGTTATACACGAACCAACATTATATAATTGTGCATTAAATAATACAACAAAATATATGCTGTTTATGTACTGCTTACAAACAATTGCATTCAAGAACTACCTTATTCCATTGTGCATTGAAAAGGAACAAAATATATTTCGTTTTGCGTTCACGAACCCTTGTGAATCGAAGAAAACCCTATCTGCAATAAAAAATTGCATTGCATAAAAAAACTTACTTATCATTTTATGCATTGGAGAAAACATATATGTCATTGCAATACATAGCATACACGATTTTTCTCATTCAGTTGTGCGTTTGAAGAGTGCCACGGATTGTTACATCGTGAATGCAATGCAAAAGCAAATAATATGTTATTTACAATGCATAAAATAACTGACTTGTTCTTTTATGTATTGTAAATAACTTATGTGCTGTTGCATTGCATACACGATGTAACAATCCTTGGTACATTATCCTTTCTTTTTAGGTAAGGTCGTGAAAGCAATGCAACACGACATATGTTACTTTTTGCTCTTCAATGCATATTGCAATGTTAGTTGTAGTACTATACATACTATACAAAATATATACTAAGATATATACGCAAACTATAGTTCCCTTTCAAGGGAACTCGAGCTGCGTTGAGACGCGGTGGGAACGCCTTGCGTGATTGCGTCGTGAAGCACATCTAAAATCAGTCCAATGGAAACGGGAGACGTCATGGGCGGGTGACGTCACCGACCAGGAAGCTATAAAGCACTCCCGCGATCAGAGAACACTAGCTTTGTTGCCTTCAGCAAGCGCTCTCTGTCTGTCCATGTCTATTTATTGTTGTCTGTCTCAGTATCTAGATATATATTATGAAGAAACAAGAATTCAAAACGTTGTGTTGTTCCCTACCCTCGTGTTATCTCGGTTGGGGACGCGCATCAGCTTTGCGTTGCTTGTTTGGGAGTAGAGCATACCCAGTCAGTTCTCGAGGGGGCTGACTGAGTTGCGAGAGGTTGTCTGTTAATCATCTCGCTCCCGCCGGGCGTTCTTCGAGGAGGACGATTCGGTGCGCGCTTCCCGAGGCGCGAGTCCCGCTGCTGCCGAGGCACAACGGCGACGCGCATCTTGGGGAGCGCAAATGGATCTAACAGCGAGGTTTGAGACGGGCGCGCCCTATCTCTGCCTTCACGTGTTAAATCCAGTGGCTTATCTCGGGGAGAAGCACGCGCTGCGTTTTCTTTTCCCCGCGATGAGACTCTCGTGCTGCGATCTCCAGTTCCGAGGAATTGGTGATCGTTAGTGTTTAAAAACAATATATGTGTAGGCTATAGCCTATCTATATATATATATATGAATAAGCAGATGTGTGTGAGTTTTCAATGAATAAATAAATAAGTCAGCTCATAACTCTGTTGTATAAAGAGGAGCTTATAAAAGGAGGTTTTATTTTGTGCTGATTGCCAAGTTAAATGTTTTCTGGCCAACTGAACATTATGAGTGTGAGAATATAATTAAATCTCTATATCTCAGCCTCCTCGTCGGGGATTGCCGTTTTTTTCCTATCTCTACACTGAGGAGTTGAGATCGTGGAATAAACCGGTTTCTATTTTATGTGTTTATCCCCAAAACTTCTACTAAAGTAATGTTTTGAGTATTAAATGTCATAGTATGACAGTGCCTCGGGTTAAAGAGACGCTTACTAGCTATCTCTCTCCCGAGTCGGCGTCATCATTTCCCCGACGTTATCCACCAGCCATCATAAATAATAGATAAATATTATTAGGCAGCATTGGTGGGTAAACTATATAAGGACATGGATGTATGTGAGGGGCGACTCTCTGAGGAGGGTCGCAGCGCTGCCAGTTCGGTTGTTTTCCTGCTGGTGGCCACGGAGTGATATATATATATATATATATATATATAAGTTTTTCTGATGTTAAGAAAAATAAAGGAAAAAATAAAATAATAATAATATATATATGTCTGTTCTCTGAACGCTTCGCTTTCAACAAAATGAAGATATATTCTATCCAGCGGCGTTCCAGAGGTGTCTTCCTCACCGATCTAATGTTCCTGAGACTGCTGGGCGGGAGCAGTCTCAGCCTACTAAAGCTCCTCGCAGCTTAAAGTGCTGCAAATTAGAGCGTCGCCATTCGGGCTCATCCACAATCGAGAGGGACCTGGGTGGCGGTCGCTGTCTAGCCAGTTAGAGATATGCAAGATCTGAGAACTGTTTTATCTCTAATATAGCTTGGAAGAAGAAGCCCTGACGCTGAGGCTGCAGGCTTCTGAGGGTGGTCCCCTCCGGGGTAGGGACGGTTTTGAGAAATCGAGACCCTCCTCTCTCTGAGGAGGGTCGCAACGCTGCCAGTTCGGTTCTCCTGCCGGTTCACCGTTTCAGGACACCGAGGTGTCAGCGTCCCCAAACGATCCTCCGAGGAGGGTCGTAGAGCAGTCAGTTCGGTTTCCCGGCCGGTTCGCCGTTTCAGGGCACCGAGGTGCCTGCTCTTTCCAACGATCCTCCGAGGAGGGTCGTTGGAGCTAAGATAGTTAAGAGGTAGGCAAGATCTGAGGACTGTCGTTATCTCTAATGAAACTTAGAAGAGAAGTCCTGACGCTGAGGCTATCAGGCTTCTGAGGGTTCCTCCGGGGCAGGAACGATTTTGAGAAATCGTTTCTCCCCGGCGCCCTCTGGGGTGCGACTCTCTGAGGAGGGTCGCAGCGCTGCCAGTTCGGTTGTTCCCTGCCGGTCCTCCGTTCAGGGCACCGAGGTGTCAGCGTCCCCAAACGATCCTCCGAGGAGGGTCGTAGAGCAGTCAGTTCGGTTTCCCTGCCGGTTCGCCGTTTCAGGGCACCGAGGTGCCTGCTCTTTCCAACGATCCTCCGAGGAGGGTCGTTGGAGTTAAGATAGTTAGAGGTAGGCAAGATCTGAGGACTGTCGTTATCTCTAATAAAACTTAGACAAGAAGTCCTGACGCTGAGGCTATCAGGCTTCTGAAGGTTCCTCCGGGGCAGGGACGGTTTTGAGAAATCGCTTCTCCTCTGCGACCTCTGGGGTGCGACTCTTTGAGGAGGGTCGCAGCGCTGCCAGTTCGGTTGTTCCCTGCCGGTCCTCCGTTCAGGGCACCGAGGTGTCAGCGTCCCCAAACGATCCTCCGAGGAGGGTCGTAGAACGGTCAGTTCGGTTGTTCCCTGCCGGTTCGCCGCTTCAGGGCACTGAAGTGACTGTTCAACCAAATCCAGAGGCCAGTCTCGAGAGACTGGTGCCCTTAGCAGAATTTCTGGCAGCGTGGAAACTACTGCCACATATTTCTCAGTGGGTCCTGCACACTATAGAAAAGGGTTCAGAATTCAGTTCGGTTCTCGTCCGCCCAGATTTCTAGGGGTCCTCCCCACAGTGTTGGACCTCGAGCAGGCTCTGGTTATGGAGCAGGAAGTGCTGACACTTTTGCAAAAAGGAGCTATAGAAGGGGTTCCTCCTCCCAGCAGACAGTCACGGTTTTACAGCCGCTTCTTCATTGTTCCGAATGAGGATGAGGGGTTGCGTCCTATTCTAGACCTGCGTCAATTAAACGGCAGGTTTCAGAATCTCATGTTCATAGTATGCTTACGCTAATATGATTGTGTCACAGATTCAGCCCGAGGACTGGTCTGTCACAATAGACGTGAAGGACGCTTATCTATCCATCCTCATCACAGGAGGTTCCTGAGGTTTGCTTTCGGGGGCGAAGCATACCAATATCGGGTTCTTCCGTTCGGCCTAGGTTTATCACCCCACACCTTTACAATATGCGTGGATGCAGCTCTGGCTCCTCTGAGACTCCAGCGCATTTGCGTATTATACTATCGACGATTGGTTGATCCTAGCTCAATTTGAGCAGATAGCAGTTCGGCATCGAGATGTCGTTCTGTCTCATTTAAGATGTTGGGGTTGCGACTCAACGCCAAGAAGAGTGTGCTCCTCGCAGCTCAGAGGACCTCTTTTCCAGGTGTTATAAATGATTCGCCGTAAATGGGGTAAAACTAGGGCAGTCACTCACTGTGGAACAGTTTCAGACTGTTGGGTCTTGTGGCAGCTGCGTCCAACGTAATTACTTTTGGCCTTCTGTACATGAGACCCCTGCAGTGGTGGCTCAGGACCAAGGGGTTTTCTCCGAGGGGAAATCCGTTTTCGCATGATCAAGGTCACGCGGCTATGCCTACGTGCCTCGGTCATGTGAAAGAACCTTGGTTTCTCGCCCAGGCCCAGTGTCGGGGGCTTCTTGTTGACGCTTATGCTATCGACGGATGCTTCCCTCACAAGTGGGGGGTGATCATGAGTGGTCACTCGGCGAAGGGTCTTTGGCAGGACCATCTCCTTTTGGCACATAATTGTCTAGAAGTGATGGCGGTATTCCGAGAATCTCAATACTTCCTGTCAGAACCGAGAGGTCACCATGTGCCTGTCCTTCCGGACAACACACTGATGGTCTCGTATATCAGAGCAGATATCCTGTTGAGGCAGGGGCTGAGGAATGGAGACTTCACCCCGAGGTGGTGGAGCTTCTTTGGGAGAACTTTGGTTAAAACTTTGCCTTTGTGGTTATCCCTGACGCATCCAGCTCCGCTTGGACTGGATGTGATGTATTAGGTGTGGTCGAGGCTACACCTGTACGCATTTCCCGATATCTCTGCTCCCGGGAGTTACCCTCATCTGGAGTCATGGATACTGTGGGCTCGGCCTCTGAGGGGGCCCAGCTCATAGATTCAGGTCTCTCGACTGAGGTCGTGGAGACCTTACTCCAGTCTAGAGCTCCCTCCACGAGAAGACTGAAAATTGAAATGTAAACTGTTCTCTGCCTGGTGTGCAGAACACCTTCTGAATCTTGCTATCTGCCCTATGGTACAGTACTTGATTTCTGCAATGTATGTTTCTTTGCTGGGTTATCTCTGAGGAGAGATCCTTATTTCATCTTCTCCGTGGTACATGAGGCTGAGGCCTGCATGTACTTGGATTTGCACCTGGTATGGTGGTAGTCTTTCTTCACCCTAGGCCGGGTTGTATTCCTAGGTCCCTACTCAATTTGCGGGTCATTTGTGCTGCAGGCCTTCTGTCCTCCACCTTAATCAGGAAAAGCTAAAGACAGATATTGAGCAAGCGAGTAGTTGAGGCTATCTCACTTGCTTATGTAGCGGCTGGACAGCCTTCACCTTTGGCTGTCCGGGCCCACTCTACTAGGAGTATGGCTTTAAATTCAGGAGTTTCTCTCCACGACATCTGTAATGCGGCAGGATGTCCTGTCCGCATACAGTTGTCTATTTTTTATGACTTGGACCTAGACTCCACTCCAGGGTCTAGGGGGCTTGTTTCTAGTGTGCGCATGGTCTTCATACAGTACAGGCATTTGTCATATGGCGTCGTGGGTATAGGGTTCCCACCGCGTCTCAACGCAGCTCGAGTTCCCTTGAAAGGGAACGTCTCAGGTTACGTATGTAACCCTGGTTCCCTGAGAGGGAACGAGACGCTGCGTTGCCTTGCCATACTCCCTGCATACCTGTGATCATCTTGCTTCAGGCTTTTTCAAAGCTAGTGTTCTCTGATCGCGGGAGTGCTTTATAGCTTCCTGGTCGGTGACGTCACCCGCCCATGACGTCTCCCGTTTCCATTGGACTGATTTTAGATGTGCTTCACGACGCAATCACGCAAGGCGTTCCCACCGCGTCTCAACGCAGCGTCTCGTTCCCTCTCAGGGAACCAGGGTTACATACGTAACCTGAGACGTTTGCGTATTGTTAGAACACATAGTTCGTTAGTGTAGTGCAGGGTTCCTCAATTAGTTTTTACCAAGGGCCAAATTCTGTCGACAATAGCCAAGGGCCACAATGTTATGGCCTCAATGTTTGCTCTGCTATTATTGTTGTTGTTTTGTTAAAAGAGTCACAAATCACAATATAATTATTCGGACATAAAGTTTATTTATTATTTTCTTTTTCTCATTAGTCTGTTTTATTCAAGCAATTATGAGCATTTTTCAGATACAGAAAACCAAAGAACTTTGCATGGTGGATATTAAAAACAAATGAACAAACAACAACTCTGGATCTCCATGTCTGCATGGGAGTCCTGCACTGATCCTGCTCATCACCACACTGGATCTCTTCTCATCAACTTCCCCAATAGCAGATTCAATTATTAGACCTATCAGCATTAATATTTTATTGTTCTTACTTGGATCAAACTAAAAGTATTAACTGGCATGAACTCACCATTCAATGAAAGAAGTGACAGCGAGAGGCAGCCTGTTTTTGTTAGTTTTAGTCACGTTCATACTCTTTTTTTTAGTCTAGTCAAGATTTGGTCGACGAAAACTGATGACTTTTAGTCTAGTTTTAGTAATTGAAAATTGCATTTTAGTCTCTTTTAAGTAAGGCAACCCAGTCAATATAGTATTTCAAACAAGGTTATCTTATTATATTTAGGGCTGTAACGGTGGCCGTCTTTTTACCACCTCGGTGGGTTGTTTAAAAAAAAAAAATTTCGATCTCTTTTCTGATATCTTCATGTTTTCTACTTGATGTAATGGTCTTAAGAGCGAATTTTATCCTCCACAGGGGCGAGCCATTTAGGCTATGTTTTATATTGCGCTGCTAGAGAAAGTGAAACTAAAAATAACCCGCGTGTGTCAAAAACGCGCTTTAGCCTAACTTACAACTAAACTTGCAGCATTTACGTTGCTTCTCGTCTCGTTTTCGTCAGGCGATAAAGGTTAGTTGACGAAGATATTTCGTCATAATTTTTGTTGACGAAAGCAACACTAGGCTGAAGCAATAGCTCTGATGAAATGGCGTTTGATATTATCAGCAGCACGATCTGCGTGCATAACAAACGCGTTGGCTTTGCGTTGTGGTGGTCAGGCAACATAAAACAAAATTGTTCAGTCCATTCAGATTTGAATTGTCTATTTTCTGTGTCCACTTTTCTTTTCTTAACACTTGGCATATTTTCGTTGTGCGCGAATGCTGTCAGATACTGCGCGTTTGAATTTTAATGCCAGTGATGTGCTTACGCTGATGTTACCATGACAATCTTGAAATAAGCGCGGGCCAAACATTTTCCTCCCACAGGGCCGGATTTGGCCAACGGCCTATTGAGGAACCCTGGTGTATTGCATGTGTTTTTCTTACATGCACAAGGGATTCAGTTAGATCTTGTATCCAATGCATATCTGAAACAAGTGCATATCTTGTATGTTATTCTTCACTGTACAGCGGATTAAGTTACATCGTGCATGCAATTCTAAAGAACATATTTTATGTTATCGCGTTAATGCACAACTAAATAAAACATATATTGTATACAATGCAATGCAACAGCAAACATTGCAATTGTATTGTCTTGTAAGCAGTGCAATGAAACAAACCATATATTCTGGTTTATTCTTTAATGCACAATAGAATAAGTTATTTTTTTGTATGCAATAAGTAATATGTCCTGTTTCATTGCAGTGCTTACAACTAACATTCCATTGTGCATTGAAGACATGAACATATGAATACATAGCATGTTGTGTTGCTTTGCATTGCACACACAATCTATCTTAAAAAGATATGCATTGAAAAATAACCAAAGATATGCACTTGTTTCAATGCAATGCATAAAATATCTTTCTTATTCAGTTGTGCATTGAAGAGATAAGGCATAACGTCTCGGTTACGGATGTAACCCTCGTTCCCTGAGTAGGGAACGGAGACGTTACGTCGAATGACGACGAATGGGGTTCGCTTAGAAGCCTATCCTCTTCGAATATTAATAAAACGAGCCAATGGCAAGCAAATGCCATGGGTCTGCTGAATTTGCATAGCGTAACTCCGCCCCACAGTGTGGGTATATAAGGAAGTGAGCCGGCAACATGCAGATATGTTTCTTCGCTGAAGGAGCCAAGCTGAACTCAGGCTGTTCCAGCGGTACAGCGGAAGTGGCAGGAAGACGTAACGTCTCCGTTCCCTACTCAGGGAACGAGGGTTACATCCGTAACCGAGACGTTCCCTTTCGTTGTCACTTCGAGTTACGTCGAATGACGACGAATGGGGTTCCCAGTCCAATCACGCCACCTCGGCTGTCTTCCAGTGCCCTGCGTAAGTCTGAGCTCCCTGTCGTGAGACTAGCACGGACGAAGGACTCCTACTTAACACAGGAATACCAAGGTACACTGGGAAGCATATCACAGTGGAATATGCAATCAGTGCCCGCCCGAAGGGGGGGGACTTAAGAAAACACATATGACCCGGAGGGGGGAGCATACGGAGAACACTGGGGTGTCCAGCCCGTAGGGTGGAGTATTTCAACCCCAGGGGTGGCAGACTGGCTTGCCAAGGGAAAGACACATGCTCGAAGGAGGCTTACAGTGGAAATACACACGTGGGGGTCGCCCAGCGGGGGAACCATGCACATGGTGGCACCTAGCCAACGCGAAAGCTGCCGGAGGCATAACTCTGGCGTTGACGTCAACAGCGCTGGAGGAACTCAGGGCTTATCAGGCTCACCTGAGGAGAATATCCCACGTATCCAGTCCGTGGAGTGGAATGGCGAGCAAGCGAAGACACCTGAGCGGGTCCTAGCACCGGCTGGTTGAAGCGAGTACTCGGGAGGACACTGGCTCCACTCGGAGATTGTAGAATCTGGCGAATGTGTTGGGTGTCGCCCAGCCTGCAGCTCTGCAGATGTCTGTTAGCGAGGCGCCATGCGCTAGAGCCCAAGAGGAGGCCACACTCCGGGTGGAGTGGGCCGTCACACCAAGGGGGCACGGTCGACCTTGCTGCTGGTAAGCCAAAGCAATGGCGTCCACTATCCAGTGAGACAACCTTTGCTTGGAGAGAGCCCTTCCCTTCAGCTTCCCACCATAACAGACAAAGAGCTGGTCTGAGGTCCTGAAACATTGCGTTCTGTCTACGTAAGCACGGAGGGCGCGTACTGGACAGAGCAATGCCAAGGCTGGGTCTGCCTCCTCCAGGGGCAGCGCTTGCAGGTTCACCACCTGGTCCCGGAAGGGAGTGGTGGGAACCTTGGGCACATATCCAGGCCGGGGTCTCAGGATCACGTGAGAAAAGGCCGGCCCGAATTCCAGGCACGCTTCGTCTACAGAAAATGCGTGCAGGTCCCCTACCCTCTTGATGGAGGCCAGAGCAACCAGGAGCGCTGTCTTAATTGACAGGAACTTAAGCTCCACTGATTGCAGAGGCTCAAAGGGAGCACTCTGCAGGGCAGTTAGTACCACTGAGAGGTCCCAAGAGGGAACGAGAGGAGGGCGAGGAGGCTGTAGTCTCCTCGCTCCTCTCAGGAACCTGATGACCAGGTCGTGCTTTCCCACGGACTTACCATCAACTGCGTCGTGATGTGCGGCGATAGCGGCAACATATACTTTCAGGGTGGAGGGAGACAGCCTTCGCTCCAACCCATCCTGCAGGAAGGAAAGCACGACACTGATCGGGCATGATCTGGGGTCTTCTGAGTGAGAAGAGCACCAAGAGACGAAGAGGTTCCACTTCAACGCGTAGGCATGTCTAGTGGACGACGCTCTAGCGGAAGTGATGGTAGCCACCACCGCTGGTGGTAGGGTACTCAAACCTGCCTCGTCCCGTCCAGGAGCCACACGTTGAGGTTTCAGAGATCGGGACGAGGGTGCCAAAGGGTGCCCCGTCCCTGAGAAAGGAGGCCCTTCCTCAGAGGAATTGGCCAGGGAGGTGCTGTCGCGAGGAGTACAAGTTCGGAGAACCAGGTTCGGGTGGGCCAGTGCGGCGCAACCAATATGACCTGCTCCTCGTCCTCCCTGATCTTGCACAGGGTCTGTGCAAGAAGGCTCACTGGGGGAAACGCATACTTGCGGAGGCCCCGGGGCCAGCTGTGCGCCAGAGCGTCCGTGCCGAGCGTGCCCTCGGTCAGGGAGTAAAACTGGGCGCAGTGGGACGAGTCGTGGGAGGCAAACAGGTCTACCTGTGCGTCCCCGAACTGATCCCAAATCAGCTGGACCGCCTGGGGATGGAGTCTCCATTCTCCAGGAAGAGGCTGAAGCCGTGAGAGCTCGTCGGCTGCACAGTTCAGGTCTCCCGGAATATTAATGGCTCGAAGCGACCTCAGATGCTTCTGACTCCATAAGAGGAGGTGGCGGGCGAGTTGCGACATACGGCGGGAGCGTAGACCACCTTGTCGGTTGATGTACGCTACTGTCGCGGTATTGTCTGATCGGACTAGTACGTGCTGGTTCTTGAGCAGCGCCCGGAAGCGGTGCAGAGCGAGACGTACTGCCAGCAACTCGAGGCAATTGACATGCCATAGGCGGTGGGGTCCTGTCCAGGAGCCCGCGGCAGCATGTCCATTGCACATGGCACCCCAGCCCGTGGAGGAGGCATCCGTTGACACAACAACATGCCTGGAAACTCGTTCTAAGGGCACTCCGGCCCGTAGAAAGCTGAGGTTCGTCCACGGGGAGAAGGTCTGACGGCAGGTCGGAGTAACTGGTACTCGGAGCTTGCCCTGGTGCCATGCCCACCTCGGGACTCGATCGTGAAGCCAGTGCTGAAGCGGTCTCATATGAAGCAATCCGAGCGGCGTTACCGCGGCTGCAGATGCCATATGCCCCAGGAGCCTCTGAAAAAGTTTCAGTGGAACCGCACTCTTGCTCTGGATTTGTCTCAGGCAAGTCAGCAGTGACTGCGCGCGCTCGCTCGTAAGCTGCGCGCACATGGCGACCGAGTCGATTTCCATACCGAGAAAAGAGATCCTCTGCACGGGGCAAAGTTTGCTCTTCTCCCAGTTGACCCGAAGGCCCAGACGGGCTAGGTGCCGGAGCACTAGGTCCCTGTGTTCGCAAACCTGGTCCCGAGAGTGAGCTAGGATTAGCCAGTCGTCGAGATAATTCAGGATGCGAACCCCGTGTTGCCGTAGCGGCACAAGGGCTGCCTCGACGACCTTCGTGAAGACGCGAGGAGACAGGGCCAGCCCGAATGGGAGAACCGCGTACTGGTATGCCTGCCCCTCGAAAGCAAACCGTAGGAACGGTCTGTGTCGAGGAAGAATGGAGACATGAAAGTAGGCGTCCTTCAGGTCGATCGCTGCAAACCAATCCTGTGGCTGCACACATTCGAAAATGCGCTTGGCCGTGAGCATCTTGAACGGAAGCCTGTGAAGGGAACGGTTCAAGACGCGCAGATCCAGGATTGGCCGTAACCCACCGGTTTTCTTGGGGACAATGAAGTAGGGGCTGTAGAAGCCGGACCTCATTGCGGCTGGAGGGACGGTCTCGATCGCACCCTTCGCCAGCAGGGTGGCGACCTCCGCTCTCATGACAGGGGCATTGCCACCGACCATAGTGAAGCGGACTCCCCTGAAGCGGGGAGGAGACCGCGCGAATTGAATCGCATAGCCGAGCCTGATGGTTCGCGCGAGCCAGCGGGACAGGTTGGGAAGCTCTAACCAGGCTCCCAAGGACTGTGCCAGCGGGGTCATGCGAACGACAGACGTCCCCCCGGGGGTGCAGCGAAGCGGCATGACCGGCCCGGACGTGGGTGGCATAGCGGCCCGGTGTGGGGGCACGGTCATTAGCCGCGTCCTGCCAGAGGAGGCCAGGGAAGGACCAGCGTTCCACGGGGGCGTGCTCTGGCAGGGGTCTGGCGACAGAAGGGGATGAGAGCGGCGGGGCCCGTGGGCGGCGCGCACTGTCATTCCCTTCTGGGGGCTCAGAGATGGGGATATCAGTTCTTTCTTTAACCACATTAGGGTGCTGCCCACCCGTGGGTGAGCAGCGGGGAGTGGAGAACAAAAGATTCTCCCCCGGCCCTCCACCGGGGGAAGGAGTGGTCCTGCTACCATCTCCTGAGAAAAACTGACAGCCATCTCTGAGCAGCCAGTCTCAGGAGCGCCGCTTGGCCTGGCGTTTAGCGGGGCGCGGGGCTGGAGAGGGCTGGGGCGCCTGCCTGCGGCGTCCTCCACGACGCGGCCCGGGTGAAGGCTGCTGCTGGGGCCGTGCGGGAGGGGCGGGAGCCGCGGGAGGGCGCCCTCGGCGGCGAGCAGGCTGAGGCGTCTGAACCGACGGCTGGGTGGAGGCAGCAGCGGGCCGTCGGGGCAGAATATGACGGATAGCCTCAGTCTGCTTCTGGGCGGTTGAAAACTGTTGGGCAAAATCTTCAACCGCTCCGCCGAAGAGGCCAGCCTGGGATATGTGGGCGTCAAGCAGACGAGTCCGCTCAGCGTCCCTCATATCGGCCAGGTTGAGCCAGAGGTGTCTCTCCTGGACCACACTAGTGGACATCACCTGGCCCAGGGAGCGTGCGGTCACTTTCGTCGCCCGGAGAGCGAGGTCAGTGGCGGCACGCAGCTCATTGAAGAGCCCTGGGTCAGTCCTCCCCTCGTGCATGTCCCTGAGCATCTGGGCCTGGTAGACCTGCAGAGTGGCCATGGCATGCAAAGAGGCGGCTGCCTGCCCCGCAGCTCTATAGGTCTTCGCCACCAGGGTCGACGAAAACCTACAGGCCTTGGAGGGGTGCTTAGGATCACCACGGGAAGAAGCACTCTGTGGACACAGTTGCATCGCAACAGAGCGTTCAACCATAGGTACCCCAGTGTACCCGTAAACAGCCGCCTGATCGAGAGGAGGAAAGGCGGAGGAGGTCGCCGAGCGATCACGGGAAGACAAGGGTGTCTTCCAGGACCTCGAGACCTCCTCATGCACATCCGGGAAGAAAGGCATTGGGGTTGGACGCCGACGTGAATCGGCGGCCGCCCCCAAAAACCAATCGTCCAGACGCGAGCGCTCGGGGCAGGGTGGCGGATTGCACTCTAACCCGATGCTCGCGGCTGCCCGGGAAAGCATGGCCGTCAGCTCGGGATCAGGATCGGGCAATGTTGACGCGCCCGGAGGCGGCAGCACAGCCGACCCCTCATCTCCCGAGGACTCCTGCCCACCTTGTGATGCTGTGATCGACATAGCATCGTCATTAGGAGCGCCAGACGGCGCACTCGGTCCGCCGCCGACCGTTGACCGGGACTGATCGAGCGCATCATCTGGTCGGCTCGCGGGTTGCGGCACTTGAGAGGGGGATGTGGCCCGAGGACGAATCGTCGGTTGTTGTTGCCACACCGTCACCCTCAGGTCACCCTGGCCACCAGCCGAAGTACCAGCTCTATTTGCACTAGAGCTGGTAGATCGGGGTGTGGATGAGGGGACTCTCACTCTTTCGAGATCACTGAGTCTCGACCGTAGTGTCGCGATGGTCATGTTTCCGCAATGAAAACATGAGTCATCCACAAGCGCTGCTTTGGCGTGCTCTAAGCCCAAACACGCAAAACAGCGATTGTGCCCATCTAAATCAGACAGCCAGTGACCACAACCAGAAGGGCACGGGCGATGCATCTTTAAAAAGACGTGCCACGCGCTTTGCTCTTTTAGAGAGAAGGAAGATCCCCGCAGATGCTGAAGCGACCAGGGAGAGAACACACACACACTGGCAGATCACTGCTCAGATCGCAGGGAATGTGCACTCGCTGGAACTCGCTGTCACACCAACACCTGGAGGGAAGCTCGTCTCGAAGAGGAATAAAGAGATGATACTCAGGATGGCTTGTGGAGTGAAGGATAAACTTGGCTCCGAAAGCGAAAACATATCTGCATGTTGCCGGCTCACTTCCTTATATACCCACACTGTGGGGCGGAGTTACGCTATGCAAATTCAGCAGACCCATGGCATTTGCTTGCCATTGGCTCGTTTTATTAATATTCGAAGAGGATAGGCTTCTAAGCGAACCCCATTCGTCGTCATTCGACGTAACTCGAAGTGACAACGAAAGGGAACATCTATGACGTGCGTTGCATTGCAATGTGAATACATAGCATGTTGTGATGCTTTGCATTGCACAAACGAACTATCTTTAAAAGATATGCATTGAAAAATAACCAAAGATATGCACTTGTTTCAATGCAATGCATAAAATATCTTTCTTATTCAGTTGTGCATTGAAGAGATAAGGCATAACATCTATGACGTGCGTTGCATTGCAATGTGAACATATAGCATGTTGTGTTGCTTTGCATTGCATTGCACACACAATCTATCTTAAAAAGATATGCATTGAAAAATAACATCAAAGATATGCACTTGTTTCAATGCATTGCATAAAATATCTTTCTTATTCAGTTGTGCATTGAAGAGATGGCATAACATCTATAACGTGCGTTGCATTGCAATGTGAACACATAGCATGTTGTGTTGCTTTGCATTGCATTGCACACACAATCTATCTTAAAAAGATATGCATTGAAAAATAACATCAAAGATATGCACTTGTTTCAATGCATTGCATAAAATATCTTTCTTATTCAGTTATGCATTGAAGAGATAAGGCATAACATCTATAACGTGCGTTGCATTGCAATGTGAACATATAGCATGTTGTGTTGCTTTGCATTGCATTGCACACACAATCTATCTTAAAAAGATATGCATTGAAAAATAACATCAAAGATATGCACTTGTTTCAATGCATTGCATAAAATATCTTTCTTATTCAGTTGTGCATTGAAGAGATAAGGCATAACATCTATGAAGTGCGTTGCATTGCAATGTGAACACATAGCATGTTGTGATGCTTTGCATTGCACAAACAAACTATCTTAAAAAGATATGCATTGAAAAATAACATCAAAGATATGCACTTGTTTCAATGCATTGCATAAAATATCTTTCTTATTCAGTTGTGCATTGAAGAGATAAGGCATAACATCTATGAAGTGCGTTGCATTGCAATGGGAACACATAGCATGTTGTGTTGCTTTGCATTGCATTGCACAAACGAACTATCTTTAAAAAATATGCATTGAAAAATAACATCAAAGATATGCACTTGTTCAATGCATTGCATAAAATATCTTTCCTATTCAGTTGTGCATTGAAGAGATAAGGCATAACATCTATGACGTGCGTTGCATTGCAATGTGAACACATAGCATGTGTTGATGCTTTGCATTGCACAAACGAACTATCTTTAAAAAATATGCATTGAAAAATAACATCAAAGATATGCACTTGTTTCAGTGCATTGCATTAAATATCTTTCTTATTCAGTTGTGCATTGAAAAAGATAAGGCATAACATCTATGACGTGCGCTGCATTGCAATGTGAACACATAGCATGTTGTGTTGCTTTGCATTGCATTGCACACACGATCTATCTTAAAAATATATGCATTGAAAAATAGCATCAAAGATATGCACTTGTTTCAATGCATTGCATAAAATATCTTTCTTATTGAGTTATGCATTGAAGAGATAAGGCATAACATCTATGACGTGCGTTGCATTGCAATGTGAACACATAGCATGTTGTGTTGCTTTGCATTGCATTGCACAAACGAACTATCTTAAAAAAATATGCATTGAAAAATAACATCAAAGATATGCACTTGTTCAATGCATTGCATAAAATATCTTTCCTATTCAGTTGTGCATTGAAGAGATAAGGCATAACATCTATGACGTGCGTTGCATTGCAATGTGAACACATAGCATGTGTTGATGCTTTGCATTGCACAAACGAACTATCTTAAAAAGATATGCATTGAAAAATAACATCAAAGATATGCACTTGTTTCAATGCATTGCATTAAATATCTTTCTTATTCAGTTGTGCATTGAAGAGATAAGGCATAACATCTATGACGTGCGCTGCATTGCAATGTGAACACATAGCATGTTGTGTTGCTTTGCATTGCATTGCACAAACGATCTATCTTAAAAATATATGCATTGAAAAATAGCATCAAAGATATGCACTTGTTTCAATGCATTGCATAAAATATCTTTCTTATTAAGTTATGCATTGAAGAGATAAGGCATAACATCTATGACGTGCGTTGCATTGCAATGTGAACAAATAGCATGTTGTGTTGCTTTGCATTGCACAAACGATCTACCTTAAAAAGATATGCATTGAAAAATAACCAAAGATATGCACTTGTTTCAATGCAATGCTTAAAATATATTTCTTATTCAGTTGTGCATTGAAGAGATAAGGCATAACATCTATAACGTGCGTTGCATTGCAATGTGAACACATAGCATGTTGTGATGCTTTGCATTGCACAAACGAACTATCTTAAAAAGATATGCATTGAAAAATAACATCAAAGATATGCACTTGTTACAATGCATTGCATTAAATATCTTTCTTATTCAGTTGTGCATTGAAGAGATAAGGCATAACATCTATGTCGTGCGCTGCATTGCAATGTGAACACATAGCATGTTGTGTTGCTTTGCATTGCATTGCACACACAATCTATCTTAAAAATATATGCATTGAAAAATAGCATCAAAGATATGCACTTGTTACAATGCATTGCATTAAGTATCTTTCCTATTCAGTTGTGCATTGAAGAGATAAGGCATAACATCTATGATGTGCGATGCATTGCAATGTGAACACATAGCATGTTGTGTTGCTTTGCATTGCACAAACGATCTACCTTAAAAAGATATGCATTGAAAAATAACCAAAGATATCCACTTGTATCAATGCAATGCATAAAATATCCGTCTTATTCAGTTGTGCATTGAAGAGATAAGGCATGACATCTATAACGTGCGTTGCATTGCAATGTGAACACATAGCATATTGTGTTGCTTTGCATTGCACAAACAATCTATCTTAAAAAGATATGCATTGAAAAATAACATCAAATATATGCACTTGTTACAATGCATTGCATAAAATATCTTTCTTATTCAGTTGTGCATTGAAGAGAAAGGCATAACATCTATGAAGTGCGTTTCATTGCAATGTGAACACATAGCATGTTGTGATGCTTTGCATTGCACAAACGAACTATCTTAAAAAGATATGCATTGAATAATAACCAAAGATATGCACTTGTTTCAATGCAATACATAAAATTTCTTTCTTATTCAGTTGTGCATTGAAGAGATAAGGCATAACATCTATAACGTGCGTTGGATTGCAATGTGAACACAAAGCATGTTGTGTTGCTTTGCATTGCACAAACGATCTATCTTAAAAAGATATGCATTGAAAAATAACATCAATTCTATGCACTTGTTTCAATGCATTGTATAAAATATTTCTCTAATTCAGTTGTGCATTGAAGAGATAAGGCATAACATCTATGACGTGCGTTGCATTGCAATGTGAACACATAGCATGTTGTGTTGCTTTTCATTGCACAAACAACCTATCTTAAAAAGATATGCATTGAAAAATAGCATCAAAGATATGCACTTGTTTCAATGCATTGCATAAAATATCTTTCCTATTCAGTTGTCCATTGAAGAGATAAGGCATAACATCTATGATGTGCAATGCATTGCAATGTGAACACATAGCATGTTGTGTTGCTTTGCATTGCACAAACGATCTACCTTAAAAAGATATGCATTGAAAAATAACCAAAGATATGCACTTGTATCAATGCAATGCATAAAATATCTGTCTTATTCAGTTGTGCATTGAAGAGATAAGGCATAACATCTATAACATGCGTTGCATTGCAATGTTGTGTTGCTTGGCATTGCACAAACTATCTATCTTAAAAAGATATGCATTGAAAAAAACATCAAATATATGCACTTGTTTCAATGCATTGCATAAAATATATTTCTTATTCAGTTGTGCATTGAAGAGATAAGTCATAACATCTATGACAGGCGTTGCATTGCAATGTGAACACATAGCATGTTGTGATGCTTTGCATTGCACAAACGAACTATCTTAAAAAGATATGCATTGAAAAATAACAACAAATATATGCACTTGTTACAATGCATTGCATAAAATATCTTTCTTATTCAGTTGTGCATTGAAGAGATAAGGCATAACATCTATGACGTGCGTTGCATTGCAATGTGAACACATAGCATGTTGTGTTGCTTTGCATTGCACAAACGATCTATCTTAAAAAGATATACATTGAAAAATAACCAAAGATATGCACTTGTTTCAATGCAATGCATAAAATATCTTTCTTATTAGTTGTGCATTGAAGAGATAAGGCATAACATCTATAACGTGCGTTGCATTGCAATGTTGTGTTGCTTTGCATTGCACAAACTATCTATCTTAAAAAGATATACATTGAAAAATAACATCAAATATATGCACTTGTTTCAATGCATTGCATAAAATATCTTTCTTATTCAGTTGTGCATTGAAGAGATGTCATAACATTTATGACGTGCGTTGCATTGCAATGTGAACACATAGCATGTTGTGATGCTTTGCATTGCACAAACGAACTATCTTAAAAAGATGTGCATTGAAAAATAACATCAAAGATATGCACTTGTTTCAATGCATTGCATAAAATATCTTTCTTATTCAGTTATGCATTGAAGAGATAAGGCATAACATCTATGACGTGCGTTGCATTGCAATGTGAACATATAGCATGTTGTGTTGCTTTGCATTGCATTGCACACACAATTTATCTTAAAAAGATATGCATTGAAAAATAACATCAAAGATATGCACTTGTTTCAATGCATTGCTTAAAATATCTTTCTTATTCAGTTGTGCATTGAAGAGATAAGGCATAACATCTATGAAGTGCGTTGCATTGCAATGTGAACACATAGCATGTTGTGATGCTTTGCATTGCACAAACGAACTATCTTAAAAAGATATGCATGGAAAAATAACATCAAAGATATGCACTTGTTTCAAAGCATTGCATAAAATATCTTTCTTATTCAGTTGTGCATTGAAGAGATAAGGCATAACATCTATGAAGTGCGTTGCATTGCAATGGGAACACATAGCATGTTGTGTTGCTTTGCATTGCATTGCACAAACGAACTATCTTAAAAAAATATGCATTGAAAAATAACATCAAAGATATGCACTTGTTCAATGCATTGCATAAAATATCTTTCATTCAGTTGTGCATTGAAGAGATAAGGCATAACATCTATGACGTGCGTTGCATTGCAATGTGAACACATAGCATGTGTTGATGCTTTGCATTGCACAAACGAACTATCTTAAAAAGATATGCATTGAAAAATAACATCAAAGATATGCACTTGTTTCAGTGCATTGCATTAAATATCTTTCTTATTCAGTTGTGCATTGAAGAGATAAGGCATAACATCTATGACGTGCGCTGCATTGCAATGTGAACACATAGCATGTTGTGTTGCTTTGCATTGCATTGCACACTCGATCTATCTTAAAAATATATGCATTGAAAAATAGCATCAAAAATATGCACTTGTTTCAATGCATTGCATAAAATATCTTTCTTATTAAGTTATGCATTGAAGAGATAAGGCATAACATCTATGACGTGCGTTGCATTGCAATGTGAACAAATAGCATGTTGTGTTGCTTTGCATTGCACAAACGATCTAACTTAAAAAGATATGCATTGAAAAATAACCAAAGATATGCACTTGTTTCAATGCAATGCGTAAAATATATTTCTTATTCAGTTGTGCATTGAAGAGATAAGGCATAACATCTATAACGTGCGTTGCATTGCAATGTGAACACATAGTATGTTGTGTTGCTTTGCATTGCACAAACGATCTACCTTAAAAAGATATGCATTGTGTTACGGCCAGCTCGTTTCGGCCGTACATAAAGTATACAAGTACACTGAGAATGACTTGCAAGATTTTATTGGTCTTCAAAAATACCAGTAACTTAATATAACAAAGTCTAGGGTTCAAAATCAAAGGGGTAAATCATAATCCAGATGGGGAGGAGAAAAAGGTTGGTATGGGTTGTAAACAAATAAAGGTAAGCAAAACAAATGACTTCTCCAGAGGCCGTCAATCCCCTGGACGAAGTGAAGAGAAGTGTTGGAGTCCAGTGTTTTATCCTCTTCATAATTAAGGTGAACAGGTAACAGGGGTGTGCGATCTCCCACGCTCTCCAAGAAGAACACCGCCACCCGCAGGCGAGCAAGTAGAACGCAGGGTCGTAACACCTCCCTCCTAAAAAGAAAGATTCGGCAACGAATCTAAAATGACAAAGAAAAAGACAGTTAAACACTACCCAGAACGAACACAATAAAAGTTCTGATGGTCCAAAGGAACGTCATCCTCTCTTCATTCTTCAACACCTCTGGGCCCTAGAGATGCGAAGAAAAGGAACAAACAACGCAGAAATGATGTTACGCTCTGGAAAGTGTGTCAGCGATGACGTTATCTTTTCCTTTCCTAAGATTAGCCTTTGCTAAACGAGGAAACAGTTCTTTAATCTGGTTGAGATACTCAGACCAGGAGGAACTATACCGCACGATGTCATCAAGATATGCCTCACATCCTGACATTCCATACAGTATACGGTTGACTCGATAGGCGTTCTGTTTAACTGGACATGAGGATCCTACGTCAATATCATGTTCTATGACGGAAGTGCGACCAGGAACATCAAGGAAAAGAGAGGGAAATGACATCACCAACTCAGTGACATCACTCCTCTCTTTCTCGTTCAGATAAGAAAGATGAGAGGAGAGGTTAAGAAGAATCTCAGAGTTTTTAAGTCGTCCGTCGACCTTTTCCCGAGAAAGAAAACTCTCATCTTCATCAGCATTCTCTAAAGAATCCCCACTCGTGCTTCGAAAGAGAGGAGAAGATTCTGGAAAAGAGTCACAAGAGTTTACCACATTAACAGTAACAAAACGAACAGGAGCTATATACAATTTCAACAGGTTACTGTGACAGACTTGTACCTTTTTTCTCCGGTCAGGAGTATTCAACAAGTAATTGTTATCTGAAAGGCGTTTAGCTACACTGTAGGGGCCTGTAAATTTAGCCTGAAATGGGTTGGCAGGTAGAGGCAGCAAAGCCAGTACTTGATCACCCACCTGAAACTCTCTCAACTTAGCTTTTCTGTCAAGATGTTGTTGCATTTTTATTTGAGACTTACTCAACTTCTTTTTAGCGAGAGCTCGTGCCTCATACAACCTACGTCGGAATCCACTCACATAATCTGAAATGTTCTCAGAAGGTTTAAACGTTCGCCACTCCTCAGCTAACGCAGCCGTAGGTCCTCGCACTTCATGTCCGAACACCAATTCATTTGGGCTAAACCCAAGGCTTTCTTGGATTACCTCACGTATCGCTAATAACATCCACGGCAGACCTTCTTCCCAATCCGCATCGAGTTCCACACAATATGACCTCAAAAGGGACTTCAGGGTTTGATGAAACCTCTCAAGAACTCCTTGACTCTGTGGATGATAGGCACTAGAAATATTGTGGTGTACTCGAAGTTGACGCAGGGCTTTTGAGAACTGTTTTGACATAAAGTTCGAACCCTGATCGGATTGAATAACTTTGGGTATTCCAAAGGTTGACATAAAATTAGTGAGGGCCTTCAAGACAGATTTTGTAGTGATGGACCTTAACGGATAAGCTGCAGGATAACGAGTAGTCTGGCACATAACAGTTAGAAGGTATTGATGACCAGCCTTAGACCGGGGCAAAGGACCAACACAGTCAATTATCAAATGCTCGAAAGGAGTGGAAACGACGGAGATAGGCTGCAAAGGAGCAACAGGCACTTTTTGATTTGGCTTACCAGTGATCTGGCATGTATGACAAGATCGAATATGTTTGGCCACATCTCGTTTGACTTTAGGCCAATAGAACTGCCGCAAGACCCGATCGTACGTTTTACGAACTCCGGTATGACCAGCAAGTCCTTGATGAGCCAAATTCAACACAGAGTCTCTCACTGTAAAAGGAATCACAATCTGAGTTTTAGGTTCTAGAGAAACATCTTTATGCAGGACCACTGTCCGACAAAGCAGACCATCATCAAGAAAGTACGAAGAGGACAGAGCATCAGAACACTTAGACCCTGCTGCAGAGAATAAAGGTTTAAGAGTGTCATCGCTCTGTTGAGCTCGAATTAAATCCTCTCGAGAGATCTGTAACAAAGAAGTCAAAGAATAGTCATCAACATCAGAGAGATCCACATTGGGTTTTTCAAGAGTGGATAGAACCTCAGATGTTTCAGCAGATTCACTTTGCAGCACTGTTGAATCTTTCTGGTCAGAAGACAACGAAGGACAGGACTTCAGGTCTCTCTGCTCAGGACATTTAGACCCATCAGATCCTAGCTCACCTGAATTAACAGTATAAAAGAAAGTGTCATGCAGTGGAACTTCAACTTGATTTTCAGATAATGGTTTAGCCATTGATCGAGTAACTGCACAAGCTGGAAACAAATCAGGAAATTCTCTACAATTTTCAACATCAGATTTCCTAGGTGTACATGATATTATGGGCGGAGCTGCCACACCACTCCGTCCCCAAACATTCCCACCAGCTAAATCATTTCCCAGAATAAATGTAATCCCAGGGACTGGAAGTGCAGAACGAACGCCAACTACTACATCACCAGTTACAATAGCAGAGGAAAGATGGATTCGATGCAAAGGCACTTCAACAAACCCCATCTCAAAACCTCGCACTAATACATGAGTTCCAGTAGCAGTTTCAGAAGTTAAAGGCAAAATCCCTTCTAAAAGAAACGACTGCGCGGCTCCCGTATCTCGAAGAAGACGTACTGGCACCGTTTCGTTTGAACCAGACAATGACACATTTCCTTCAGTGATAAATGGTGTATAATCAACAGAGGAAGTTATACACTGATCAACAGATTTATCACTAGAACTAGATAAATGACGATCTTTCTCATCAAGAGTATCAACAATGAATGGCGAAGTAGAAACCAAAGCAACAGGTTTCGACCATCTTTCTTTCTTCTTCAGAATAAGACATTCAGATATTTTATGACCAGGCTTTTTACAATAAAAGCAAACCATGTCTCGAGAAAGTGCCGATTTACTAGAATGTTCAGCAACTGTCGCTCTAACATTCCTACTCAGCACAGGAGACTTTGTCTTAGGTTGAAAGCAAAACTTAGACTTACTCACATCGTTGGTTTTAAGACCGACTGAACTGAATGACCCACGATGGGTTAACACAAATTCATCAGCCATGATAGCAGCTTCAGAAAGTGTATTCACCTTGTGTTCAGTGAGATGCATAGCTACAGCACGAGGAACACAATGTTTAAACTCCTCTAAGAGCACTAATTCTCTTAACTGCTCTTTAGTTGTAACTTTCATTGAAGTGCACCAACGATCAAACAAGTTTTCTTTTTCTCTTGCAAATTCAACATGAGTACATTCATCAACTTTAGTCAAATTCCTAAATTTTTGACGATATGCCTCAGGCACGAGTTCATATGCATGCAACACAGCAGATTTCACAACATCATACTCACCACTCTGTTCCAGTGAGAGTGCAGAATAAACTTCCTGAGCTTTACCTGTGAACACACACTGCAGCAATAAAGTCCAAAAGCTTTTCGGCCATTTCATGGACAAAGCAACACGTTCAAAGTGATAGAAATATTTATCCACTTCCTTTTCAGAAAATGGCGGCACCAATCTCATATTTCTGTGAACATCAAACACAGGTTCACCTGCATTGTCAAGCCGTGGAACAGGAGGCACATTCGCTTGTGAATCTTCAGCTGTCTTTGCTGCTAACTCCAACTCCAGCTTTTTTAACTGAAACACTCTCTCATCCCGATCTCTCTCTAACTGAAACGCTCTTTCATCCCGTTCCTTCTCCAACTCAAGTTCCAGTTTTCGCACAGTTAATTGCTGTTCTAATTCTCTCGCAGCGAACTCTCTCTCTAGCGCTCTCTCCTTCGCAGCGCGATCCTCACGCTCAGTGCGGATTTTCACTGCATCCAAATACAACTGCTTCTCCTGCAATGACATATCTGGAAATTTTCTCTCACTTTCGTCAACATCAAGAGGAGTAGACACAGACGATTCACTGGGAATAAACTCAGCGCCTACCTCTAAAACTCCTCTATCAGCAAGTGATCGCTTCAAAATAGTCACGATAGTTTCCTTCAGCCTCTTCTCTTGAGAAGTAAGATCGACACTGAAGCGTTCGGCGATTTGCACCAACTGCTCCTTTGTACAACTCTCAACCAAAGCTTCTGAGGGACACGCAAAGAAATCTTCGAGCACCGAAGACATTTTATTCGTATGTATACCTACAATAACACAAACGAAACCACTAAATCACACACGTGAGACACTGTTTACCAGAAATACAACTCCCACAAATCACTGCTTCGAAGAGAAACTACGTCACCGTATTACGCAACCTATACTCATTCACAAAATGTCCAAAGACTTCCCACAAGTCAAAACACAGTGTAAGCGCGAAAATAAACCGCACTATACACACAAATGCAACGATTTACCTTTATATATTTTTGTAGAATGGATTGTCCGTTTACAATATGAGAAAACTCCAGCTCCTAACTCAGAAAACACTAACTAAATCCTACCTGGTCTTCAGAGATGTACCGGGCTCGGGGCGACATTAAACGCTGAGCTCCGCGACAATCAGTCAAACTGAAAGTCCGGAAGCGTACCCCCTACAGAGAGTTAGTCTCCACCCAGGATAACCTCCAAAAACAAGAAAGGCAAAATAACAAAACAAAACAACAAACAGTGCTCCGTCGGAAGGATTGAATTCACAATCCAGCTGGAAACACTCTAACTAACCAGAGTTTCTCATTTATAAAAGGTAACCATTCACAAAAACATACACACATACAACCCATACTTACCAACGTTTCCTATCCCCATAGGATCCCGGTCGAGATCCCAATTTATGTTACGGCCAGCTCGTTTCGGCCGTACATAAAGTATACAAGTACACTGAGAATGACTTGCAAGATTTTATTGGTCTTCAAAAATACCAGTAACTTAATATAACAAAGTCTAGGGTTCAAAATCAAAGGGGTAAATCATAATCCAGATGGGGAGGAGAAAAAGGTTGGTATGGGTTGTAAACAAATAAAGGTAAGCAAAACAAATGACTTCTCCAGAGGCCGTCAATCCCCTGGACGAAGTGAAGAGAAGTGTTGGAGTCCAGTGTTTTATCCTCTTCATAATTAAGGTGAACAGGTAACAGGGGTGTGCGATCTCCCACGCTCTCCAAGAAGAACACCGCCACCCGCAGGCGAGCAAGTAGAACGCAGGGTCGTAACAATTGAAAAATAACATTAAATATATGCACTTGTTTCAATGCATTGCAGAAAATATCTTTCTTATTCAGTTGTGCATTGAAGAGATAAGGCATAACATCTATGACGTGCGTTGCACTGCAATGTGAACATATAGCATGTTGTGTTGCTTTGCATTGCATTGCACACACAATCTATATTAAAAAGATATGCATTGCAAAATAACATCAAAGATATGCACTTGTTTCAATGCATTGCATAAAATATCTTTCTTTTTCAGTTGTGCATTGAAGAGATAAGGCATAACATCTATAACGTGCGTTGCATTGCAATGTGAACACATAGCATGTTGTGATGCTTTGCATTGCACAAACGAACTATCTTAAAAAGATATGCATTGAAAAATAACATCAAAGATATGCACTTGTTACAATGCATTGCATTAAATATCTTTCTTATTCAGTTGTGCATTGAAGAGATAAGGCATAACATCTATGACGTGCGCTGCATTGCAATGTGAACACATAGCATGTTGTGTTGCTTTGCATTGCATCGCACACACGATCTATCTTAAAAATATATGCATTGAAAAATAGCATCAAAGATATGCACTTGTTACAATGCATTGCATTAAATATCTCTCCTATTCAGTTGTGCATTGAAGAGATAAGGCATAACATCTATGATGTGCGATGCATTGCAATGTGAACACATAGCATGTTGTGTTGCTTTGCATTGCACAAACGATCTACCTTAAAAAGATATGCATTGAAAAATAACCAAAGATTTGCACTTGTATCAATGCAATGCATAAAATATCTGTCTTGTTCAGTTGTGCATTGAAGAGATAAGGCATAACATCTATAACGTGCGTTGCATTGCAATGTGAACACATAGCATATTGTGTTGCTTTGCATTGCACAAACAATCTATCTTAAAAAGATATGCATTGAAAAATAACATCAAATATATGCACTTGTTACACAATGCATTGCATAAAATATCTTTCTTATTCAGTTGTGCATTGAAGAGATAAGGCATAACATATATGGCGTGCGTTGCATTGCAATGTGAACACATAGCATGTTGTGATGCTTTGCATTGCACAAACGAACTATCTTAAAAAGATATGCATTGAAAAATAACATCAAAGATATGCACTTGTTTCAATGCATTGCATAAAATATCTTTCTTATTCAGTTGTGCATTGAAGAGATAAGGCATAACATCTATGAAGTGCGTTGCATTGCAATGGGAACACATAGCATGTTGTGTTGCTTTGCATTGCATTGCACAAACGAACTATCTTTAAAAAATATGCATTGAAAAATAACATCAAAGATATGCACTTGTTCAATGCATTGCATAAAATATCTTTCCTATTCAGTTGTGCATTGAAGAGATAAGGCATAACATCTATGACGTGCGTTGCATTGCAATGTGAACACATAGCATGTGTTGATGCTTTGCATTGCACAAACGAACTATCTTAAAAAGATATGCATTGAAAAATAACATCAAAGATATGCACTTGTTTCAGTGCATTGCATTAAATATCTTTCTTATTCAGTTGTGCATTGAAAAGATAAGGCATAACATCTATGACGTGCGCTGCATTGAAATGTGAACACATAGCATGTTGTGTTGCTTTGCATTGCATTGCACACACGATCTATCTTAAAAATATATGCATTGAAAAATAGCATCAAAGATATGCACTTGTTTCAATGCATTGCATAAAATATCTTTCTTATTAAGTTATGCATTGAAGAGATAAGGCATAACATCTATGACGTGCGTTGCATTGCAATGTGAACACATAGCATGTTGTGTTGCTTTGCATTGCATTGCACAAACGAACTATCTTAAAAAAATATGCATTGAAAAATAACATCAAAGATATGCACTTGTTCAATGCATTGCATAAAATATCTTTCCTATTCAGTTGTGCATTGAAGAGATAAGGCATAACATCTATGACGTGCGTTGCATTGCAATGTGAACACATAGCATGTGTTGATGCTTTGCATTGCACAAACGAACTATCTTAAAAAGATATGCATTGAAAAATAACATCAAAGATATGCACTTGTTTTAATGCATTGCATTAAATATCTTTCTTATTCAGTTGTGCATTGAAGAGATAAGGCATAACATCTATGACGTGCGCTGCATTGCAATGTGAACACATAGCATGTTGTGTTGCTTTGCATTGCATTGCACAAACGATCTATCTTAAAAATATATGCATTGAAAAATAGCATCAAAGATATGCACTTGTTTCAATGCATTGCATAAAATATCTTTCTTATTAAGTTATGCATTGAAGAGATAAGGCATAACATCTATGACGTGCGTTGCATTGCAATGTGAACAAATAGCATGTTGTGTTGCTTTGCATTGCACAAACGATCTACCTTAAAAAGATATGCATTGAAAAATAACCAAAGATATGCACTTGTTTCAATGCAATGCTTAAAATATATTTCTTATTCAGTTGTGCATTGAAGAGATAAGGCATAACATCTATAACGTGCGTTGCATTGCAATGTGAACACATAGCATGTTGTGTTGCTTTGCATTGCACAAACGATCTATCTAAAAAGATATGCATTGAAAAATAACATTAAATATATGCACTTGTTTCAATGCATTGCAGAAAATATCTTTCTTATTCAGTTGTGCATTGAAGAGATAAGGCATAACATCTATGACGTGCGTTGCACTGCAATGTGAACATATAGCATGTTGTGTTGCTTTGCATTGCATTGCACACACAATCTATATTAAAAAGATATGCATTGCAAAATAACATCAAAGATATGCACTTGTTTCAATGCATTGCATAAAATATCTTTCTTTTTCAGTTGTGCATTGAAGAGATAAGGCATAACATCTATAACGTGCGTTGCATTGCAATGTGAACACATAGCATGTTGTGATGCTTTGCATTGCACAAACGAACTATCTTAAAAAGATATGCATTGAAAAATAACATCAAAGATATGCACTTGTTACAATGCATTGCATAAAATATCTTTCTTATTAAGTTATGCATTGAAGAGATAAGGCATAACATCTATGACGTGCGTTGCATTGCAATGTGAACACATAGCATGTTGTGTTGCTTTGCATTGCATTGCACAAACGAACTATCTTAAAAAAATATGCATTGAAAAATAACATCAAAGATATGCACTTGTTCAATGCATTGCATAAAATATCTTTCCTATTCAGTTGTGCATTGAAGAGATAATGCATAACATCTATGACGTGCGTTGCATTGCAATGTGAACTCATAGCATGTGTTGATGCTTTGCATTGCACAAACGAACTATCTTAAAAAGATATGCATTGAAAAATAACATCAAAGATATGCACTTGTTTCAATGCATTGCATTAAATATCTTTCTTATTCAGTTGTGCATTGAAGAGATAAGGCATAACATCTATGACGTGCGCTGCATTGCAATGTGAACACATAGCATGTTGTGTTGCTTTGCATTGCATTGCACAAACGATCTATCTTAAAAATATATGCATTGAAAAATAGCATCAAAGATATGCACTTGTTTCAATGCATTGCATAAAATATCTTTCTTATTAAGTTATGCATTGAAGAGATAAGGCATAACATCTATGACGTGCGTTGCATTGCAATGTGAACAAATAGCATGTTGTGTTGCTTTGCATTGCACAAACGATCTACCTTAAAAAGATATGCATTGAAAAATAACCAAAGATATGCCCTTGTTTCAATGCAATGCTTAAAATATATTTCTTATTCAGTTGTGCATTGAAGAGATAAGGCATAACATCTATAATGTGCGTTGCATTGCAATGTGAACACATAGCATGTTGTGTTGCTTTGCATTGCACAAACGATCTATCTAAAAAGATATGCATTGAAAAATAACATTAAATATATGCACTTGTTTCAATGCATTGCAGAAAATATCTTTCTTATTCAGTTGTGCATTGAAGAGATAAGGCATAACATCTATGACGTGCGTTGCACTGCAATGTGAACATATAGCATGTTGTGTTGCTTTGCATTGCATTGCACACACAATCTATATTAAAAAGATATGCATTGCAAAATAACATCAAAGATATGCACTTGTTTCAATGCATTGCATAAAATATCTTTCTTTTTCAGTTGTGCATTGAAGAGATAAGGCATAACATCTATAACGTGCGTTGCATTGCAATGTGAACACATAGCATGTTGTGATGCTTTGCATTGCACAAACGAACTATCTTAAAAAGATATGCATTGAAAAATAACATCAAAGATATGCACTTGTTACAATGCATTGCATTAAATATCTTTCTTATTCAGTTGTGCATTGAAGAGATAAGGCATAACATCTATGTCGTGCGCTGCATTGCAATGTGAACACATAGCATGTTGTGTTGCTTTGCATTGCATTGCACACACAATCTATCTTAAAAATATATGCATTGAAAAATAGCATCAAAGATATGCACTTGTTACAATGCATTGCATAAAATATCTTTCTTTTTCAGTTGTGCATTGAAGAGATAAGTCATAACATCTATGACAGGCGTTGCATTGCAATGTGAACACATAGCATGTTGTGATGCTTTGCATTGCACAAACGAACTATCTTAAAAAGATATGCATTGCAAAATAACATCAAAGATATGCACTTGTTTCAATGCATTGCATAAAATATCTTTCTTTTTCAGTTGTGCATTGAAGAGATAAGGCATAACATCTATAACGTGCGTTGCATTGCAATGTGAACACATAGCATGTTGTGATGCTTTGCATTGCACAAACGAACTATCTTAAAAAGATATGCATTGAAAAATAACATCAAAGATATGCACTTGTTACAATGCATTGCATTAAATATCTTTCTTATTCAGTTGTGCATTGAAGAGATAAGGCATAACATCTATGTCATGTGCTGCATTGCAATGTGAACACATAGCATGTTGTGTTGCTTTGCATTGCATTGCACACACAATCTATCTTAAAAATATATGCATTGAAAAATAGCATCAAAGATATGCACTTGTTACAATGCATTGCATTAAATATCTTTCCTATTCAGTTGTGCATTGAAGAGATAAGGCATGACATCTATGATGTGCGATGCATTGCAATGTGAACACATAGCATGTTGTGTTGCTTTGCATTGCACAAACGATCTACCTTAAAAAGATATGCATTGAAAAATAACCAAAGATATCCACTTGTATCAATGCAATGCATAAAATATCCGTCTTATTCAGTTGTGCATTGAAGAGATAAGGCATGACATCTATAACGTGCGTTGCATTGCAATGTGAACACATAGCATATTGTGTTGCTTTGCATTGCACAAACAATCTATCTTAAAAAGATATGCATTGAAAAATAACATCAAATATATGCACTTGTTACAATGCATTGCATAAAATATCTTTCTTATTCAGTTGTGCATTGAAGAGAAAGGCATAACATCTATGAAGTGCGTTTCATTGCAATGTGAACACATAGCATGTTGTGATGCTTTGCATTGCACAAACGAACTATCTTAAAAAGATATGCATTGAATAATAACCAAAGATATGCACTTGTTTCAATGCAATGCATAAAATTTCTTTCTTATTCAGTTGTGCATTGAAGAGATAAGGCATAACATCTATAACGTGCGTTGGTTTGCAATGTAAACACAAAGCATGTTGTGTTGCTTTGCATTGCACAAACGATCTATCTTAAAAAGATATGCATTGAAAAATAACATCAATTCTATGCACTTGTTTCAATGCATTGTATAAAATATTTCTCTAATTCAGTTGTGCATTGAAGAGATAAGGCATAACATCTATGACGTGCGTTGCATTGCAATGTGAACACATAGCATGTTGTGTTGCTTTTCATTGCACAAACAACCTATCTTAAAAAGATATGCATTGAAAAATAGCATCAAAGATATGCACTTGTTTCAATGCATTGCATAAAATATCTTTCCTATTCAGTTGTCCATTGAAGAGATAAGGCATAACATCTATGATGTGCAATGCATTGCAATGTGAACACATAGCATGTTGTGTTGCTTTGCATTGCACAAACGATCTACCTTAAAAAGATATGCATTGAAAAATAACCAAAGATATGCACTTGTATCAATGCAATGCATAAAATATCTGTCTTATTCAGTTGTGCATTGAAGAGATAAGGCATAACATCTATAACATGCGTTGCATTGCAATGTTGTGTTGCTTTGCATTGCACAAACTATCTATCTTAAAAAGATATGCATTGAAAAAAAACATCAAATATATGCACTTGTTTCAATGCATTGCATAAAATATCTTTCTTATTCAGTTGTGCATTGAAGAGATAAGTCATAACATCTATGACAGGCGTTGCATTGCAATGTGAACACATAGCATGTTGTGATGCTTTGCATTGCACAAACGAACTATCTTAAAAAGATATGCATTGAAAAATAACATCAAATATATGCACTTGTTACAATGCATTGCATAAAATATCTTTCTTATTCAGTTGTGCATTGAAGAGATAAGGCATAACATCTATGACGTGCGTTGCATTGCAATGTGAACACATAGCATGTTGTGTTGCTTTGCATTGCACAAACGATCTATCTTAAAAAGATATACATTGAAAAATAACCAAAGATATGCACTTGTTTCAATGCAATGCATAAAATATCTTTCTTATTAGTTGTGCATTGAAGAGATAAGGCATAACATCTATAACGTTCGTTGCATTGCAATGTTGTGTTGCTTTGCATTGCACAAACTATCTATCTTAAAAAGATATACATTGAAAAATAACATCAAATATATGCACTTGTTTCAATGCATTGCATAAAATATCTTTCTTATTCAGCTGTGCATTGAAGAGATGTCATAACATTTATGACGTGCGTTGCATTGCAATGTGAACACATAGCATGTTGTGATGCTTTGCATTGCACAAACGAACTATCTTAAAAAGATGTGCATTGAAAAATAACATCAAAGATATGCACTTGTTTCAATGCATTGCATAAAATATCTTTCTTATTCAGTTATGCATTGAAGAGATAAGGCATAACATCTATGACGTGTGTTGCATTGCAATGTGAACATATAGCATGTTGTGTTGCTTTGCATTGCATTGCACACACAATCTATCTTAAAAAGATATGCATTGAAAAATAACATCAAAGATATGCACTTGTTTCAATGCATTGCATAAAATATCTTTCTTATTCAGTTGTGCATTGAAGAGATAAGGCATAACATCTATGAAGTGCGTTGCATTGCAATGTGAACACATAGCATGTTGTGATGCTTTGCATTGCACAAACGAACTATCTTAAAAAGATATGCATGGAAAAATAACATCAAAGATATGCACTTGTTTCAAAGCATTGCATAAAATATCTTTCTTATTCAGTTGTGCATTGAAGAGATAAGGCATAACATCTATGAAGTGCGTTGCATTGCAATGGGAACACATAGCATGTTGTGTTGCTTTGCATTGCATTGCACACACAATTTATCTTAAAAAGATATGCATTGAAAAATAACATCAAAGATATGCACTTGTTTCAATGCATTGCTTAAAATATCTTTCTTATTCAGTTGTGCATTGAAGAGATAAGGCATAACATCTATGAAGTGCGTTGCATTGCAATGTGAACACATAGCATGTTGTGATGCTTTGCATTGCACAAACGAACTATCTTAAAAAGATATGCATGGAAAAATAACATCAAAGATATGCACTTGTTTCAAAGCATTGCATAAAATATCTTTCTTATTCAGTTGTGCATTGAAGAGATAAGGCATAACATCTATGAAGTGCGTTGCATTGCAATGGGAACACATAGCATGTTGTGTTGCTTTGCATTGCATTGCACAAACGAACTATCTTAAAAAAATATGCATTGAAAAATAACATCAAAGATATGCACTTGTTCAATGCATTGCATAAAATATCTTTCATTCAGTTGTGCATTGAAGAGATAAGGCATAACATCTATGACGTGCGTTGCATTGCAATGTGAACACATAGCATGTGTTGATGCTTTGCATTGCACAAACGAACTATCTTAAAAAGATATGCATTGAAAAATAACATCAAAGATATGCACTTGTTTCAGTGCATTGCATTAAATATCTTTCTTATTCAGTTGTGCATTGAAGAGATAAGGCATAACATCTATGACGTGCGCTGCATTGCAATGTGAACACATAGCATGTTGTGTTGCTTTGCATTGCATTGCACACTCGATCTATCTTAAAAATATATGCATTGAAAAATAGCATCAAAAATATGCACTTGTTTCAATGCATTGCATAAAATATCTTTCTTATTAAGTTATGCATTGAAGAGATAAGGCATAACATCTATGACGTGCGTTGCATTGCAATGTGAACAAATAGCATGTTGTGTTGCTTTGCATTGCACAAACGATCTAACTTAAAAAGATATGCATTGAAAAATAACCAAAGATATGCACTTGTTTCAATGCAATGCATAAAATATATTTCTTATTCAGTTGTGCATTGAAGAGATAAGGCATAACATCTATAACGTGCGTTGCATTGCAATGTGAACACATAGTATGTTGTGTTGCTTTGCATTGCACAAACGATCTACCTTAAAAAGATATGCATTGAAAAATAACATTAAATATATGCACTTGTTTCAATGCATTGCAGAAAATATCTTTCTTATTCAGTTGTGCATTGAAGAGATAAGGCATAACATCTATGACGTGCGTTGCACTGCAATGTGAACATATAGCATGTTGTGTTGCTTTGCATTGCATTGCACACACAATCTATATTAAAAAGATATGCATTGCAAAATAACATCAAAGATATGCACTTGTTTCAATGCATTGCATAAAATATCTTTCTTTTTCAGTTGTGCATTGAAGAGATAAGGCATAACATCTATAACGTGCGTTGCATTGCAATGTGAACACATAGCATGTTGTGATGCTTTGCATTGCACAAACGAACTATCTTAAAAAGATATGCATTGAAAAATAACATCAAAGATATGCACTTGTTACAATGCATTGCATTAAATATCTTTCTTATTCAGTTGTGCATTGAAGAGATAAGGCATAACATCTATGACGTGCGCTGCATTGCAATGTGAACACATAGCATGTTGTGTTGCTTTGCATTGCATCGCACACACGATCTATCTTAAAAATATATGCATTGAAAAATAGCATCAAAGATATGCACTTGTTACAATGCATTGCATTAAATATCTCTCCTATTCAGTTGTGCATTGAAGAGATAAGGCATAACATCTATGATGTGCGATGCATTGCAATGTGAACACATAGCATGTTGTGTTGCTTTGCATTGCACAAACGATCTACCTTAAAAAGATATGCATTGAAAAATAACCAAAGATTTGCACTTGTATCAATGCAATGCATAAAATATCTGTCTTGTTCAGTTGTGCATTGAAGAGATAAGGCATAACATCTATAACGTGCGTTGCATTGCAATGTGAACACATAGCATATTGTGTTGCTTTGCATTGCACAAACAATCTATCTTAAAAAGATATGCATTGAAAAATAACATCAAATATATGCACTTGTTACACAATGCATTGCATAAAATATCTTTCTTATTCAGTTGTGCATTGAAGAGATAAGGCATAACATATATGACGTGCGTTGCATTGCAATGTGAACACATAGCATGTTGTGATGCTTTGCATTGCACAAACGAACTATCTTAAAAAGATATGCATTGAAAAATAACATCAAAGATATGCACTTGTTTCAATGCATTGCATAAAATATCTTTCTTATTCAGTTGTGCATTGAAGAGATAAGGCATAACATCTATGAAGTGCGTTGCATTGCAATGGGAACACATAGCATGTTGTGTTGCTTTGCATTGCATTGCACAAACGAACTATCTTTAAAAAATATGCATTGAAAAATAACATCAAAGATATGCACTTGTTCAATGCATTGCATAAAATATCTTTCCTATTCAGTTGTGCATTGAAGAGATAAGGCATAACATCTATGACGTGCGTTGCATTGCAATGTGAACACATAGCATGTGTTGATGCTTTGCATTGCACAAACGAACTATCTTAAAAAGATATGCATTGAAAAATAACATCAAAGATATGCACTTGTTTCAGTGCATTGCATTAAATATCTTTCTTATTCAGTTGTGCATTGAAAAGATAAGGCATAACATCTATGACGTGCGCTGCATTGAAATGTGAACACATAGCATGTTGTGTTGCTTTGCATTGCATTGCACACACGATCTATCTTAAAAATATATGCATTGAAAAATAGCATCAAAGATATGCACTTGTTTCAATGCATTGCATAAAATATCTTTCTTATTAAGTTATGCATTGAAGAGATAAGGCATAACATCTATGACGTGCGTTGCATTGCAATGTGAACACATAGCATGTTGTGTTGCTTTGCATTGCATTGCACAAACGAACTATCTTAAAAAAATATGCATTGAAAAATAACATCAAAGATATGCACTTGTTCAATGCATTGCATAAAATATCTTTCCTATTCAGTTGTGCATTGAAGAGATAAGGCATAACATCTATGACGTGCGTTGCATTGCAATGTGAACACATAGCATGTGTTGATGCTTTGCATTGCACAAACGAACTATCTTAAAAAGATATGCATTGAAAAATAACATCAAAGATATGCACTTGTTTCAATGCATTGCATTAAATATCTTTCTTATTCAGTTGTGCATTGAAGAGATAAGGCATAACATCTATGACGTGCGCTGCATTGCAATGTGAACACATAGCATGTTGTGTTGCTTTGCATTGCATTGCACAAACGATCTATCTTAAAAATATATGCATTGAAAAATAGCATCAAAGATATGCACTTGTTTCAATGCATTGCATAAAATATCTTTCTTATTAAGTTATGCATTGAAGAGATAAGGCATAACATCTATGACGTGCGTTGCATTGCAATGTGAACAAATAGCATGTTGTGTTGCTTTGCATTGCACAAACGATCTACCTTAAAAAGATATGCATTGAAAAATAACCAAAGATATGCACTTGTTTCAATGCAATGCTTAAAATATATTTCTTATTCAGTTGTGCATTGAAGAGATAAGGCATAACATCTATAACGTGCGTTGCATTGCAATGTGAACACATAGCATGTTGTGTTGCTTTGCATTGCACAAACGATCTATCTAAAAAGATATGCATTGAAAAATAACATTAAATATATGCACTTGTTTCAATGCATTGCAGAAAATATCTTTCTTATTCAGTTGTGCATTGAAGAGATAAGGCATAACATCTATGACGTGCGTTGCACTGCAATGTGAACATATAGCATGTTGTGTTGCTTTGCATTGCATTGCACACACAATCTATATTAAAAAGATATGCATTGCAAAATAACATCAAAGATATGCACTTGTTTCAATGCATTGCATAAAATATCTTTCTTTTTCAGTTGTGCATTGAAGAGATAAGGCATAACATCTATAACGTGCGTTGCATTGCAATGTGAACACATAGCATGTTGTGATGCTTTGCATTGCACAAACGATCTACCTTAAAAAGATATGCATTGAAAAATAACATTAAATATATGCACTTGTTTCAATGCATTGCAGAAAATATCTTTCTTATTCAGTTGTGCATTGAAGAGATAAGGCATAACATCTATGACGTGCGTTGCACTGCAATGTGAACATATAGCATGTTGTGTTGCTTTGCATTGCATTGCACACACAATCTATATTAAAAAGATATGCATTGCAAAATAACATCAAAGATATGCACTTGTTTCAATGCATTGCATAAAATATCTTTCTTTTTCAGTTGTGCATTGAAGAGATAAGGCATAACATCTATAACGTGCGTTGCATTGCAATGTGAACACATAGCATGTTGTGATGCTTTGCATTGCACAAACGAACTATCTTAAAAAGATATGCATTGAAAAATAACATCAAAGATATGCACTTGTTACAATGCATTGCATTAAATATCTTTCTTATTCAGTTGTGCATTGAAGAGATAAGGCATAACATCTATGACGTGCGCTGCATTGCAATGTGAACACATAGCATGTTGTGTTGCTTTGCATTGCATCGCACACACGATCTATCTTAAAAATATATGCATTGAAAAATAGCATCAAAGATATGCACTTGTTACAATGCATTGCATTAAATATCTCTCCTATTCAGTTGTGCATTGAAGAGATAAGGCATAACATCTATGATGTGCGATGCATTGCAATGTGAACACATAGCATGTTGTGTTGCTTTGCATTGCACAAACGATCTACCTTAAAAAGATATGCATTGAAAAATAACCAAAGATTTGCACTTGTATCAATGCAATGCATAAAATATCTGTCTTGTTCAGTTGTGCATTGAAGAGATAAGGCATAACATCTATAACGTGCGTTGCATTGCAATGTGAACACATAGCATATTGTGTTGCTTTGCATTGCACAAACAATCTATCTTAAAAAGATATGCATTGAAAAATAACATCAAATATATGCACTTGTTACACAATGCATTGCATAAAATATCTTTCTTATTCAGTTGTGCATTGAAGAGATAAGGCATAACATATATGACGTGCGTTGCATTGCAATGTGAACACATAGCATGTTGTGATGCTTTGCATTGCACAAACGAACTATCTTAAAAAGATATGCATTGAAAAATAACATCAAAGATATGCACTTGTTTCAATGCATTGCATAAAATATCTTTCTTATTCAGTTGTGCATTGAAGAGATAAGGCATAACATCTATGAAGTGCGTTGCATTGCAATGGGAACACATAGCATGTTGTGTTGCTTTGCATTGCATTGCACAAACGAACTATCTTTAAAAAATATGCATTGAAAAATAACATCAAAGATATGCACTTGTTCAATGCATTGCATAAAATATCTTTCCTATTCAGTTGTGCATTGAAGAGATAAGGCATAACATCTATGACGTGCGTTGCATTGCAATGTGAACACATAGCATGTGTTGATGCTTTGCATTGCACAAACGAACTATCTTAAAAAGATATGCATTGAAAAATAACATCAAAGATATGCACTTGTTTCAGTGCATTGCATTAAATATCTTTCTTATTCAGTTGTGCATTGAAAAGATAAGGCATAACATCTATGACGTGCGCTGCATTGAAATGTGAACACATAGCATGTTGTGTTGCTTTGCATTGCATTGCACACACGATCTATCTTAAAAATATATGCATTGAAAAATAGCATCAAAGATATGCACTTGTTTCAATGCATTGCATAAAATATCTTTCTTATTAAGTTATGCATTGAAGAGATAAGGCATAACATCTATGACGTGCGTTGCATTGCAATGTGAACACATAGCATGTTGTGTTGCTTTGCATTGCATTGCACAAACGAACTATCTTAAAAAAATATGCATTGAAAAATAACATCAAAGATATGCACTTGTTCAATGCATTGCATAAAATATCTTTCCTATTCAGTTGTGCATTGAAGAGATAAGGCATAACATCTATGACGTGCGTTGCATTGCAATGTGAACACATAGCATGTGTTGATGCTTTGCATTGCACAAACGAACTATCTTAAAAAGATATGCATTGAAAAATAACATCAAAGATATGCACTTGTTTCAATGCATTGCATTAAATATCTTTCTTATTCAGTTGTGCATTGAAGAGATAAGGCATAACATCTATGACGTGCGCTGCATTGCAATGTGAACACATAGCATGTTGTGTTGCTTTGCATTGCATTGCACAAACGATCTATCTTAAAAATATATGCATTGAAAAATAGCATCAAAGATATGCACTTGTTTCAATGCATTGCATAAAATATCTTTCTTATTAAGTTATGCATTGAAGAGATAAGGCATAACATCTATGACGTGCGTTGCATTGCAATGTGAACAAATAGCATGTTGTGTTGCTTTGCATTGCACAAACGATCTACCTTAAAAAGATATGCATTGAAAAATAACCAAAGATATGCACTTGTTTCAATGCAATGCTTAAAATATATTTCTTATTCAGTTGTGCATTGAAGAGATAAGGCATAACATCTATAACGTGCGTTGCATTGCAATGTGAACACTGTTGAAGATTTTATTATTTAGAAGATCAGTAATTTAGTTACATATTAAGACACTATTATTTATTTCCTTTATGAGTGTGTGACTTTGGTTTGTCTTTTGGGGGCTTACAGAAAGGTCAAGAATGCTGATGCAGCAGTGGATTCTATTTAAGTGTGTCACATGGTGCAAGACCCTATCTAGGATGTATGACCATTTTTGGAGGCGATGTATGCATATATGTGAAAAGCTAACCGATGTTCCGGAGTCATCTCCTGCAGGAAGTCATCTCCTGCGGGAGGTTGCTCGGCTTTGTTTTGTTAAATAAAGTCTACAATATTTCTGGCATCAAAGATCTCTGAGAAGTGATTTCATAAAAAGATTGAAACCACAACAAATGGCACCCCAGCGGGACTTGTTAGGAGCTGAAGAAACCACGAAGGGCATCTCTGGTGACCCGCACAAACAACAGTGGCCACTGTACTTTGAGGTGAGCATTTTTTGCTTTTGTGTAAAGTATGTGTTGGTCACCAGCTGCCCGGAAGTGGTAAGAAAAGCTTCTTCAAATTTAAAAGAACTAAAACAAAATTGAAAAAGGGGTCTTTGATTCCAGAAATGATTGCATGCAGTTTGATTTCTAATAAGAAGGCCTTGTAGATATCAAGTAGTTTGTAATAGCGCGGGGGAGCTCCCAGTAGTGTTTACCAGTGATTATATGATCCTGTGTGGATTTTATGAACACTGGTGTTGCTGATTTGGCGCTAAGGTTTTGTTGTACGAATATGCAAGAATCTGTGTTTTGCTTTATTAAGTGGGCCTCGATGGATAATAGGCAAGAGCATGCATACAGATGATTTGTATTTACTGATAAGGATATCAGTTGATTTATCTGTGTTTTTGCGTATTTCAAGAGGGCCTTGATGGATGATTAAGCAAAAAGCATGCACACAGGGTGTTTTTCTTGTAAGTGGGCATTGAATGATACAAGAATAGCATGTACACAGAAGAAGATTTTATGTTGTCAAGTGGGCCTGGATGGATGACAACCGTACTGATAAGGATATCAGTTATTATTGATTTGTGTTTTACTTGTAAGTGGGCCTTGAAGGATACAAGTAAATAGCATGTGCACAGATGAAGTTTTAGTATAGTTAAAGAGGTATTGTTTTTTCACTGTGTTGAGGAAGTGAATCAGTGAATCTTAGAGGTATTGTTTTTTGCTGTGTTGAGGAGGTGAAACAGTGAATATTTAATGTAGTGTTTTGAGAAAAAAAAAAAATTGAGAAGTAGCGAATAATTCAGATCTGACAGGGAATAGAGTACAGAATAGGGTGTGTGTCTCTGGGATCCTGTGTCTTGCTTGACTGTGCCTGTGGGTAAAAATAGTGACCCCCTGACCCTGGTCACTTGAAAAGGGACAACGAATGTGTGAATGAGATTTAGAGACATGAAATAAATGGTACAAAAGTAAAGGGAAACAAGTGTTTGAAGATATTAACTCTGGAGATTAATGCAGTATGAGATAAGATAAAAAATAATATATATATGAATAGATCAATATAAATAAGATTGCACGTGCTTAATATGTTATAACTGAAGACGTCTAAAATTTGTATCTCATTATCCCTGAAGACAGAGTGGAAAAATTATTCCATTGCAGATAATTAAGTTTGTGTTAAGATAAAATAAGTTGTGCAGTGTTAGGTGATCAAGATTGGGTGACTAAGTTTCATAAACATTAGGAATCTTAGAATTGTAGTAAATATTGTTGATTCAATAATTAAAAAGAAAAGATAAGAGGAATTCCTTGATGTTGGTTGAGAAAAATGTTATTCACCATGCTAGATTATTTGAACACAGCATGCAAAAATAGAATAAAGATTGAAAGCTGATTTTATGATAGGGAAAAGTTAATTATACTTAGATTATCAAAGTTAGATTATTGCTGATATTGAAAAACAGAAATAGTTTGCTTTTTCCTGCAATGAAGAACTTGCTTTACTAAAAATAGAATGGAAGAACTGCTGTTGTCAACCAGTGAGATTTTTATATAGAAGAACTAGTAAAAAGGATGGTTAAAAAGTGAAATTTAGATAAAGAGCTAATAGCTCAGGCACAATTGGACCTAGTATTTTTAAAAGTTCAATTTGATTCATGCAGATCTCTGAGTGTTCAAATTTCAGATGGCTTCATTGACAGTTTCGAATGAAAGCAACAAGAGGTCAAAGGTCAAAGACACGACTGCAGAAAGAAGAAGACAGAAGTGGGTGAGGGGCTTTCAGCTCCCCTCCTGAAATTGACTTTCTGGAAAGCGCAACAAGGAGAAAGACTGATTTAATGCTGGAAAAGGTGAAACGTTCACTTGAGACTTTTCCTAAGGACAAAGATAAAATCCTGAGATGCAAAACTCAGGCAGGATCAACTTCATTGCCCAAACTGAGCAGAGAAACAGCAGAGGCTAACACCAGGCCTTTGAGTGACAGCATCGGCTGATGACATATGCAGAGTGACAGCCAAGAAGCTTCAACGGACTGATGATCTAAAAACAGAAGAACTGGGCACCACAGGTGTGGCAACTAATGATCACCAGAGACTGCTTCAAAGTTGGTTAATTATTATATTAACTTTATTCATTTTGATTATTCACTGGTCTAAGAGCAATTCTTTATATTCTCTGCTAAACTAACCCTCTCTGCTTTTTCAGTAGGTACAAGTCCAGCCCTATAAGAAAAAGAAAATATGTTGACAGAAGTGGGTGCTCAAACTCACCAAATAATTAGAACGGAGGCTGGATTTGGTATAGTGAGGGCTATTAGATTAAACAACTATAGGGCTAAAAGCATGATAGAATTATTCTCTGGCAAAGAAAAAGATAGACAAAATGTCAAAGCATGATTATTATTGTAAAAGCATGATTATTATTGATTATTATAGTTGACAAAGCAATGATACTGGTCACTCCATCTTGTTTTGGTAAATTCTAGAGATAGATTGGAGGAAAAAGTTACTCCAAAAGTCCAAAATTATGAAATGACAAACGTCAAAACTGGGATAATGAGTTGGAAATGTTACTGGCCAAGAATCCAAGATTATGCAGAGATCTCCAATTTCTTCTTAAAAGCAGCTCATGAGCAAAGATAAAATAATATGAAAGAAAAATTAGACCAACTAGGCCTATTATTCTAAAATATAGAGGATATTAGAGTTTATAAAAAGAAAAAAGGTTTTGTACAACCGGTGTTAAACGGAAACCTTATGATCATGGAAACTTCTCAATAGTGATTGGACATAGTTGTGTTGACCTGATGCATTCCACAGCTAAAATTATAAGTTCTGCATTTAGAGCAGAACCTGCTGCAGCAGCCACTGGAGTGTGTGTTGGCCAATGGGTGTGACTGGGTATGAATGGTGTGAGAGATTGTGTTTGAAGAGAGACAGAGGCAAATCAATTATTTTGCCAATACAGCTGTATTGAAAATTGAATATGTGGGCCCACAGGGCAAATTCTGCCCAATAAAATAATGACCATGGATGAATTTGATTAAATTTCCTGGTTGAAACTGTAGTGGCAATAGAAAAATAAGGGGAAAAAACAGTGCCACATTTTGCGCAGCGTATAACACATCTTACTTTCCTTTCAGAATATCATGATGGAGCATAACACATCTGACTTTCTTTTCAGCATATTGTGATGGAGCTGATTATTTGTCAAAAGTATGAAATAATCTCTTGTAACTTCTGTCTTGTAAAGTGGGTTGAGTGTTGTCCAAGATGAATAGTGTGCTGATAGTGGGACTCAAAACAATGAGATACGTTTTAAATTGACTAATTGTAAAAAGTACATTTGAAATGTAATGTGAGAATAATGTAAAGAAGGTGCAAATATGAAGATAAAAAGCCAAATTTATGAAAAATAAAGGGAATATATGGGTTCAAGCCCTGCTGATAATAAAAGGAAACCACTCAGCCCACATGACCATTCTACAGGTAACACCGAGGAGGACAATGGGCCAGATGAGCAGATTATTTAATATATATTGTTGTCACTAACAGAAATAATTAAGATTTCATTCACAGATGACAGTAAGCTCAATTCCAGGAAGGTTTCTGGGATGATTTTAACAAAGAACCAGTGACTGTGCATTGTAATCTCAGAAGAGGCTCAAAAGAGGCTTGTGCATTAATCAGCAAAGTGACTTGAGTCCATGTCTCAACTTAAAATACACCAACAAGCCTCAACCCCCTCCACAACAGAAAGTGAGGGATCAAGGACATTGAGGGATCAAGTTCCCATGGCAAATGAGAGGAAACAAACCATTGCAACAACTCACAAAGATCAACATGAATGGAAAAAGGAGACAAACTTAACCAAATACACAGGAATGAAAAGTTGCAGAATGTGGGAGATTCACAAGGAGTTGTGCAAAGAAAAGAAGCAACAGAGTGAAAGAGATGAGTACAAGTTTAGACAATACTCAACATCAACCAAACTTTTCAAAAAATGTAATGTTAAAGCCCTTGAATATTTAGTAGCAACCTAATAATAACCCCACCAGAAAAAATTGATTGAAGAGAGAAAATGTATGGTATGATGATAAAATGAATGTTAACGACTAATTCAAGAAATTTACATAGAATAATGGGAATTAAGACAATTCATAAAGGAAAAAAAACTAAAAACTAAAAGACATTTTAAAAAGATCCAAAAGGGTACTCAGATGCAACTTGTCAATACAGGGGTATACCTAATTAGTTTAAGGCTACAGTTGAAATTAAAACAAGTACTAAGACTGGCTATTAACAAATATTCGATTTCAACTTTAATTCATAAGATTATGTTATAATTCATTATGCTATTGACTAAATAAATATATATCAAGTAGTGCTAATAGGACGACAAACTCAAGTTAATTGGAAGTTATTCGAATTCAATAACAAGCAGGCACTTAAGAACAATCAATGGTACCAGAGGAGGGTCAAAAAAGATATTTGACATTCACATGAAGGACAGATTGTTACACCAACATCACTTTTGAATATTTTCAATCCAGATGCGCCTGGTTTTGACCAGTACGCAAGGGGGGAATTATGAGAGATTAAGGAAAAGGAGAGATTAAGAATGTGAAATTTGTAAAGAGAGATTAAGAATGTGAAATTTGTAAAATTTGTGCCAAAAAACAGTTAAGAAAGGAACAGCGACACAAATAGCCAAGAAGGACTATTAAAACGCTTGATAATGGATTATGTGGACATTATATAGACGGGTAAAGGCAATGATATTAGCAGAGGAAGGGCAGATGCAGAAATGAGATTTCTAACAGAGAAGTATTCCTTAGATTTGAAATGCTATCAGAAATAAATTCAGATAATGGGTTAGCAAGTTATTCCAAGAATATTGAAGATTAAAATGAATTGTATACGAACACTTAAATTGCACACAAGGAAGTTTTAATAATAATTAAGTTATAATGCTTTATGTTTTAAATGGTTGATATAAAAATTATGGATTTAGATTTACAGAAAAAGAGAAATGTAGGCCTACATATAATCAATATGTAGGTAGTGAAAAAGTTATTTTCTAGAGTTATTTGTTCTAATTGTCTAATGAGTTTATTGAATGACTTTTATGAGGTAAATGTAACATTGCTCTAAAGCTTTCGTAGTTTGAGTGATTACATGGGACATAACTAGATTATTCATGAGTTTATTTAGAAATTAGTAGAAAGGAAGAAAAGGTATTCAGTTAAGAACCGCTTGAACTGAGGAGCTCCAATGAGGAGCTATAACGCGAGATTAAAAATGTCTAAATGGTATTTATTGTTACATTTTGGTAATAAAACTTAATTTAAAATATGAAACTTTATAACGAAGCACAAAGCGATTTAAAGGATAAAAGGTGCACTACAATGTTCTGTTCGTTCATCAACTAAAAATGATTGACTAAAAGATTGATTCTTCGAATTTAATAATTAATATTCCTTCATAAAAAGAAGCAATTGAAAATGAGAAAAATAGGTATTTAACCCAGCCCTATTTTAAATTCAAAATTCATATGGATCACGAAAAATAATAACGCAGAATGAATAAATTATTTATTATAAATCAGCAGAGATTTACTGTAATGCTTTGTCTGCATTAGGAGGAAAACAATTACATGAGAAAAGTAGAAGGACTTATGTTTGAAGATCAGTGTTGCACGTTTACCAAATAATACTGTGCAGGGAGGAACATTTAGCGAATACAGGATTAAGTCAAAAAAGTTTAAAAGCAAAAAGTTAAGAAAAACTTGATTTGAAGTTTGGAGAAGTATGAACATGGTTTGCTAAATTAGGAATGTTTTCTGAAGTTGCAATATTGAAAGGTGGTTATTATTCTGTTGTGTACTTCCCATAGTAAGATCATTAGTTGTTAAAATCACTGTTAAACAAATGGAAATGCTGAAATATCAAGATAATGAAAATTAATTTTAAAGGGCAACCAATATTATTAAGATTGGGCTTATAAACCAAATTTAAATGTACAAGCATTGGACAATGACTCAAGTGAGGAAGGAGAAGATGATTGACGAGCCAGACCCTGGGTGTATGTGCTAGCCTAACCTCTCCCCGAAGGGTGACCCTCTACGATGCGTAAAGTGTCTGGGTCGAAGAGAAATTCTGCACTACAAGAAAAACTTTTAATAGTATAATGCATGGTTTAATGTTTTGATGTATTCTACATAACTGTGACAACCACAGGCAAGGCAGAACAAACTACACGCTCACGCTTATAACAATGTGTTACTCTTTTTTGTTTTGATAGGGAGAATTCGAAGTCTTTTACTTTCTCCATTGAAAGAAAGAAAATACACCTGAAAGAAAAGAAAATATGTGGAGAAAGATGTTTGGCTCGAATACTCCGTCAGAGTGTGCTAGCACAACCTAGTCATTGGAAAGGTGACTGAGTGACTTAATTGAGTCACTAGGTAGCATAACTGAGAGGGCTGGATTGTGAAACTACACTCTGGGAAAGGGATAGTAAAGTGGGGCTTAGATAAGCCCCAGAGGAGGGAATGTTGAAGATTTTATTATTTAGAAGATCAGTAATTTAGTTACATATTAAGACACTATTATTTATTTCCTTTATGAGTGTGTGACTTTGGTTTGTCTTTTGGGGGCTTACAGAAAGGTCAAGAATGCTGATGCAGCAGTGGATTCTATTTAAGTGTGTCACATGGTGCAAGACCCTATCTAGGATGTATGACCATTTTTGGAGGCGATGTATGCATATATGTGAAAAGCTAACCGATGTTCCGGAGTCATCTCCTGCAGGAAGTCATCTCCTGCGGGAGGTTGCTCGGCTTTGTTTTGTTAAATAAAGTCTACAATATTTCTGGCATCAAAGATCTCTGAGAAGTGATTTCATAAAAAGATTGAAACCACAACAACACATAGCATGTTGTGTTGCTTTGCATTGCACAAACGATCTATCTAAAAAGATATGCATTGAAAAATAACATTAAATATATGCACTTGTTTCAATGCATTGCAGAAAATATCTTTCTTATTCAGTTGTGCATTGAAGAGATAAGGCATAACATCTATGACGTGCGTTGCACTGCAATGTGAACATATAGCATGTTGTGTTGCTTTGCATTGCATTGCACACACAATCTATATTAAAAAGATATGCATTGCAAAATAACATCAAAGATATGCACTTGTTTCAATGCATTGCATAAAATATCTTTCCTTTTCAGTTGTGCATTGAAGAGATAAGGCATAACATCTATAACGTGCGTTGCATTGCAATGTGAACACATAGCATGTTGTGATGCTTTGCATTGCACAAACGAACTATCTTAAAAAGATATGCATTGAAAAATAACATCAAAGATATGCACTTGTTACAATGCATTGCATAAAATATCTTTCTTATTAAGTTATGCATTGAAGAGATAAGGCATAACATCTATGACGTGCGTTGCATTGCAATGTGAACACATAGCATGTTGTGTTGCTTTGCATTGCATTGCACAAACGAACTATCTTAAAAAAATATGCATTGAAAAATAACATCAAAGATATGCACTTGTTCAATGCATTGCATAAAATATCTTTCCTATTCAGTTGTGCATTGAAGAGATAATGCATAACATCTATGACGTGCGTTGCATTGCAATGTGAACTCATAGCATGTGTTGATGCTTTGCATTGCACAAACGAACTATCTTAAAAAGATATGCATTGAAAAATAACATCAAAGATATGCACTTGTTTCAATGCATTGCATTAAATATCTTTCTTATTCAGTTGTGCATTGAAGAGATAAGGCATAACATCTATGACGTGCGCTGCATTGCAATGTGAACACATAGCATGTTGTGTTGCTTTGCATTGCATTGCACAAACGATCTATCTTAAAAATATATGCATTGAAAAATAGCATCAAAGATATGCACTTGTTTCAATGCATTGCATAAAATATCTTTCTTATTAAGTTATGCATTGAAGAGATAAGGCATAACATCTATGACGTGCGTTGCATTGCAATGTGAACAAATAGCATGTTGTGTTGCTTTGCATTGCACAAACGATCTACCTTAAAAAGATATGCATTGAAAAATAACCAAAGATATGCCCTTGTTTCAATGCAATGCTTAAAATATATTTCTTATTCAGTTGTGCATTGAAGAGATAAGGCATAACATCTATAATGTGCGTTGCATTGCAATGTGAACACATAGCATGTTGTGTTGCTTTGCATTGCACAAACGATCTATCTAAAAAGATATGCATTGAAAAATAACATTAAATATATGCACTTGTTTCAATGCATTGCAGAAAATATCTTTCTTATTCAGTTGTGCATTGAAGAGATAAGGCATAACATCTATGACGTGCGTTGCACTGCAATGTGAACATATAGCATGTTGTGTTGCTTTGCATTGCATTGCACACACAATCTATATTAAAAAGATATGCATTGCAAAATAACATCAAAGATATGCACTTGTTTCAATGCATTGCATAAAATATCTTTCTTTTTCAGTTGTGCATTGAAGAGATAAGGCATAACATCTATAACGTGCGTTGCATTGCAATGTGAACACATAGCATGTTGTGATGCTTTGCATTGCACAAACGAACTATCTTAAAAAGATATGCATTGAAAAATAACATCAAAGATATGCACTTGTTACAATGCATTGCATTAAATATCTTTCTTATTCAGTTGTGCATTGAAGAGATAAGGCATAACATCTATGTCGTGCGCTGCATTGCAATGTGAACACATAGCATGTTGTGTTGCTTTGCATTGCATTGCACACACAATCTATCTTAAAAATATATGCATTGAAAAATAGCATCAAAGATATGCACTTGTTACAATGCATTGCATAAAATATCTTTCTTTTTCAGTTGTGCATTGAAGAGATAAGTCATAACATCTATGACAGGCGTTGCATTGCAATGTGAACACATAGCATGTTGTGATGCTTTGCATTGCACAAACGAACTATCTTAAAAAGATATGCATTGCAAAATAACATCAAAGATATGCACTTGTTTCAATGCATTGCATAAAATATCTTTCTTTTTCAGTTGTGCATTGAAGAGATAAGGCATAACATCTATAACGTGCGTTGCATTGCAATGTGAACACATAGCATGTTGTGATGCTTTGCATTGCACAAACGAACTATCTTAAAAAGATATGCATTGAAAAATAACATCAAAGATATGCACTTGTTACAATGCATTGCATTAAATATCTTTCTTATTCAGTTGTGCATTGAAGAGATAAGGCATAACATCTATGTCATGTGCTGCATTGCAATGTGAACACATAGCATGTTGTGTTGCTTTGCATTGCATTGCACACACAATCTATCTTAAAAATATATGCATTGAAAAATAGCATCAAAGATATGCACTTGTTACAATGCATTGCATTAAATATCTTTCCTATTCAGTTGTGCATTGAAGAGATAAGGCATGACATCTATGATGTGCGATGCATTGCAATGTGAACACATAGCATGTTGTGTTGCTTTGCATTGCACAAACGATCTACCTTAAAAAGATATGCATTGAAAAATAACCAAAGATATCCACTTGTATCAATGCAATGCATAAAATATCCGTCTTATTCAGTTGTGCATTGAAGAGATAAGGCATGACATCTATAACCCCAGCTAACAGGGAACGTTCCCAGAACATTCACTAACGTTCTTTAAAAGTTGTGTAAATGTTAGTACAAAACGTTATTAAAGTAATGTTTTCGGAACGTTCATATAACATTATTAACGTTCTCATAACATTGAGAGAAAACGTTCTTAGAACAACGTTCTCGGAACGTCTTTTTGACGTTATTTGTGATTGATGAACGTTCTCATAACGTTGAGAGAAAACGTTCTTAGAACAACGTTCTTAGAACGTCTTTTTGACGTTATTTGTGATTGATCAAAGTTCTCATAACGTTGATATAAAACGTTCTTGGAACAACGTTCTTGGAACGTCTTTTTGACGTTATTTGGGATTGATGAACGTTCTCATAACGTTGATTGAAAACGTTCTTGGAACAACGTTCTTGGAACGTCTTTTTGACGTTATTTGTGATTGATGAACGTTCTCATAACGTTGATATAAAACGTTCTAAAACCAAAGTTCTCGGAACGTCTTTTTGACGTTATTTGTGATTGATGAACGTTCTCATAACGTTGATATAAAACGTTCTCGGAACAACGTTCTTGGAACGTCTTTTTGACGTTATTTCGTGATTGATGAACGTTCTCATAACGTTGATATAAAACGTTCTTGGAACAACGTTCTTGGAACGTCTTTTTGACGTTATTTGTGATTGATGAACGTTCTCATAACGTTGATTGAAAACGTTCTAAAACCAAAGTTCTCGGAACGTCTTTTTGACGTTATTTGTGATTGATGAACGTTCTCATAACGTTGATATAAAACGTTCTTGGAACAACGTTCTTGGAACGTCTTTTTGACGTTATTTCGTGATTGATGAACGTTCTCATAACGTTGATATAAAACGTTCTTGGAACAACGTTCTTGGAACGTCTTTTTGACGTTATTTGTGATTGATGAACGTTCTCATAACGTTGATTGAAAACGTTCTAAAACCAAAGTTCTCGGAACGTCTTTTTGACGTTATTTGTGATTGATGAACGTTCTCATAACGTTGATATAAAACGTTCTTGGAACAACGTTCTTGGAACGTCTTTTTGACGTTATTTCGTGATTGATGAACGTTCTCATAACGTTGATATAAAACGTTCTTGGAACAACGTTCTTGGAACGTCTTTTTGACGTTATTTGTGATTGATGAACGTTCTCATAACATTGATATAAAACGTTCTTGGAACAACGTTCTTGGAACGTCTTTTTGACGTTATTTCGTGATTGATGAACGTTCTCATAACGTTGATAGAAAACGTTCTAAAACCAAAGTTCTCGGAACGTCTTTTTGACGTTATTTGTGATTGATCAAAGTTCTCATAACGTTGATATAAAACGTTCTTGGAACAACGTTCTTGGAACATCTTTTTGACTTTATCTGTGATTGATGAAAGTTCTCATAATGTTGATATAAAACGTTCTTGGAACAACGTTCTTGGAACGTCTTTTTGACGTTATTTCGTGATTGATGAACGTTCTCATAACGTTGATAGAAAACGTTCTAAAACCAAAGTTCTTGGAACGTTTTTTTGACGTTATTTGTGATTGATGAAAGTTCTCATAACGTTGATAGAAAACGTTCTTGGAACAACGTTCTTGGAACGTCTTTTTGACGTTATTTGTGATTGATGAAAGTTCTCATAATGTTGATATAAAACGTTCTTGGAACAACGTTCTTGGAACGTCTTTTTGACGTTATTTCGTGATTGATGAACGTTCTCATAACGTTGATAGAAAACGTTCTTAGAACAACGTTCTTGGAACGTCTTTTTGACGTTATTTGTGATTGATGAAAGTTCTCATAATGTTGATATAAAATATTCTTGGAACAACGTTCTTGGAACATCTTTTTGACGTTATTTCGTGATTGATGAACGTTCTCATAACGTTGATATAAAACGTTCTTAGAACAACGTTCTTGCAACGTCTTTTCGACGTTATTTGTGATTGATGAAAGTTCTCATAATGTTGATATAAAACGTTCTTGGAACAACGTTCTTGGAACGTCTTTTTGACGTTATTTGTGATTGATGAAAGTTCTCATAACGTTAATTGAAAACGTTCTTAGAACAACGTTCTCCGAACGTCCTTATAATGTTATTAGTATTTTATGAATGTTATATTTAGGCTGTCATACAGCGTTCTAAGAACATGTTATTTGCTGAACATTCTCATAATGTTAAGTAGGCTACACTTAACAAATGTGTGCTTCATAACATTAGTTTACAATCACTAGATTTGTATGACTATATATCCATATAAACATTTTAAACATCACAGTAGTTTATAACACCACCCCAATAAACCAGCACTTATAGCGCTATAAATAATTGTATATTAACCAGTGCAAAATGCCTCTGCAAAAAAAAATTTTGTGTGTGTTTTTAGTAATTGTTGTTTTAGTGTGTTTGAGTGCTCATTGTTACAATTACACAGCAAAAGTTCGGTGACATCTTTATTTGTGTATGGTAGAAAGCAAATACTGATCCTGAAATAATTACATAAAATAAATGTGGAAAATTTAACTATACGATTGAGGGAGCAGGCTACACGGTGAACTCAGAGAAAACGCTATACGCTTGAGCAAAAACAGTTTGTGTATAGGCTACAAATGATGCCTGTGAAAGAGATTGTGAACGCATTGAATATGATATGTTTTGTTGGTTAATAGCATAAGCTACTATTACACAGTAGCGATAACATTAAGCGCACCAGAGAAGTACATATAATATTCAGATGTAAACAGCATAGCTGACTTACAGATTCAGTTAACATCCACAAATGAATAAGCGTGACGAATCAGGCAGCAGGCTACACAGTAACTCAGAGAAAACGCTACGCTTGAGCAAACAGTGTGCGAATAGGTTACTATAATTGATGGCAAAGTGCCTGTTAGGGTAGGGTTAGGGTTAGGGTTAGGGTTAGGGTTAGGGTTAGGGTTAGGGTTAGGGTTGGGTTAGGCTCATTACAATCACACAGCAAAAGTTCAGTGACATTTTTATTTGTGCATGAAAGCAAATACTGATACTGACATAATGACATACAATAAATATGGAAAATTTAACTACACGATTCAGGGAGCAGGCTACACAGTGAACTCCGAGAAAAGCTGTGAATAAAATACAATATTCAGAAGTAAACAGTGTAGCTGACTAAATGTTTAGCTGACAGAGTGTTTATTTTTAAACAATTACCTTCTTTTGCCGATATATTTAGTGATATCTTTTGCATTTCTAATCCAAACAACGTCAAACTTGACACTGCACTTACTCGTGCCCGTAGCAAGAAACCTGTCAAGTTTGAAATCCATTGGACTAACGGTTCGAGAGATATGTGGTTACAGTATACAGACAGACAGACAGACAGACAGACAGACAGACCTTCCTGTAATTTATAGATATGCTATTCACATTATGTGAAGCTCTGTTAAATATATTGAAATACATTTTGAACATATATTATTTAAAAAATACATTTTAAACATTTAAACATAAACCTTTTAAATTGTTCTTCATGTTACATCAGTAAATTGTGTACATATTGTGTATATTTCATAAAATATATCCATGCCTTATCATGTTTAGTTTTTAATAAATGTTTAGCAATTTTATTTATACACCACGTTAACCATTTATATAAAGCTATATAATATTATAGACTATATTACATTATATTATAGCCTATTATAAACTATTATAAATGACTTTGTAAACATTGTTTTACACTCAATGCTTCATATTCTTATTCCGTTTACAGTTTGGTGATGGCCACGAGTCTATACACTTAATGTTAACCTCACATTTCAGGATATTTTATCTGATTATCAAATAATTCCCTCCATCATTTCTTCTTTCATGTAAATGCTGCGTGACTATTTTAATTTGCGCGCGCACTGAACACTCGAGTTGCTTTTGAACCAGATTTGAACTGGAGTTACCATGGAAACGGGCGGGGAGCTCAACTGACGACAAGCAGCAACTCTGTCTCTCACTGTTGGTTTCGCTAATTTCAGGTAAGTTTAGTCCCCAAAATTACACAAATAGTACATAAAAATGTTTCTGACACATTCTTTCATGTAAATAACACGCTTCCGTTGAATATTTACTTTATAGAAATGGTTTAGTGTCTTCGGAAAAGTCCGTTAGCATCTCAACTGTTAGACTTTAGCTGTAACTTAAGTTTAGGCTTTAGGCTTGTAATCTTGATTAGCGATTTTGTAAAGGTTTTGGTGGCAATTTTTCAATGTGAATGGAAGTAAACTAAATTATCTTAAAATTAATTAACTTAAAAGTATTCACTGGACGGTTATTTCGTAGTTTTCACATGACGGAATGCCCTACAGGAGGGCAAATTGGGGTTTTATAATGCCATTTATGCCTAGTATTAACATGAATGTCACGCAACCGCTTAATTCACAGGTAAGTTAACGTTAATTCCAAGTCAGTTGAATCACCGTTTTCATATTAATGTGCTCTTTTAATTTAACGTTAAGCATACAGCGCGCGCGCGCACACACACGTTACACACAGATGAATAACCTTACTTCAAAAAATGTATATATTCATTGACAAGCTACTTTTTGTTTTTTTACAAGTGAATGAACGATTTATTTGTCCAAAGGACAAGTACAAGACCAGGGTTAACGTTAATGCCAAGCCCTGGTTTATACATTTTTATAATTTTATTATAATAGCTTCAAAGAAGACCTTTCTCAATGCTGCTATTGTCATACAATGAAAGTATTATATTACTACTTCCATAGTATGGCAAATTAGTACAAATTAGAAAAGTTTAGCAGTTAAAGTTACACAGAATTTTGATGCACATTATCTTATTTTCCCCTCAATGATGGAAGTTCATACATTTTTTAGGTGTAGCTAATCCTTTACAATGTGTTATTGAACCTTTCCATTGTATAACATTTGTAAGCTACATTTTAATCTTGTGTGGTTTACAGTTTTTTTCCCACAGAGACTTCCAATGGGACGGGCGTCTGAACTGGCGGATGCGGAGCATCAAGCTTCTACTAGTTCTTCCCCCTCAAGGCCAAAGCATACCAAACAGACATCATCCCATTACAGGACAACCGTTGGATGCATTGACCTCTGAATTGGAGCTCTAAGGTGAGAGAAACTATCCCCGTACTATGCTCGAAGACGAAAATTTTGTCAGCGTGCCAGCATGTTGTTGTGGAATGTACTGTTGCATGAGAAAAAAAACACTCCTCACATGTGAAAACACTTATTGCTTTACTGATCACTAACCAATCACATATAGGTCAAAGGTCAGATTACCTGTTTTGAACTATTGATGCCATCAATGGACAGAGACCCCACACACACAATTGTGTTCTTTACTGTATTCTAAAGAATATACTTTTGGTTTACATATGTTTATGGTTGTGTTGTATGCTACTGTATACAACAGTAATGTTTGGCCTAAAAAACATGTTATGTTTCTACATTGCATTGGTGTTTAGTGTACTTGTTCCCGCTCTCAGCAGATTACTGTCACTGTAGAACATTGTATTGAAGTGAAGATATAAGCCTATGAAAGACCAGAGTGCTTTAGATATAGAACAACAGTGTTTACATGGTATATCCAAAAATTTACTATTATGAAAGAAGTGTTTGCCATTTGATGCAAATGCTTCATTCTGTCATGTGGTTATGGCATTTTGAATGCAGTGTTACATTTTGAAGGAGATGTGAGGCATTTTGTGTGTGCAGTTTTGGGAATTGTGTGTAGAGTTTTGAAAAAGGGTGACATCGTTTTGAAAACGTGTTTGCAGTTGGAAAAAAACTAATATAAATTTATAGTACTCAAAGCACAGTCTAAATAACTTTAGGGTTAAAGGAACACTCCGACTTTTTTGGACTTTAGCCTATTCAACTTTTCCCCTAGAGTTAGATAAGTCCATACATACCTTTTTCATCTCTGTGCGTGCTATAAGTCTGTTTGACGCACCCACCGCTAGCCTAGCTTAGCACAAAGACTGGATGTAAATGGTTGCAGCTAGCATACTAATCCAAATAAGTGACAAAATAACGCAAACATTTTCCTATTTACATGTTGTGATTTGTATAGTCACAGAGTGTACAAAAAACAAAGTCACATGAGACACAGACATATTTTAGCCGTATAAATACTGGGAACTATATTCTCAGAAGGTGAAGCACTGCTACTTGGGCGGAGTGATAACCGCAGCACCTGAGACGCGCCGTGGTGAGGAGCAGAGAGTTCGTTCAGAGCGCGTCTCAGGTGCGCTGCGGTTATCACTCCGCCCTATATTCAGGGGATATAGTTCCCAGTACTTATACGGTTAAAATATGTCTGTGTCTCATGTGACTTTGTTTTTTGTACACTCTGTGACTATACAAATCACAACATGTAAATAGGAAAATGTTTGCGTTATTTTGTCACTTATTTGGATTAGTATGCTAGCTGCAACCATTTACATCCAGTCTTTGTGCTAAGCTAGGCTAGCGGTGGGTGCGTCAAACAGACTTATAGCACGCACGGAGATGAAAAAGGTATGTATGGACTTATCTAACTCTGGGGGATAAGTTGAATAGGCTAAAGTCCCAAAAAGTTGGAGTGTTCCTTTAACATTTATGGAGTAGCCACACTGTTATTATCAAATGTTTATGAAATAATAATTCACCAATTTTTAGTAACATCAGTCAATCTGTTTTTTATCCACAGACGGGGCATGAAGAGGCTGGACCACAGACTGGACCACAGTGCTAGTTTGGCACACCCACACTACTTATATTTAAGGGATAGTTCACCCAAAAATGAATATTCTGTCAGTAATTACTCACCTTCATGTTGTTCCAACCCCGTAAGACTTTAGTGAAATCTGACAGCTGTCTCACTCCTCCATAGGTCACACGCATCACACACATGACCAGCGTCGGCCAATGGTGAGCCTACGTGGTGACGTGCAACACAGATATACTATGTGCAGTTATACTACGTAAACACACTTAGGCCCACGGAGAACATAATGAATAGTGGAATAAAGTCATTAGTTTTGTTTGTTTTTTGCGCACAAAAAGTGTTCTCGTCGCTTGATAAACATATGGTTGAGCCACTGTAGTCACTTGGACTATTTTAACGATGTCTTTAAAGGTGCAGTGTGTGATTTTTAGAGGCATCTAGTGGTGAGGTTTGCGAATTGCAAACAGCCAGTCACTTACGGCCTATCCCTCCCTTCTCAAACTGGAAGGAGAAGCTACGGTGGCCGACGTAACCAGCACATTTCTCCCCACATAGCAAACCCACAACACAGCGAGGGAGAAGAACCACATGAAACTATCCGACTACAAAATTTTTCTAACAGATTAGTTTAGCTGGCTAGTATGAACTGTTATGCTGTAGGCTAATGTTAGTGTTTTACAGTCAATAGTACTAATCAGCTGATTGTCTCACGAACGTAACAGCACATTTATCCCCACATAGCAAAGCCATAACACAGCGAGGGAGAATAACTAAGTTACATGAAACAATATACCTACATATTTTACACCACTGACAAGGGAAAAGTCACTTCACACGGTGTCTATGGCTAGCTTCTAGGTAATGCTAACATTATGAATCAACAGTTTTCATTTGCAATGTTAAAGTTGGAATACCTTACCTATCCAGCAGAAAACGGCAACTTCGGCGTCGCTTTGAAAGCCTTTTTCCCTCAGTGAAAGGGAAAGCTTTTCCCTTCCATCAGTGAAAAGCCACACCGATGTTGACCCGTGATTTTTAGATTTACCCTCCGTCGGCTCTTGTCCTAAACAATATGTGTTTTCTGCAGCTTCTCATTCAAGTTAGTGACGAAACGCTCTGTAGCGCTGTTTGTTCGCTGTCGGCTACGGTAGAAACATGACGTCACAATATGTCGAGCTTCATAGAAGGGGGTGCCTGCGGTTATGTAGATATAAATGACTCAAAACATAACGGTTCATTAAGTAAGGTCTTTATACACCACTGAAAACATAGTTATGGATCTTATATTGCATTTCTGTCAATAGATCCTCAGAAATATTACACATTGCACCTTTAATAACTATTCTGGGCCGGCAAGTTTCAATCCCTCAAGAAGCCTATGGAGGAGTGAGACAGCGCTCAGATTTCATCAAAAATATCTTAATTTGTGTTCCGAAGATGAAGGAAAGTCTTACGGGGTTGAAACAACATGAGGGTGAGTAATTACTGACAGAGTTCTCATTTTTGTGTGAACTATCCCTTTAAGACTTCCGTTCATCTTCAGAACACAAATTAAGATATTTTTGATGAAATATGAGAGCTGGCTCACTCCTCCATAGGCTTCTAGGCAATTTCATTCTGCCGGCCCAGAAAGTTAGTAAAGACATGTTAAAATAGTCCAAGTGACTACAGTGGCTCAACCTTAAGTTTATCAAGCAACGACAATCATTTTTGTGGGCCTCTTGAGTGAGTTAACAAAAGTGCCGCACTACATCGAGACCCATCTGCGTCATCTTCTTAGTTCTCGCTGATCTCGTGAACTCTAGGGCTGGGACGATTAGTGGTCGACCGATATATCGCCCAGGCTGATATATCGGCCGATATAAGGCATTTTTCAAATATCGCCGTTGGCCGATTAGTTTTTCTGATTGGCCGACGTTTTGGAAGCGGGACTTTTATTCTGACGGGCGGCGCTGAGAACACGAGCGCCTGAGAAGAGAACAGCAAACGCCTTTCTGACTTATTTCAAAAGCATCATACTACTACATTCTCTTTAATAAATGATTCAATAACAAATACATTTTGTCACTTGTTGCCACCTTGCTGTTCTCTCAGGTTTCATCGAAAATATCTTAATTTGTGTTCTGAAGATGAACGGAAGTCTTACGGGGTTGGAATAACATGAGTAATTACTGACATAATTTTTTGAACCCTTAAACACACTTGTCATTTCATTTAAATGTTTACATGAAAATATTTGTAGTTGTTTTTTTAAGCTATTATGTAGCGTTTAAAATGTATGATAATCATATGAAATGTTCTACTTTTTGATGTGATGTAAAAGTGCGCTTATAATTCACATGGTTGTTTTAATAAAAAAATGAAGTTGAACGAATGGTGCAGAATTGTTTTTCTAACCTTAAAATAACATTTTCACATGAAAGACAGTGGACATTTTAATGTTCTTTGAATGTTGTATTGTTAATAACATTTTGGGGGAAAACGTTGCAGGAACGTTATGCTTACCTTAAGATAATGTTCCAGCAACGTTATGCGAACGTTCCGACAACATTATGCTAACCTTAAGATAACGTTCCATGAACGTTATGCTAACCTTAAAATAACGTTCCATGAACGTTATGCTAACCTTAAGAATGTTCCAGCAACGTTATGCTAACATTCTAGCAACGTTATGCTAACCTTAATATAACATTCCAGCAACGTTATGCTAACCTTAAGATAATGTTCCAGCAACATTATGCTAACATTACAGCAACGTTATGCTAACATTCCGGCAATGTTATGCTAACCTTAATATAACGTTCCAGCAACGTTATGCTAACCTTAAGATAATGTTCCAGCAACGTTATGCTAATGTTCCAGCAACGTTATGCTAAGCTTAAGATAATGTTCCAACAACGTTATGCTAATGTTCCAGCAACGTTATGCTAATGTTCCAGCAACGTTATGCTAATGTTCCAGCAACGTTATGCTAACGTTCCAGCAATGTTATGCTAACGTTCCAGCAACGTTATGCTAACGTTCCAGCAACGTTATGCTAACCTTAAGATAACATTCCAGCACCGTTATGCTAACGTTCCAGCAACGTTATGCTAACGTTCCAGCAACGTTATGCTAACCTTAAGATAACGTTCCAGCAACATTATGCTAACGTTCCAGCAATGTTTTGCTAACATTAAGAAACCATTCCAGCAACGTTAAGCAAACTGGACATTTCAACGTTTTTAGAACATTTCAAATCAACGTTCCCACAACGTTCTCAGAACATAATTTTGTTAACTGGGACGTGCGTTGCATTGCAATGTGAACACATAGCATATTGTGTTGCTTTGCATTGCACAAACAATCTATCTTAAAAAGATATGCATTGAAAAATAACATCAAATATATGCACTTGTTACAATGCATTGCATAAAATATCTTTCTTATTCAGTTGTGCATTGAAGAGAAAGGCGTAACATCTATGAAGTGCGTTTCATTGCAATGTGAACACATAGCATGTTGTGATGCTTTGCATTGCACAAACGAACTATCTTAAAAAGATATGCATTGAATAATAACCAAAGATATGCACTTGTTTCAATGCAATGCATAAAATTTCTTTCTTATTCAGTTGTGCATTGAAGAGATAAGGCATAACATCTATAACGTGCGTTGGTTTGCAATGTAAACACAAAGCATGTTGTGTTGCTTTGCATTGCACAAACGATCTATCTTAAAAAGATATGCATTGAAAAATAACATCAATTCTATGCACTTGTTTCAATGCATTGTATAAAATATTTCTCTAATTCAGTTGTGCATTGAAGAGATAAGGCATAACATCTATGACGTGCGTTGCATTGCAATGTGAACACATAGCATGTTGTGTTGCTTTTCATTGCACAAACAACCTATCTTAAAAAGATATGCATTGAAAAATAGCATCAAAGATATGCACTTGTTTCAATGCATTGCATAAAATATCTTTCCTATTCAGTTGTCCATTGAAGAGATAAGGCATAACATCTATGATGTGCAATGCATTGCAATGTGAACACATAGCATGTTGTGTTGCTTTGCATTGCACAAACGATCTACCTTAAAAAGATATGCATTGAAAAATAACCAAAGATATGCACTTGTATCAATGCAATGCATAAAATATCTGTCTTATTCAGTTGTGCATTGAAGAGATAAGGCATAACACCTATAACATGCGTTGCATTGCAATGTTGTGTTGCTTTGCATTGCACAAACTATCTATCTTAAAAAGATATGCATTGAAAAAAATCATCAAATATATGCACTTGTTTCAATGCATTGCATAAAATATCTTTCTTATTCAGTTGTGCATTGAAGAGATAAGTCATAACATCTATGACAGGCGTTGCATTGCAATGTGAACACATAGCATGTTGTGATGCTTTGCATTGCACAAACGAACTATCTTAAAAAGATATGCATTGAAAAATAACATCAAATATATGCACTTGTTACAATGCATTGCATAAAATATCTTTCTTATTCAGTTGTGCATTGAAGAGATAAGGCATAACATCTATGACGTGCGTTGCATTGCAATGTGAACACATAGCATGTTGTGTTGCTTTGCATTGCACAAACGATCTATCTTAAAAAGATATACATTGAAAAATAACCAAAGATATGCACTTGTTTCAATGCAATGCATAAAATATCTTTCTTATTAGTTGTGCATTGAAGAGATAAGGCATAACATCTATAACGTTCGTTGCATTGCAATGTTGTGTTGCTTTGCATTGCACAAACTATCTATCTTAAAAAGATATACATTGAAAAATAACATCAAATATATGCACTTGTTTCAATGCATTGCATAAAATATCTTTCTTATTCAGTTGTGCATTGAAGAGATGTCATAACATTTATGACGTGCGTTGCATTGCAATGTGAACACATAGCATGTTGTGATGCTTTGCATTGCACAAACGAACTATCTTAAAAAGATGTGCATTGAAAAATAACATCAAAGATATGCACTTGTTTCAATGCATTGCATAAAATATCTTTCTTATTCAGTTATGCATTGAAGAGATAAGGCATAACATCTATGACGTGCGTTGCATTGCAATGTGAACATATAGCATGTTGTGTTGCTTTGCATTGCATTGCACACACAATCTATCTTAAAAAGATATGCATTGAAAAATAACATCAAAGATATGCACTTGTTTCAATGCATTGCATAAAATATCTTTCTTATTCAGTTGTGCATTGAAGAGATAAGGCATAACATCTATGAAGTGCGTTGCATTGCAATGTGAACACATAGCATGTTGTGATGCTTTGCATTGCACAAACGAACTATCTTAAAAAGATATGCATGGAAAAATAACATCAAAGATATGCACTTGTTTCAAAGCATTGCATAAAATATCTTTCTTATTCAGTTGTGCATTGAAGAGATAAGGCATAACATCTATGAAGTGCGTTGCATTGCAATGGGAACACATAGCATGTTGTGTTGCTTTGCATTGCACAAACGATCTAACTTAAAAAGATATGCATTGAAAAATAACCAAAGATATGCACTTGTTTCAATGCAATGCGTAAAATATATTTCTTATTCAGTTGTGCATTGAAGAGATAAGGCATAACATCTATAACGTGCGTTGCATTGCAATGTGAACACATAGCATGTTGTGTTGCTTTGCATTGCACAAACGATCTACCTTAAAAGATATGCATTGAAAAATAACATTAAATATATGCACTTGTTTCAATGCATTGCAGAAAATATCTTTCTTATTCAGTTGTGCATTGAAGAGATAAGGCATAACATCTATGACATGCGTTGCACTGCAATGTGAACATATAGCATGTTGTGTTGCTTTGCATTGCATTGCACACACAATCTATATTAAAAAGATATGCATTGCAAAATAACATCAAAGATATGCACTTGTTTCAATGCATTGCATAAAATATCTTTCTTTTTCAGTTGTGCATTGAAGAGATAAGGCATAACATCTATAACGTGCGTTGCATTGCAATGTGAACACATAGCATGTTGTGATGCTTTGCATTGCACAAACGAACTATCTGAAAAAGATATGCATTGAAAAATAACATCAAAGATATGCACTTGTTACAATGCATTGCATTAAATATCTTTCTTATTCAGTTGTGCATTGAAGAGATAAGGCATAACATCTATGACGTGCGCTGCATTGCAATGTGAACACATAGCATGTTGTGTTGCTTTGCATTGCATTGCACACACGATCTATCTTAAAAATATATGCATTGAAAAATAGCATCAAAGATATGCACTTGTTACAATGCATTGCATTAAATATCTTTCCTATTCAGTTGTGCATTGAAGAGATAAGGCATAACATCTATGATGTGCGATGCATTGCAATGTGAACACATAGCATGTTGTGTTGCTTTGCATTGCACAAACGATCTACCTTAAAAAGATATGCATTGAAAAATAACCAAAGATTTGCACTTGTATCAATGCAATGCATAAAATATCTGTCTTGTTCAGTTGTGCATTGAAGAGATAAGGCATAACATCTATAACGTGCGTTGCACTTGTTTCAATGCAATGCGTAAAATATATTTCTTATTCAGTTGTGCATTGAAGAGATAAGGCATAACATCTATAATGTGCGTTGCATTGCAATGTGAACACATAGCATGTTGTGATGCTTTGCATTGCACAAACGAACTATCTTAAAAAGATATGCATTGAAAAATAACATCAAAGATATGCACTTGTTACAATGCATTGCATTAAATATCTTTCTTATTCAGTTGTGCATTGAAGAGATAAGGCATAACATCTATGACGTGCGTTGCATTGCAATGTGAACACATAGCATGTTGTGTTGTGTTGCTTTGCATTGCACACACGATCTATCTTAAAAAGATATGCATTGAAAAATAACATCAGAGATATGCACTTGTTTCAATGCATTGCATAAAATATCTTTCTTATTCAGTTGTGCATTGAAGAGATAAGGCATAACATCTATGACGTGCGTTGCATTGCAATGTGAACACAGCATGTTGTGTTGCTTTGCATTGCACAAACGATCTATCTTAAAAATATATGCCAAGAGTCCATGAACTTGATCTTTCCATACCAGAATCGACCCACTGAACATATTTCTGGCATAAGAGTCTATGAACTTGAACTTTCTATACATACTCGTTGACTCCTTTTGAGGTTATGTCAGCCATAAAGAAGTCCATATTTGACCCAAGGAATATATTTCTGGTCCAAGAGTCCATGAACTTTAACTTTCCATACCAGAATCGACCTACTGAAAATATTACTGGCCAAAGAGATCTTGAACTTGAACTTTCTATACATACTCGTTGACTCCTTTTAAGGTTATGTCAGCAATAAAGAAGTCCAAAATTGACCCAAGGAATATATTTCTGGCCAAAGAGTCCTCAATCTTGAACTTTCTATATAGACTCCTCCTGATGCTCCATAAGCCGTATAGAAGTTCATATCTGACCTATTGAACTTATTTCTGGTCAAAGGGTCCTCAAAAGGTTTTAAGCGATATAAACTTGCGATCACTTTTATGTTAAATTGGTACTACAGAGGTCCCTTTTTGAACAGATGAACATATTTCTGACTTAAGAGTTCTTGAACTTTAACTTCCATATATACAGATTGACTTCTTGCGATGTTATAGTAGCCAGACAGGCGATAATTGACCCGCTGAAAATATTTCTGGTAAAACAGTTCTCGATTTTGAACTTTTTATACATGCTCATAGACTCCTTATGATGATTCATCAGCCACACAGCAGCCCATAAATTACCTACTGAAATTTTTTCTGGCAAAAGAGTCCTCGATCTTGAACAATCAAAACACACTCATAGACTCTAGAATCAGATGTTTCTTCAGCCATGCAGTATTTCAGATTTGACTTATTGAACATATTTCTGACTGAAGCGTGATTGATCTTGAACTCTCTATTAATGATTATAGACTTTTTCAGGTAGTAGTACATCAGCCAGACAATTGTCCATATTTCACTATTGAACATATTTCTGGTCCAAGAGTCCATGAACTTGAACTTTCTATACCAGAATCGACCTACTGAAAATATTACTGGCCAAAGAGTTCTCGATCTTGAACTTTCTACTTATAGACTCCTTCTGATACTTCATAAGCCCTTTAAAAGTCCAAATCTGACCTATTGAACTTATTTCTGGTCAATGGGTCCTCAAAAGGTTTTAAGCGATATAAACTCATAGACTTATTCTGATGTTAAATCAGTAATACAGAGGCCCCTTTTTGAACTACTGAACATATTTCTGGCCTAATAGTTCTTGAACTTGAACTTTCTATACATTCTCGTTGACTCCTTGTGAGGTAATGTCAGCCATAAAGAAGTCCATGTTTGACCCAAGGAATATATTTCTGGCCAAAGAGTCCTCAATCTTGAACTTTATATATAGACTCCTCCTGATGTTCCATAATCCATATAGAAGTCCATATCTGACCTATTGAACTTATTTTTGGTCAAAGGGTCCTCTAAAGGTTTGAAGCGAAATAAACTTATAGACTAATTCTGATGTTAAATCGGTTATACAGAGGCCCCTTTTTGAACTGATGAACATATTTCTGACCTAAGAGTTCTTGAACTTTAACTTACTATAATATATACTGATTGACTTCTTGCGATGTTATATTAGCCAGAGAGGAGTCCATAACTGAAAATATTTCTGGTAAAACAGTCCTCGATTTTCAACTTTCTATACATACTCATTGACATTGCCATGCAATATTTCAGATTTGACATATTGAACATATTTCTGACTGAAGCGTGATTGATCTTGAACTCTCTATTAATGATTGTAGACTCTTTCAGGTAGTAGTACATCAGCCAGACAATTGTCCATATTTCATTATTAGGGGCCAAGCACTGAAGGTGCGGGCACCTATTGTATCTGTTCCCGTTCTTATTAGGGGCCAAGCACTGAAGGTGCGGGCACCTATTGTATCTGTTCCCGTTCTTATTAGGGGCCAAGCACTGAAGGTGCGGGCACCTATTGTATCTGTTCCCGTTCTTATTCTTCTTTTTCTTTTTTTTCTTTTTCTTTTTCTTCCGACTGGGCGTCTATGGCAGCCTATAGAACCGTTTGCGGGAAACTTATGAAAATTGGCACAGTGATAGAGGACAGCCTGAACTATCACCATAGCAAATTTGGAGTCTCCGACTCATTCCCTCTAGCGCCACCAGCTGTCCAAAGTTTCACTCATGTCTATGCTGATAACTTTTGAACCGTAAGGGCTAGAATCAAAATTCTTTTTTCCTCTGATTTCTGAGCTCACGACGATTCGATTGCACCCTATGACGTCATTTTCCGTCATAATAGTTTTCCCGCCATTTTGAATTTTCCAAAAAACCTACTTTTTCGAACTCCTCCTAGGCCGTTGCTCCGAATTTCACGAAAATTGAACCAGATCAACTCCAGACCATGACGACAAAAAGTTATGGAATTCAAGTTGATTCGAATTACCGTTCTCGAATACCGCGCAAATAAATTTTACGTAGCGCTTGCAAAAACAGACGCAAGGCCGTATCTCCACAACGCTTTATCGGATTCAGACCAAATTTGGTACATGTCATCACAAGCATGACCTGAGGCTACATGCTGCGTTTCGGCGCAGCGCCACCTACTGGTCCGGAGATATGAAGAATTTATATTTTTGCTTATAACTTCTGAACGGTTTGTCCAAAAATCACAAAAGTGGTCTCGTTAGATTCAGGGCATCGTGCTGAGTCGACTGATATCCAATTTTCCCATATCGGCCATTTTGGCTGTCGGCCATTTTGAATTATGTGCTAAAATGCTGTATTTTATGAACGCATGAACGTATCGTTACGAAACTCAGTATGGGTCATCAGTACAACGCCCTAAAAGTACTCAAAAATTTATGAGACAGCGCCACCTTTTGGTCAAAAGTTATAATGAAATTTCCAAAAATGCTAATAACTTTTGAATAAATTTGCCTATAGTAATGACACTGATCTCAATAGATTCCTTGGGTTATGCTGAAAACATAGATACCAATTTTGCCATAGTCAATCAAAGTTCCTGTCCGCCATCTTTATTTTCTTTTAAAACCTACTTTTTCGAACTCCTCCTAGACCTAGACCGAACGTCCGATTTTCACCAAAATCGGATCGTGTCATCTCCAGACTGTGCCGAGTAAAAGTTATGGATTTCGTGTCGATAGACAAAACCGTTTTCGTATACCGCAGTGGCAAAGTTGAGGCATGATGCCAAAATGACTATTCAGGCTTTATATCTGCAATGCCTTGACATATTGACACCAAACTTTGTATGTGTCATTGCCACTTCACTCTGACCACATCACATCAGTTTCGTAACTGCGCCACCTATTGGTCGAAAGTGATAATCATATTTTTAGTTAATGTATCAACCATTGTGCCAAAATTCATCTTTAAATGTCTTCAATTGCTCCTTGCTGCAGTGGGTCTCACACTCCCAGCCACTTTGGCATGTCTTGTCGTCCTGCTTGCGCTTGGCCCCGGTGATTGCTGCTTGCAGCTATATTTCTTCTTCTTTTTAGGGGCCAAGCACTGAAGGTGCGGGCACCTATTGTATCTGTTCCGGTTCTTATTCTTCTTTTTCTTCTTTTTCTTCCGACTGGGCGTCTATGGCAGCCTATAGAACCGTTTGCGGGAAACTTATACAAATTGGCACAGTGATAGAGGACAGCCTGAACTATCACCATAGCAAATTTGGAGTCTCCAACTCATTCCCTCTAGCGCCACCAGCTGTCCAAAGTTTCACTCATGTTTATGCTAATAACTTTTGAACCACAAGGGCTAGAAACAAAATTCTTTTTTCCTCTGATTCCTGAGCTCAGGACGATTCGACTGCACCCTATGACGTCATTTTCCGTCATAATAGTTTTCCCGCCATTTTGAATTTTCCGAAAAACCTACTTTTTCGAACTCCTCCTAGGCCATTGCTCCGAATTTCACGAAAAATGAACCAGATCATCTCCAGACCTTGACGACCAAAAGTTATGGAATTCAAGTTGATTCGAATTACCGTTCTCGAATACCGCGCAAATAAATTTTACGTAGCGCTTGCAAAAACAGACGTAAGGCTTTATCTCCACAACGCTTTATCGGATTCAGACCAAATTTGGTACATGTCATCACAAGCATGACCTGAGGCTACATGCTGCGTTTCGGCACAGCGCCACCTACTGGTCCGGAGATATGAAAATTTGCTTATTTTACTTATAACTTCTGAACGGTTTGTCCAAAAATCATAAAAGTGGTCTCAATAGATTCAGGGCGTCATACTGAGTTGACTGATATCCAATTTTCCCATATCGGCCATTTTGGCTTTCGGCCATTTTGAATTATGTGCTAAAATGCTGTATTTTATGAACGCATGAACGTATCGTTACGAAACTCAGTATGAGTCATCAGTACAACGCCCTAAAGGTACTCAAAAATTTATGAGACAGCGCCACCTTTTGGTCAAAAGTTATAATGAAATTTCCAAAAATGCTAATAACTTTTGAATAAATTTGCCTATAGTAATGACACTGGTCTCAATAGATTCCTTGGGTTATGCTGAAAACATAGATACCAATTTTGCCATAGTCAGCCAAACTTCCTGTCCGCCATCTTTATTTTCTTTTAAAACCTACTTTTTCGAACTCCTCCTAGACCGAACGTCCGATTTTCACCAAAATTGGATCGTGTCATCTCCAGACCGTGCCGAGTAAAAGTTATGGATTTCGTGTCGATAAACGAAACCGTTTTCGTATACCGCAGTGGCAAAGTTGAGGCATGATGCCAAAATGACTATTCAGGCTTTATATCTGCAATGCCTTGACATATTGACACCAAACTTTGTAAGTGTCATTGTCACTTCACTCTGACCACATCACATCAGTTTCGTAATTGCGCCACCTATTGGTCGAAAGTGATAATCATATTTTTAGTTATTTTATGTGATTTTTCAACCATTTTGCCAAAATTCATCTTCAAATGTCTTCAATTGCTCCTTGCTGCAGTTTGTCTCACACTTTCAGCCATGTAGGCATATCTCGTCGTCTGCTTTTGCGCTTGGCCCCGTAATGGCTGCTTGCAGCTATATTTTTTCTTTTTTTTCTTCCGACTGGGCGTCTATGGCAGCCTATAGAACCGTTTGCGGGAAACTTATGAAAATTGGCACAGTGATAGAGGACAGCCTGCACTATCACCATAGCAAATTTGGAGTCTCCAACTCATTCCCTCTAGCGCCACCAGCTGTTCAAAGTTTCACTCATGTTTATGCTAATAACTTTTGAACCACAAGGGCTAGAAACAAAATTCTTTTTTCCTCTGATTCCCGAGCTCATGACGATTCGATTGCACCATATGGCGTCATTTTCCGTCATAATAGTTTTCCCGCCATTTTGAATTTTCCGAAAAACGTACTTTTTCGAACTCCTCCTAGGCCGTTGCTCCGAATTTCACGAAAAATGAACCAGATCATCTCCAGACCTTGACGACCAAAAGTTATGGAATTCAAGTTGATTCGAATTACCGTTCTCGAATACCGCGCAAATAAATTTTACGTAGCGCTTGCAAAAACAGACGTAAGGCCGTATCTCCACAACGCTTTATCGGATTCAGACCAAATTTGGTACATGTCATCACAAGCATGACCTGAGGCTACATGCTGCGTTTCGGCGCAGCGCCACCTACTGGTCCAGAGATATGAAGAATTTATGTTTTTGCTTATAACTTCTGAACGGTTTGTCCAAAAATCACAAAAGTGGTCTCGTTAGATTCAGGGCGTCGTGCTGAGTTGACTGATATCCAATTTTCCCATATCGGCCATTTTGGCTGTCGGCCATTTTGAATTATGTGCTAAAATGCTGTATTTTATGAACACATGAACGTATCGTTACGAAACTCAGTATGAGTCATCAGTACAACGCCCTTAAGGTACTCAAAAATTTATGAGACAGCGCCACCTTTTGGTCAAAAGTTATAATGAAATTTCCAAAAATGCTAATAACTTTTGAATAAATTTGCCTATAGCAATGACACTGGTCTCAATAGATTCCTTGGGTCATGCTGAAAACATAGATACCAATTTTGCCATAGTCAGCCAAACTTCCTGTCCGCCATCTTTATTTTCTTTTAAAACCTACTTTTTCGAACTCCTCCTAGACCGAACGTCCGATTTTCACCAAAATCGGATCGTGTCATCTCCAGTCCGTGCCGAGTAAAAGTTATGGATTTCGTGTCGATAGACGAAACCGTTTTTGTATACCGCAGTGGCAAAGTTGAGGCATGATGCCAAAATGACTATTCAGGCTTTATATCTGCAATGCCTTGACATATTGACACCAAACTTTGTATGTGTCATTGTCACTTCACTCTGACCACATCACATCAGTTTCGTAACTGCGCCACCTATTGGTCGTAAGTAATAATCATATTTTTAGTTATTGTATGTGATTTTTCAACCATTTTGCCAAAATTCATCTTCAAATGTCTTTAATTGCTCCTTGCTGCAGTTTGTCTCACACTTTCAGCCATGTAGGCATATCTCGTCGTCTGCTTTTGCGCTTGGCCCCGTAATGGCTGCTTGCAGCTATATTTCTTCTTCTTTTTTTTCTTTTTTTTCTTTTTTTTCTTTTTTTTCTTCCGACTGGGCGTCTATGGCAGCCTATAGAACCGTTTGCGGGAAACTTATACAAATTGGCACAGTGATAGAGGACAGCCTGAACTATCACCATAGCAAATTTGGAGTCTCCAACTCATTCCCTCTAGCGCCACCAGCTGTCCAAAGTTTCACTCATGTTTATGCTAATAACTTTTGAACCACAAGGGCTAGAAACAAAATTCTTTTTTCCTCTGATTCCTGAGCTCATGACGATTCGACTGCACCCTATGACGTCATTTTCCGTCATAATAGTTTTCCCGCCATTTTGAATTTTCCGAAAAACCTACTTTTTCGAACTCCTCCTAGGCCGTTGCTCCGAATTTCACGAAAAATTAACCAGATCATCTCCAGACCTTGACAACCAAAAGTTATGGAATTCAAGTTGATTCGAATTACCGTTCTCGAATACCGCGCAAATAAATTTTACGTATCGCTTGCGAAAACAGACGTAAGGCAGTATCTCCACAACGCTTTATCGGATTCAGACCAAATTTGGTACATGTCATCACAAGCATGACCTGAGGCTACATGCTGCGTCTCGGCGCAGCGCCACCTACTGGTCCGGAGATATGAAGAATTTATGTTTTTGCTTATAACTTCTGAACGGTTTCTCCAAAAATCACAAAAGTGGTCTCGTTAGATTCAGGGCGTCATACTGAGTTGACTGATATCCAATTTTCCCATATCGGCCATTTTGGCTGTCGGCCATTTTGAATTATGTGCTAAAATGCTGTATTTTATGAACGAATGAACGTATCGTTACGAAACTCAGTATGAGTCATCAGTACAATGCCCTAAAGGTACTCAAAAATTTATGAGACAGCGCCACCTTTTGGTCAAAAGTTATAATGAAATTTCCAAAAATGCTAATAACTTTTGAATAAATTTGCCTATAGTAATGACACTGATCTCAATAGATTCCTTGGGTTATGCTGAAAACATAGATACCAATTTCGCCATAGTCAGTCAAACTTCCTGTCCGCCATCTTTATTTTCTTTTAAAACCTACTTTTTCGAACTCCTCCTAGACCGAACGTCCGATTTTCACCAAAATCGGATCGTGTCATCTCCAGACCGTGCCGAGTAAAAGTTATGGATTTCGTGTCGATAGACAAAACCGTTTTCGTATACCGCAGTGGCAAAGTTGAGGCATGATGCCAAAATGACTATTCAGGCTTTATATCTGCAATGCCTTGACAGATTGACACCAAACTTTGTATGTGTCATTGTCACTTCACTCTGAACACATCACATCGATTTTGTAATTGCGCCACTTATTGGTCGAAAGTGATAATCCATTAAGTCATATTTAGGGGCCAAGCACTGAAAGTGCGGAGGCACCTATTGTTTTTGTTGGCGTTCTTATTAGGGGCCAAGCACTGAAGGTGCGGGCACCTATTGTATCTGTTCTGGTTCTTATTCTGCTTCTTTTTCTTTTTCTTTTTTTTCTTCCGACTGGGCGTCTATGGCAGCCTATAGAACCGTTTGCGGGAAACTTATGAAAATTGGCAGAGTGATAGAGGACAGCCTGAACTATCACCATAGCAAATTTGGAGTCTCCAACTCATTCCCTCTAGCGCCACCAGCTGTCCAAAGTTGCACTCATGTTTATGCTAATAACTTTTGAACCACACGGGCTAGAAACAAAATTCTTTTTCCCTCTGATTCCTGAGCTCATGACGACTTGCCTGGACCCTATGACGTCATTTTCCGTCATAATAGTTCTCTTACGTAGAGTTCTCTCCTACTGCGTCGAATCGACGCTGCGGGAAAGATATTTCTTTGTCGAGATTGAAGCCCAAAAATTAATCCTTAATTTTGTAATATGTAAAACGCTTTTCTGTAGCATACAACCCTAGGCGGAGCAATACAGCTCGCCCATTGGCTGCTCCGCCAGAAAAGCACAGCCTATGCGAGGCCAGTGACGCTGACCAATGAGGGCGCTTCGCGCCCTTCTGCGTCATCTCCCGCCGAAACAGGCGTGGCCTAGGTCTATAAATACCAAGCATAGCTGCTTCCACTCCGATTTTCTTTACTTCACGAAGCTACACGCATCGTTGGACCGGATTCGAGCCACCACAGCCGTCTGACACAGCACCTCAGCAGGACGAGCCCTTACCTGAAGCCGCTGGTCATCGCCGCCTTCAGCCGCCGTTCCCTGCTGCGCTTCTCCGGCGTGGAATATCCTTTCAGTCTTTGTGTGTGTTTTGTGTGTGTGTTCGCCTACTGCGTCACACATTTTTTCCTCACAAAAGAGCACGAGTGTCTTTTTAAAGATGTCTCGCGTTTCCTGCGGCTCCTGCCGAGCCGCGCTCATCGACGGGGACCACCACGAACTATGTGTTTCCTGCTTGGGCGAGGAACATGCAGCTATCGCTCTCGGTGATGGCGGCTGCCATCACTGCGACATGATGCCAATCGCGACTCTGCGGACTCGCCTGGCATCTTTCGCTGAAGCTGCTCAACCGCCCCCTGTAGCGCCGCGCCGTAAGAAGCGCCGCGCTCAGCGGGTCCCGGAACCTCCCTCCACGAGGAGCTCGCCGCCGCCGCCGCCGCTAGCTCCTCTCAACGTTTCGCTCGAGTCGCTCACCGACGGACAACAGCCGCAGCACGCCGCTTTGTCCGTTATGGAGGACGACCAGCAAGCTGTATCTGAGGGGGATGACGACTGCTGTTCGCTTCTCGCTTCGGAGAGCGAGGGATGGGCGAGCTCTGTGGATCTCCCCTCCCCCGCCGTTCCGGAACGTCGAGGAGGGAAGATCAGCATCGAGACAGAGCTGATGCGTCTGCTCACACAGGCCGTGTCGAGCCTCGGCCTCGAGTGGTCGACGCCCGAACAACCTGCACTCAACCGGCTGGATGGCCGCTTCCTCGCTGGAGACCGCGCTGCGCCCCCCTCCAGACACGCACCATTTCTTCCTGAGCTTCACGAAGAGGTAGCGAAATCGTGGAAGGCGCCTTTTTCAGCCAGAGTGCGTACTTCTGCCTCGCCAGCATTCTCCGTAGTGGACGGTGCTCGAGACAGAGGCTACCACGCTCTCCCTCCGGTCGAGGAGGCCGTAGCGACTCACCTTTGCCCACCCTCTGCTGGACGGCGGGCTAAGGGAGTCCTACCATCGAAAGCTTGCCGCACATCGTCAGCTCTGAACGGCCGCGTGTATTCCGCCGCCGGACAAGCTGCATCGGCGCTGCACACCATGGCGGTGCTCCAAATCCACCAGGCTAACCTCCTCTGCAAGCTAGACGAGGAAGGCCCGGGCGCGATCAGTGTTCCGGACTTACGTAGCGCCACAGACCTAGCTCTTCGCGCTACAAAGTCCGCCGCACACGCCATCGGCAGGATTATGGCCTCAGCTACTGTTTCCGAGAGACATTTGTGGCTGACTCTCTCTGAAATGGCGGAGTCGGAGCGCTCTGCGTTCCTCGACGCTCCCATTTCAACGACGGGCCTCTTCGGATCCTCCGTGAAGGACTTCGCGGACCGATTCGCCGAGGTACAGAAAACTTCGCAGGCCATGAGACATTTTCTGCCAAAGCGCTCCAGTTCCGTAACAGGCCGCCCTAAACAGCCGCCTGCCCGAACTCAGCAGCGCCCCGCGCCCGCCGCACCGGCCCAGCAGCAACAGGCCCGAGAGAGACCACGGTCTCGCTCCGCCGGACGCCGCCCGCCACCGCGTGGTCCTCGGCCCAAGATTTCACTCAAGCCCGAGGCCTCGGCGCCATCCTAGCCCTGCTAGGAAAAAGACGGTGTTCGGGTCCCGCTGCGGCCGGACTTCCACCAAAGATTTTCGCTTGTACAGCCCTAAGTTCCGTGTTTGTACCAGTGTATTTAGCAGCCAACAAACCGGCCGTAAAGCCCGTTTGCCTGCACACAAACGCCGTTTTCACGGCGACCCAGATAAATCTAAAAAAGAGTTTAATTTCTGGTGTTCCGGCCAAGGCCGATGGTGTAATGTGTGTAACTGCAATGCCCACCCAGTGCCCATTCATTCACACAAGCACAGCCCCGTTCAACACAGGGGTTGCACACATAAAATCGGCTCATGCCGATTGTGCTTTGCATGTAGTGAGCGTGCCCACTATCCAGTGCCCACAACCACTACACACTGCACGTTCCGCGGTTTCTGTAAAAACGAAACTAACGAACGGTCAGTCAGTACACAAACACAATGTCCCCGGTGTTATAAATGTGCCCGCCACCAAGCGCCCACGTTTATTCACAAACATATCGAGCCCTACGGGACTCGTCCCGCGCGCTCTCTCTCGACACAGAGAGCCGAGCGCGCGCGGGATGCATACTGTGTTAAACATGCCCCCCGCCTCACACGCCACGGCGTCCATGTCACAGCACACGGTTGCTCTCGTGTCGCCGCCATTTCGCGACCAGGGCCCAGATTACATTCAACCCCTAGTCACACGTGCAGATGCATGGGAAAGACTTCCCGGGGTCTCAGAATGGGTGCTAGAGACTATAAAAAGAGGCTATTCGCTACAGTTTCATCGACGCCCTCCCCGTTTCACGGAGAAAGTCGAAACAACGGTAAAAACAGAAGTAGCACATCTACTTCGAGCCGAAATAGCGAAGCTATTGAGCAAAGGGGCCATAGAGCCTTTATCTCAAGCTCAGAGCGAAGGGGGTCTGTACAGCAGATATTTTCTGGTACCGAAAAAAGACGGGGGTCTCAGACCCATTTTAGATCTCAGGCATCTGAACAAAGCGCTGACAAAGCGAAAGTTCAGAATGCTCACGACCAGAGCCATCCTCGCGCAGGTTCGCCGAGGAGACTGGTTTATGGCAATAGATCTGAAAGACGCGTATTTTCACATACAAATTGCGTCACGTCACAGGCGATTTTTGAGATTCGCCTTCGAGGGCCAGGCATATCAGTACACAGTCCTGCCATTCGGCCTGTCTCTAGCACCTCGTACATTTACAGTGTGCATGGACGCGGCGCTGGCACCCCTGAGACTCCGCGGCATTCGAATTCTGAATTATTTGGACGATTGGCTGATTCTAGCTCAATCACCTTCAGAACTCATCCGCCACAAGACCCTAATTCTCGATCACCTCGAGTGCTTGGGTCTGAGAGTCAATTGGGAGAAAAGTTCACTGTTTCCCAGTCAAAGGATCTCCTTTTTAGGACTGGAGCTGAACTCGCTGTCTATGACAGCTCGACTGTCATCACAACGCAGGCGAAATGCCCTGCGGATGGCGAAATCCTTCCGCAGCGGCCACATAGTGCCGCTCAAGAGATTTCAGAAAATGCTAGGCCTCATGGCCGCAGCATCGACAGCTCTACAGTTGGGCCTGCTGCGCATGCGCCCACTGCAGTTCTGGCTAAAAGCGCGTGTACCGCGCCGAGCATGGGTCCACGGTCGTTATCGCCTCAAGGTCAATCAGGAATGCGTTTCAGCCCTGACACCATGGAGAGCGTCAGACTGGTACCGGTCAGGTGTAAGCCTGGGGACTTCTTCGAGCCTGAAGGTGGTGTCCACGGACGCGTCCACCTCAGGCTGGGGAGCACTGCTCGAAGGCAGACCGTTTTTTGGCCAATGGGCAAAACGAGTCGAACTACCGCACATAAACTGCCTAGAAATGATGGCAGTGGACTTAGCGCTGAGGCGCTTCTGTCCTCGGATAAAAGGACACCACGTCCTAGTCCGTTCGGACAACACGTCGGTAGTAGCCTATATAAACCGCCAGGGTGGCGTGAGATCCCGAAACCTTTACAGGCTGACGGAACGCATACTGGTATGGGCCCAGCACAACCTGCGCTCGCTGAGAGCGATCCATGTGCCTGGTCGCCTGAATGTAGGACCAGACAGACTCTCACGGAACAATGTTCCGACAGGAGAATGGTCCCTACACACACAGACAGTGCGTCTGCTGTGGAAAACGTTCGGCAGAGCGGAGATAGACCTGTTTGCAAACCAGGAAAACGCTCACTGCCCGGAATTCTTTTCAAAGAGCACGAACGCGCTCGCCAGAGTCTGGCCCCGCCGTCCGCTCTATGCTTTTCCCCCTGTCTCGCTCCTGCCCCAAGTGCTCGAGCGAATCAGGAAAAGCGGATGCTCAGTGCTTCTTGTAGCACCATACTGGACGAATCAACCCTGGTTCCCAGTCTTGATGCAGCTCAAGAGTACTGCTCCGTGGCCGATCCCGGTGAGGAGGGATCTCCTCTCGCAGGCCAGGGGCTCGATTTTGCATCCTCACCCAGAGCTATGGTCCCTTCATGTGTGGGCCATAAACGGGTACCCGCTAAACTCCCAAGAGGAGTGTTAGACACGATCGAGCAGGCTAGGGCCCCGTCTACTAGACGGCTCTACGCTTCCAAATGGTCGGTGTTCTCTGACTGGTGTTCAGACCAAGGTCTATCACCTCTTCAGTGCGGTGAAACGGAGGTTCTCTCCTTCCTGCAGGAGCTGTTGGATAAGGGTAGGACCCCATCCACGCTCAAAGTCTATGTGGCAGCCATATCAGCGTTCGTCAATCCGACGCTTGGCCATGCACTGGGCAGAAACGACCTGGTGGTACGTTTCCTTAGAGGAGCCAGAAGGTTAAATCCTCCAAGGCCTCCCTCAGTCCCCGTTTGGGACCTTTCTACAGTGTTGAACGCTATGAAAGGGGCCCCTTTCGAGCCTATTCACTCAGTTGACATGAAACATCTGTCTCTCAAGACCATGTTTCTTTTGGCTCTCGCTTCAGTGAAGCGTGTGGGGGATCTGCAAGCGCTCTCGGTAAGAGCCTCTTGTATGGAGTTCGGGCCCAACGACTCTATAGTCGTGTTGAAACCGAAGCACGGGTATGTACCTAAGTCCCTCAACACACCGTTCAGGGCTCAGGTCATCTCCCTGTCGGCTCTGCCGGCCTCTGAGGACGGAAATAGCTTTCTTTGCCCGGTCAGGGCATTAAGAGCTTACGTGTCCCGCTCCGCTGTTTTTCGACAGACGGAGCAGCTCTTCGTTTCGTTCAGTGGGCGCTCTAAAGGGCGTGCTGCGACGAAACAGAGCCTATCTCGATGGGTAGTGGATGCCATTGCGCTAGCCTACGCATCTAGAGGTTTGGAATGCCCCCTGGGCATCAGAGCACATTCTACGAGAGGCATGGCCTCGTCGTGGGCTTGGTATAGCGGAATCTCTTTGCATGATATTTGTATGGCGGCAGGCTGGGCCTCCCCGTCTACATTTATAAGGTTCTATAACCTAGAGGTTCCCGCGTTGCAGGCTAAACTGCTCTCGGTCTAAGACCAGGTATAGTGTTCCTGCCCCGCACTGCGGCCCAGGTCACTAATGTTTAAGCATCACTCACCGACAATGTGTCCCATGAGCATGCTATTTACCCCCCCCCCCCATATATATCTATTATTTACATATATATGTTATTATGCCCCTAGGGGCCCTATTATAAAGGGATGATGCTATCCTAGCCGCTCTCCCTGTATACTCTTGGTGTAGGCTCTGGCATGCCGGGGCGCGTGCGCGCGCCCTCGGGTGTCTGGGTCGGTCCAAGAGCACGCACGGCGTCTTACAGGGGTTCCCGCAGCGTCGATTCGACGCAGTAGGAGAGAACTCTACGTAAGAGAACGTACTCGGTTACTAACGTAACCTCGGTTCTCTCTAGGAGAGGGAACGAGTACTGCGTCTCATGCCGTGCATGCCCACGATGTGTCGCTTCTGTGACAAAAATCGGAGTGGAAGCAGCTATGCTTGGTATTTATAGACCTAGGCCACGCCTGTTTCGGCGGGAGATGACGCAGAAGGGCGCGAAGCGCCCTCATTGGTCAGCGTCACTGGCCTCGCATAGGCTGTGCTTTTCTGGCGGAGCAGCCAATGGGCGAGCTGTATTGCTCCGCCTAGGGTTGTATGCTACAGAAAAGCGTTTTACATATTACAAAATTAAGGATTAATTTTTGGGCTTCAATCTCGACAAAGAAATATCTTTCCCGCAGCGTCGATTCGACGCAGTACTCGTTCCCTCTCCTAGAGAGAACCGAGGTTACGTTAGTAACCGAGTACGTTTTCCCGCCATTTTGAATTTTCCGAAAAACCTACTTTTTCGAACTCGTCCTAGACGGTTTGTCCGATTCTCACCAAAATTGCACCAGATCATCTTCAGGCAGTGCCGACAAAAAGTTATGGAATTCAAGTTGTTTTGCTTAACCGTTTTTGATAAACGTACAAACAAATTTTACATAGCACTTGCGAAAACAGACGTAAGGCTGTATCTCCGCAACGCTTTATTGTATTCAGACCAAACTTGGTACATGTCATCATAAGCATGACTTGAGGCTACATGCAGCGTTTCGGCGCAGCGCCACCTACTGGTCCGGAGATATGAAGAATTTATATTTTTGCTTATAACTTCTGAACGGTTTGTCCAAAAATCACAAAAGTGGTCTCGTTAGATTCAGGACGTCATATTGAGTTGACTGATATCCAATTTTCCCAAATCGGCCATTTTGGCTGTCGGCCATTTTGAATTATGTGCTAAAATGCTGTATTTTATGAACGCATGAACGTATCGTTACGAAACTCAGTATGGGTCATCAGTACAAGGCCCTAAAGGTACTCAAAAGATTATGAGACAGCGCCACCTTTTGGTCAAAAGTTATAATGAAATTTCCAAAAATGCTAATAACTTTTGATTAAATTTGCCTATAGTAATGACACTGATCTCAATAGATTCCTTGGGTTATGCTGAAAACATAGATACCAATTTTGCCATTGTCAGTCAAACTTCCTGTCCGCCATCTTTATTTTCTTTTAAAACCTACTTTTTCGAACTCCTCCTAGACCGAACGTCCGATTTTCACCAAAATCGGATCGTGTCATCTCCAGACCGTGCCGAGTAAAAGTTATGGATTTCGTGTCGATAGACGAAACCGTTTTCGTATACCGCTGTGGCAAAGTTGAGGCATGATGCCAAAATGACTATTCAGGCTTTATATCTGCAATGCCTTGACATATTGACACCAAACTTTGTATGTGTCATTGTCACTTCACTCTGACCACATCACATCAGTTTCGTAATTGCGCCACCTATTGGTCGAAAGTGATAATCATATTTTTAGTTATTGTATGTGATTTTTCAACCATTTTGCCAAAATTCATCTTCAAATGTCTTTAATTGCTCCTTCCTGCAGTTTGTCTCACACTTTCAGCCATGTAGGCATATCTCGTCGTCTGCTTTTGCGCTTGTTAGGGGCCAAGCACTGAAGGTGCGGGCACCTATTGTATCTGTTCCCGTTCTTATTAGGGGCCAAGCACTGAAGGTGCGGGCACCTATTGTATCTGTTCCCGTACCAAAAATAATTCTTCTTCTTCTTCCGCTCTGGGAGTCTATGGCAGCCCATAGAACCGATCGCGGGAAAGTTGTAATGGTTTGACATTCGGATAGAGGACAGTCCTAACATTAAATACACCAATTTTGGTGTGTCTAAGTCATTCCCTCTAGCGCCACCAACTGTCCAAAGTTTCACTCATGTTTATTCTAATAACTTTTGAACCACAAGGGCTAGAAACAAAATTCTTTTTTCCTCTGATTCCTGACCTCGTGACGATTCGATTGCACCCAATGACGTCATTTTGCGCCATGAAAAGTTTTCCGCCATTTTGAATTTTCCGAAAAAGCTACTTTTTCGAACTCCTCCTAGGCCGTTGCTCCAATTTCCATGAAAATTGAATCAGATCATCTACAGACCATGCCGACAAAAAGTTATGGAATTCAAGTTGATTCGCTTAGCAATTTTCGAAAAAACCCACAAACAAATTTTACGTAGCGCTTGCGAAAACAGACGTAAGGCTGTATCTCCGCAACGCTTTGTTGGATTCAGACCAAATTTGCCACATGTCATCACAAGCATGACTTGAGGCTACATGCTGCGTTTCGGCGCAGCGCCACCTACTGGTCCGGAGATATGAAAAATGGCTATTTTTGCTTATAACTTCTGAACAGTTTGCCCAAAAATCATCAAATTGGTCTCGTTAGATTCAGGCCAACATGCTGAGTCGACTGATATCCAATTTTACCATGTCGGCCATTTTGGCTGTCGGCCATTTAGAATTTTGTGCTAAAATGCTGTATTTTAAGAACGCATGAATGGATTGTTACGAAACATGGTATGGGTCATCAGCACGATGCCCTGAAGGAGCGTGAGAAGTTTCGAAACAGCGCCACCTTGTGGTCAAAAGTTATAACAACATTTCCAAAAAGGCTAATAACCTTTGAATACATCTGCCTATTGAAATGCCACTGGTCTCAATAGATTCGCTGGGTCACGCTGAGAACATAGATACCAAGTTTGCCATATTTGGCCGAACTTCCTGTCCGCCATCTTGATTTTCAGTCAAAACCTACTTTGTCGAACTCCTCCTAGACCGTTTGTCCGATTTTCACCAAAATCGAATCGTATCATCTCCACACTGTACCGACAAAAAGTTATGGAATTCGTGTTGATTCGTCAAACCGTTCTCAAATACCGCGCAAACAAATTTTACGTTGTGCTACAACTACAGATTTAGTGCAAAAGTACTACATCGCCCATAACTCCTAGAGTCCGTTTGTCCTAGACTCAAGTGTCTCACACCACTGTGATCCCTGGCTCAAGGCGGACAAAATGGCTATCTCCAATTTCGATTTAGGCCAGAAAAATGTTCTGCTATGTCGAATTTTGTCCGAAACCTACTTTTGCAAACTAGCCCTAGGTTTTTCACCAGATCGGAACCAAACCAGTCTAGGACATTTCTCTGGACTCTCTAGATCAATAAATATCGAAAAAAAAGTTGAACTTTTGCATTTGGGTGGCTGTAACAGGGTCATTTAGAAAAGGGGCGTGGCAAAATACACTAAAAAGCCTATAAATCCCATATGAAAATTCAGAACTTCACCAAAATTGATGAGCATATGTGTCAGAACATGGTGAGGAAGCATGCAGAGTTTCATGGAGATCGGACCATAGGTGGCGCTGTAACTGGCAAAAAGCCTTCAATCTTATTAGGGGTTCAAGCATGAAATGCTGAAACCCTATTGTAATTAAGGATTCGTAAAACGCATCGTGCAGGCCAAACCGTAAGGCCTAGAGACGTGAAACCTGGCCAGATGGTAGGCCTCAATTTGGGGACAACCTATCAGAGTATGACCCCGAATGGCCCATAGGTGGCGCTACAGCAACCAAAAGTTCAAAATTGATCATAGCTCTTAGACCGTTTGTCCCAGGATCAAGTGCCCCAAATCGTTGGAATCCTTGGCTCAAGGCGGACAAAATGGCCATCTCCGATTTCGATTTAGGCCAGAAAAAAATTCTGCTATGTCGAATTTTGTCCAAAACCTACTTTTGCGAACTAGTCCCTGGTTTTTCGCCCGACCGGAGCCAAACCAGTCTAGGACATTTCTCTGGACTCTCTCGATCAATAGTTTTTGAAAAAAAGTAGAATTTTTGCATTTGGTTGGCTATAACAGGGTCATTTGGAAAATGGGCGGGGCAAAATACAGTCAAAAGCCTATAAATCCTAAACAAAAACTCAGAACATCACGAAAATCGCTGAGCATATGTGTCATGACATGGTGAACAAGCGTGCCGAGTTTCATGCAGATCGGACCATAGGTGGCACTATAAATGGCAAAAAGGTTCCCTTATTATTAGGGGCCAAGCACTGAAGGTGCGGGCACCTATTGTATCTGTTCCCGTACCAAAAATAATTCTTCTTCTTCTTCCGCTCTGGGAGTCTATGGCAGCCCATAGAACCGATCGCGGGAAAGTTGTAATGGTTTGACATTCGGATAGAGGACAGTCCTAACATTAAATACACCAATTTTGGTGTGTCTAAGTCATTCCCTCTAGCGCCACCAACTGTCCAAAGTTTCACTCATGTTTATTCTAATAACTTTTGAACCACAAGGGCTAGAAACAAAATTCTTTTTTCCTCTGATTCCTGACCTCGTGACGATTCGATTGCACCCAATGACGTCATTTTGCGCCATGAAAAGTTTTCCGCCATTTTGAATTTTCCGAAAAAGCTACTTTTTCGAACTCCTCCTAGGCCGTTGCTCCAATTTCCATGAAAATTGAATCAGATCATCTACAGACCATGCCGACAAAAAGTTATGGAATTCAAGTTGATTCGCTTAGCAATTTTCGAAAAAACCCACAAACAAATTTTACGTAGCGCTTGCGAAAACAGACGTAAGGCTGTATCTCCGCAACGCTTTGTTGGATTCAGACCAAATTTGCCACATGTCATCACAAGCATGACTTGAGGCTACATGCTGCGTTTCGGCGCAGCGCCACCTACTGGTCCGGAGATATGAAAAATGGCTATTTTTGCTTATAACTTCTGAACGGTTTGTCCAAAAATCACAAAAGTGGTCTCGTTAGATTCAGGGCGTCGTGTTGAGTTGACTGATATCCCATTTTCCCATATCGGCCATTTTGGCTGTCGGCCATTTTGAATTATGTGCTAAAATGCTGTATTTTATGAACGCATTAACGTATTGTTACGAAACTCAGTATGGGTCATCAGTACAAGGCCCTAAAGGTACTCAAAAGATTATGAGACAGCGCCACCTTTTGGTCAAAAGTTATAATGAAATTTCCAAAAATGCTAATAACTTTTGAATAAATTTGCCTATAGTAATGACAATGATCTCAATAGATTCCTTGGGTTATGTTGAAAACATAGATACCAATTTTGCCATAGTCAGTCAAACTTCCTGTCCGCCATCTTTTTTTTCTTTTAAAACCTACTTTTTCGAACTCCTCCTAGACCGAACGTCCGATTTTCACCAAAATCGGATCGTGTCATCTCCAGACCGTGCCGAGTAAAAGTTATGGATTTCGTGTCGATAGACGAAACCGTTTTCGTATACCGCAGTGGCAAAGTTGAGGCATGATGCCAAAATGACTATTCAGGCTTTATATCTGCAATGCCTTGACATATTGACACCAAACTTTGTATGTGTCATTGTCACTTCACTCTGACCACATCACATCAGTTTCGTAACTGCGCCACCTATTGGTCGAAAGTGATAATCATATTTTTAGTTATTGTATGTGATTTTTCAACCATTTTGCCAAAATTCATCTTCAAATGTCTTTAATTGCTCCTTGCTGCAGTGGGTCTCACACTCCCAGCCACTTTGGCATGTCTTGTCGTCTTGCTTGCGCTTGGCCCCGGTGATTGCTGCTTGCAGCTATATTTCTTCTTTTTCTTCTTTTTCTTCCGACTGGGCGTCTATGGCAGCCTATAGAACCGTTTGCGGGAAACTTATACAAATTGGCACAGTGATAGAGGACAGCCTGAACTATCACCATAGCAAATTTGGAGTCTCCAACTCATTCCCTCTAGCGCCACCAGCTGTCCAAAGTTTCACTCATGTTTATGCTAATAACTTTTGAACCACAAGGGCTAGAAACAAAATTCTTTTTTCCTCTGATTCCTGAGCTCATGACGATTCGACTGCACCCTATGACGTCATTTTCCGTCATAATAGTTTTCCCGCCATTTTGAATTTTCCGAAAAACCTACTTTTTCGAACTCCTCCTAGGCCGTTGCTCCGAATTTCACGAAAATTGAACCAAATCATCTCCAGACCGTGACGACAAAAAGTTATGGAAATCAAGTTGATTCGAATAACCGTTCTCGAATACCGCACAAATAAATTTTACGTAGAGCTTGCAAAAACAGATTCAAGGCTGTATCTCCACAACGCTTTGTCGGATTCAGACCAAATTTGGTACATGTTGTCACAAGCATGACCTGAGGCTACATGCTGCGTTTCGGCACAGTGCCACCTACTGCTCCGGAGATATGAAAATTTGCTTATTTTACTTATAACTTCTGAACGGTTTGTCCAAAAATCATAAAAGTGGTCTCGATAGATTCAGGGCGTCATACTGAGTTGACTGATATCCAATTTTCCCATATCGGCCATTTTGGCTGTCGGCCATTTTGAATTATGTGCTAAAATGCTGTATTTTATGAACGCATGAACGTATCGTTACGAAACTCAGTATGGGTCATCAGTACAATGCCCTAAAGGTACTCAAAAATTTATGAGACAGCGCCACCTTTTGGTCAAAAGTTATAATGAAATTTCCAAAAATGCTAATAACTTTTGAATAAATTTGCCTATAGTAATGACACTGATCTCAATAGATTCCTTGGGTTATGCTGAAAACATAGATACCAATTTTGCCATAGTCGGTCAAACTTCCTGTCCGCCATCTTTATTTTCTTTTAAAACCTACTTTTTCGAACTCCTCCTAGACCGAACGTCCGATTTTCACCAAAATCGGATCGTGTCATCTCCAGACCGTGCCGAGTAAAAGTTATGGATTTCGTGTCGATAGACAAAACCGTTTTTGTATACCGCAGGAGCAAAGTTGAGGCATGATGCCAAAATGACTATTCAGGCTTTATATCTGCAATGCCTTGACATATTGACACCAAACTTTGTATGTGTCATTTTCACTTCACTCTGACCACATCACATCAGTTTCGTAATTGCGCCACCTATTGGTCGAAAGTGATAATCATATTTTTAGATAATGTATTTGATTTTTCAACCATTTTGCCAAAATTCATCTTCAAATGTCTTTAATTGCTCCTTGCTGCAGTTTGTCTCACACTTTCAGCCATGTAGGCATATCTCGTCGTCTGCTTTTGCGCTTGGCCCCGTAATGGCTGCTTGCAGCTATATTTGAACATATTTCTGGTCCAAGAGTCCATGAACTTGACCTTTCCATACCAGAATCGACCTACTGAAAATATTATTGGCCAAAGAGATCTTGAACTTGAACTTTCTATACATACTCGTTGACTCCTTTTAAGGTTATGTCACCCATAAAGAAGTCCATAATTGACCCAAGGAATATATTTCTGGCCAAAGAGTCCTCAATCTTGAACTTTCTATATAGACTCCTCCTGATGCTCCATAAGCCGTATAGAAGTTCATATCTGACCTATTGAACTTATTTCTGGTCAAAGGGTCCTCAAAAGATTTTAAGCGATATAAACTTGCGATCAATTTGATGTTAAATCGGTACTACAGAGGTCCCTTTTTGAACAGATGAACATATTTCTGACTTAAGAGTTCTTGAACTTTAACTTCCATATATCCAGATTGACTTCTTGTGATGTTATAGTAGCAAGACAGGCTATAATTGACCCGCTGAAAATATTTCTTGTAAAACAGTTCTCTATTTTGAACTTATTATACATGCATAGACTCCTTATGATGATTCATCAGCCACACAGCAGCCCATAAATTACCTACTGAACATTTTTCTGGCAAAAGAGTCCTCGATCTTGAACAATCAAAACACACTCATAGACTCTAGATTCTGATGTTTCTTCAGCCATGCAGTATTTCAGATTTGACTTATTGAACATATTTCTGACTGAAGCGTGATTGATCTTGAACTCTCTATTAATGATTATCGACTCTTTCAGGTAGTAGTACATCAGCCAGACAATTGTCCACATTTCACTGTTGAACATATTTCTGGTCCAAGAGTCCATGAACTTGAACTTTCCATACCAGAATCGACCTACTGAAAATATTTAGGCCAAAGAGTTCTCGATCTTGAACTTTCTACTTATAGACTCCTTCTGATGCTTCATAAGCCCTTTAAAAGTCCAAATCTGACCTATTGAACTTATTTGTGGTCAATGGGTCCTCAAAAGGTTTTAAGCGATATAAACTCATAGACTTATTCTGATGTTAAATCAGTAATACAGAGGCCCCTTTTTGAACTACTGAACATATTTCTGGCCTAAGAGTTTATGAACTTGAACTTTCTATACATACTCGTTGACTCCTTTTGAGGTTATGTCAGCCATAAAGAAGTCCATATTTGACCCAAGGAATATATTTCTGGCCAAAGAGTCCTCAATCTTGAACTTTATATATAGACTCCTGATGTTCCATAAGCCGTATAGAAGTTCATATCTGACCTATTGAACTTATTTCTGGTCAAAGGGTCCTCAAAAGGTTTTAAGCGAGATAAACTTATAGACTCATTCTGATGTTAAATCGGTTATACAGAGGCCCCTTTTTGGACTGATGAACATATTTCTAACCTAAGAGTTCTTGAACTTTAACTTACTATAATATATACAGATTGACTTCTTGCGATGTTATATTAGCCAGACAGGAGTCCATAACTGAAAATATTTCTGGTAAAACAGTCGTCGATTTTGAACTTTCTATACATACTCATTGACATTGCCATGCAGTATTTCAGATTTGACATACTGAACATATTTCTGACTGAAGCGTGATTGATCTTGAACTCTCTATTAATGATTATAGACTCTTTCAGGTAGTAGTACATCAGCCAGACAATTGTCCATATTTCACTATTGAACATATTTCTGGTCCAAGAGTCCATGAACTTTAACTTTCCATACCAGAATCGACCTACTGAAAATATTACTGGCCAAAGAGATCTTGAACTTGAACTTTCTATACATACTCATTGACATTGCCATGCAATATTTCAGATTTGACATATTGAACATATTTCTGACTGAAGCGTGATTGATCTTGAACTCTCTATTAATGATTGTAGACTCTTTCAGGTAGTAGTACATCAGCCAGACAATTGTCCATATTTCACTATTGAACATATTTCTGGTCCAAGAGTCCATGAACTTGAACTTTCTATACCAGAATCGACCTACTGAAAATATTACTGGCCAAAGAGTTCTCGATCTTGAACTTTCTACTTATAGACTCCTTCTGATACTTCATAAGCCCTTTAAAAGTCCAAATCTGACCTATTGAACTTATTTCTGGTCAATGGGTCCTCAAAAGGTTTTAAGCGATATAAACTCATAGACTTATTCTGATGTTAAATCAGTAATACAGAGGCCCCTTTTTGAACTACTGAACATATTTCTGGCCTAATAGTTCTTGAACTTGAACTTTCTATACATACTCGTTGACTCCTTTTGAGGTTAATAAAGAAGTCCATATTTGACCCAAGGATTATATTTCTGGTCCAAGAGTCCATGAACTTGAACTTTCCATACCAGAATCGACCTACTGAAAATATTATTGGCCGAGAGATCTTGAACTTGAACTTTCTATACATACTCGTTGACTCCTTTTAAGGTTATGTCAGCCATAAAGAAGTCCATATTTGACCCAAGGAATATATTTCTGGCCAAAGAGTCCTCAATCTTGAACTTTATATATAGACTCCTCCTGATGCTCCATAAGGCATATAGAAGTCCATATCTGACCTATTGAATTTATTTCTGGTCAAAGGTTCCTCAAAAGGTTTTAAGCGAGATAAACTTATAGACTCATTCTGAGGTTAAATCGGTTATACAGAGGCCCCTTTTTGAACTGATGAACATATTTCAGACCTAAGAGTTCTTGAACTTTAACTTACTATAATATATACAGATTGACTTCTTGCGATGTTATATTAGCCAGACAGGAGTCCATAACTGAAAATATTTCTGGTAAAACAGTCCTCGATTTTGAACTTTCCATACATACTCATTGACATTGCTATGCAGTATTTCAGATTTGACATATTGAACATATTTCTGACTGAAGCGTGATTGATCTTGAACTCTCTATTAATGAATATAGACTCTTTCAGTTAGTAGTACATCAGCCAGACAATTGTCCATATTTCACTATTGAACATATTTCTGGTCCAAGAGTCCATGAACTTGTCCTTTCCATACCAGAATCGACCTACTGACAATATTACTGGCCAAAGAGTCATTTCTGGTCAATGGGTCCTCAAATGGTTTTAAACTATTTAAACTCATAGACTCCTTCTGATGTTAAAATCAGCCAGACAGAGGCCCCTTTTTGAACTACTGAACATATTTCTGGCCTAAGAGTTTTTGAACATTAACTTACTACATATTCATATTTGACCTACTGAAAATGTTTCTTGCCAAAGAGTACTCGAAACTTGACCTTTTTTATACATACTCTGTGACTCCATCTGATGTTAGGTCAGCTATACAGAAGTCCATAATTGACCCAAGGAACATTTTTCTGGCCAAAGTGTCCTCAATCTTGAACTTTCTATACATACTCATAGTCTCCTTCTGATTTTTCATAAGCCATATATATGTCCATAAATGGCCTATTATTATTTCTGGTCAAAGGTTCCTTAAACGTTTTAAAACTATGTAAAATCATAGACTCCTTCTGATAATAAATCAGCCATACAGAGGTCAAATTTTGACTCTTGAATCAATATGTATATGAAGTTAATGTTCTATGGTTCTTTGGCTAAAAATACATTCAGAGGGTCACATAGTGATTTAAGTGATTTATCATCAGAATAAGTCTATCAGTATTCAGTTATCTAACTTGTGAGGACCCTTTTTGCCAAAAACATTTTCAATTCGCCAGATATGGACACCTATATGGCTTATGACGAATCAGAAAGAGTCTATGAAAGTTCAGATTGAGAAAGTTCAAGATTGAGAACTCTGGCCAGAAATATGTTCTTTGGGCCAACAGTGGACTTCTGTATGGCTGATATAACATAAGAAGAAGTCAATGAGTATGTATAGAAATTTAAAGTTTCGAGTATTCTTTGGCCAGAAAAATGTTAAGTAGGCCAAATATTAAATTTTTCAGGCTGATATATGTATATGCGTATATATGTGTGTATTTATGTGTATATGTATATATGGTCATATGATGTGTATATGTGTGATGTTTTGTCTCTGTTTTTAGGGTGACTTTTTCTTAACATTCTGTCAAGGGTCTACAGATGTAAAATAGCCTTTTAGGCTAATTCTGGCACATTTACATTTATGTTTATTAATGTGCATTGCCCCTGTAAACACAATAAAAATCTCAGTAATATCAAATTAGGTCAAATCTGCAGTAGGTCAAATATGGAATTCTGTCTGCCTGATTTATCATCAGAAGGAGTCTCAAAGCGTATATAATTTAAAAGCATTTGAGGACCCTTTGACCAGAAATATGTTTAATCAGTCAGATATGGACTTCAATAAGAACATCTATATGGCTTATAAAGCATCAAAAGGGGTCTTGTATAGAAAGTTTGAGATCGAGGATTCATTGGCCAGAAAAATGTTCGTTGGGTCAAATATGAACTTCAGTATGGCTTTACATCAGGAGTCAACAAGTATGTGTAGAAAGTTAAAGTTTCGAGTACTCCTTGGCCAGAAATATTTTTAGTAGTTAAAATTTTGACTGGCGTCTGGCTGATCTGAATTTATGGTAAGTTACTGAATTTAAGGTATCTTTGGCCAGAAATGTGTTCAGCAGGTCAAAAGGAGTCTATAAGTATAGAAAGTTAATGTTAAAAATTTTACATTAGAAGGAGTTGATAAGTTTATAATAGTAAAGAAAATTCTTTGGACTAAAAATGTTTCAATCGGTCAAATTTGGACTACTCTCTGCCTGATATAACATTACGAGAAGTCAGTCTGTATGTATAGTGAGATAATGTTCAAGGACTCTGGCAAGAAATATGTTAAGTTGGTCAACAAATTACTTTTGTATGGCGGATGTAACATCAAAAGGAGTCTGCAAGAATGTATACAAATTTCAATAATTGAGTACTCTAGGGCCAGAAATAAGTTGAGTAGGTCAAAAATGGACTACTGGATGGTTAATATAACATCGCAAAAAGTCAATCTGTATGTATAGTAAGATAATGTTCAAGAACTCTTTGGCCAGAAATATGTTCATTATGTCAAAAAGGGACCACTGTATAGCTGATTTATCATCAGAAGGAGTCTATAAGTTTATTTAGTTTAAAACCACTTGAGGACCCTTTGACCAGAAATAAATTCGATAGGTCAGATATTGACATCTATATGGCTTATGAAGCATCAGAAGGAGTCTATGAATATGTATAGAAAGTCCAAGATCGAGGACTGTTTTACCAGAAATATTTTCCTTGGGTCAAATATGACTACTGGCTGGTTAATATAACATAACAAGAAGTCAATCTGTATGTATAGCAAGATAATGTTCAAGAACTCTTTGGCCAGATGTTCATTAGGTCAAAAAGGGGACCTGATGATTTATCATCAGAATGAGTCTATAACTTTATATAGTTTATAAACTTTTGAGAACCCTTTGAGCAGAAATAAGTTCAATAGTTCAGATATTGACATCTAAATGGCTTATGAAGCATCAGAAGGAGTCTATGAGTATGTATAGATAGTCCAAGATCGAGTACCTTTGGCCAGAAAAAAATTCAGAATGTCAAATATGGACTTCTGTATGGCTATTTTAACATCAGAAGGGGTTGATACATTTACAATAGTAAAAAACATTTTGAGGAGTCTTTGGCCAAACATATGTTCAATCGATCAAATATGGACTACTGTCTGGCTGGTAAAACATCACGAAAAGTCTTTATAGTACGAGAAGTATTTATAGTAAGTTAATGTTCAAGGTCTCTGGTCAGAAATATGTTCAGTAGGTCAAATATGGACTATTGTATGGCTAAATGTTCAAGATTGAACATCAAAAGGAGTCAACATGTATAGAAAGTTATATTGTGGAGAAAGTTCAAAGACACTTTGGTCAACAAAATGTTCAGCAGTTCATAAAGGAAGCTCTGTAAAGCTGATTTAACATCAGAAAGAGTCTATTGTTTATTTAGTTTAAGAACTTTTGTAGAAACTTTGACCAGAAATAAGTAGTAGTAGTCTATGAGTATGTAGAGAAGGTTCAAGATTGAGGAGGCTTTTTCCAGCAATATGTCCAGTAGGTCAAATATGGACTTCTGCATGGCTGATTTAACATTAAAAGGAGTCTATCGAGGACTCTTTGGCAAGAAAGATTTTCCTTGGGTCAAATATGGACATCTGTATGGCTGACGTATAAGCTTTGCACTTGTTGCATTGCCTTGCATACCAAACTAACTCATTCCCATGTGCATTAAAGAGATAACATACTCATTGCGTTGTGCTCTGAGGAGATAAACTGTCCGCTGTTGCATTGCATTTCACAGACGATCTAACGTTGTGCCTTGAAAAATTACTTATACGCTATAAACTTGTTGCATTGCATTGCATACCAGAACTAAATCATTCCCATGTTCATTAAATAGATAACATGCGTTGTTGCATTGCATTGCACAAACAATCTAACTTTGTGCATTAAAAAATTACATACAAGCTATCCATTTGTTGCATTGCATACCAGAACTAACTCATTCCCATGTGCATTAAAGGATAACATATGTGTGTTGCATTGCAATTGCACAAACGATATAACTTTGTGCATTGAAAAATAACATATAAGCTATGCACTTTGTTTCATTGCATACCAGAACTAACTCATTCCCATGTGCATTAAAGAGATGACATTTGTGTTATTGCATTGCAATAAACGATCTAAAATTGTGCATTGAAAAATATAAGCTATGCACTTGCATTGCATTGCATTGCATTGTATTGCATTGTATTGCATTGTATTGCATTGTATTGCATTGCATTGCATTGCATTTTATTGCATTGCATACCTGTATTAACTCATTCCCATGTGCATTAAAGAGATAACATTTGTTTTTGCATTGCAATTGCACAAACGATGTAATTTTGTGCATTGAAAAATAACATTTTGTAATTGCATGCCAGAACTAACTCATTCCCATGTGCATTCAAGAGATGACATATATGTATTTGCATTGCAATTATCGATCTAAAATTGTGCATTGAAAAATATAAGCTATGCACTTGCATTCTATTGCATTGCATTGCATATTTTTGCATTGCATGCCAGAACTAACTCATTCCCATGTGCATTAAAGAGAGATGACATATGTGTTTTCGCATTGCAATAAACGATCTAAAATTGTGCATTGAAAAATATAAGCTGTGGACTTGCATTGCATTGCATTGCATTGCATTGCATTGCATTGCATTGCATACCAGAACTAACTCATTCCCATGTGCATTAAAGAGATGACATGTGTTTTTGCATTGCAATAAACGATCTAAAATTGTGCATTGAAAAATATAAGCTATGCACTTGCATTGCATTGCATTGTATTTTATTGCATTTTATTGCATTGCATTGCATACCAGAACTAACTCGTTCCCATGTGCATTAAAGGATAACATGTTTGTTGCATTTGCATTGCAATAAACGATCTAAAATTGTGCATTTAAAAATATAAGCTATGCACTTGCATTGCATTGCATACCAGAACTAACTCATTCCCATGTGCATTAAGGAGATGACATATGTGGTTTTGCATTGCAATAAATGATCTAAAATTGTGCATTGAAAAATATGCTATGCACTTGCATTGTATTGCATTGCATTGCATTTTATTGCATTGCATTGCATACCAGAACTAACTCATTCCCATGTGCATTAAAGAGATGACATTTGTGTTTTTGCATTGCAATAAACGATCTAAAATTGTGCATTGAAAAATATAAGCTATGCACTTGCATTGCATTTTATTGCATTGCATTGCATACCAGAACTAACTCATTCCCATGTGCATTAAATAGATGACATATGTGTTTTTGCAATTGCAATAAACGATCTAAAATTGTGCATTGAAAAATATAAGCTATGCACTTGCATTGCATTTTATTGCATTGCATTGCATTGCATACCAGAACTAACTCATTCCCATGTGCATTAAATAGATGACATATGTGTTTTTGCATTGCAATAAACAATCAAACTTTGTGCATTGAAAAATATAAGTTATGCACTTGCAATGCATTGCATTGCATTTTATTGCATTGCATTGCATTGCATTGCATTGCATTTTATTGCATTGCATTGCATTGCATTGCATTTTATTGCATTGCATTGCATTGCATTGCATTGCATTGCATTGCATTGCATTGCATTGCATTGCATTTTATTGCATTGCATTGCATTTTATTGCATTGCATTGCATTTTATTGCATTTTATTGCATGTTATTGCATTGCATAGCATTGCAGCATAGCATTGCAGCATAGCATTGCATAGCATTGCATAGCATTGCATAGCATTGCATAGCATTGCATAGCATTGCATAGCATTGCATAGCATTGCATAGCATTGCATAGCATTGCATAGCATTGCATAGCATTGCATAGCATTGCATAGCATTGCATAGCATAGCATTGCATAGCATTGCATAGCATTGCATAGCATAGCATTGCATAGCATTGCATTGCATAGCATTGCATAGCATTGCATACCAGAACTAACTCATTCCCATGTGCATTAAAGAGATGACATATGTGTTTTTGCATTGCAATAAACGATCTAAAATTGTGAATTGAAAAATATAAGTTATGCACTTGCATTGCATTGCATTTTATTGCATTGCATTGCATTTTATTGCATTGCATTGCATTGCATTTTATTGCATTGCATTGCATTGCATTGCATTGCATTGCATTTTATTGCATTGCATTGCTTTGGATTTTATTGCATTGCATTGCATTGCATTTTATTGCATTGCATTGCATTGCATTTTATTGCATTGCATTGCATTGCATTGCATTGCATTTTATTGTATTGCATTTTATTGTATTGCATTTTATTGCATTGCATTGCATTGCATACCAGAACTAACTCATTCCCATGTACATTAATGGATAACATATGTTTGTTGCATTGCAATTGCACAAACAATCTAATTTTGTGTATTGAAAGATATCATATTAACTATGCACTTGTTTCATTGCATACCAGAACTAACTCATTCCCATGTGCATTAAGGAGATGACATATGTGGTTTTGCATCGCAATAAATGATCTAAAACTGTGCATTGAAAAATATGCTATGCACTTGCATTGTATTGCATAGCATTGCATTTTATTGCATTGCATTGCATACCAGAACTAACTCATTCCCATGTGCATTAAAGAGATGACATTTGTGTTTTTGCATTGCAATAAACGATCTAAAATTGTGCATTGAAAAATATAAGCTATGCACTTGCATTGAATTTTATTGCATTGCATTGCATTGCATACCAGAACTAACTCATTCCCATGTGCATTAAATAGATGACATATGTGTTTTTGCATTGCAATAAACGATCTAAAATTGTGCATTGAAAAATATAAGCTAATCACTTGCATTTCATTGCATACCAGAACTAACTCATTCCCATGTGCATTAAAGAGATAACATTAAAGAGATAGATAAGTTATGCACTTGCATTGCATTGCATTTTATTGCATTGCATTGCATTGCATTTTATTGCATTGCATTGCATTTTATTGCATTTTATTGCATTGCATTGCATTGCATTGCATTGCATTTTATTGCATTGCATTGCATTGCATTGCATTGCATTGCATTGCATTGCATTGCATTGCATACAGAACTAACTCATTCCCATGTGCATTAAAGAGATAACATTAAAGAGATAGATAAGTTATGCACTTGCATTGCATTGCATTATTGCATTATTGCATTGCATTGCATTGCATTTTATTGCATTGCATTGCATTGCATTGCATTTTATTGCATTGCATTGCATTTTATTGCATTGCATAGCATTGCATTGCATTGCATTGCATAGCATTGCATAGCATTGCATAGCATTGCATAGCATTGCATAGCATTGCATAGCATTGCATAGCATTGCATAGCATTGCATTGCATAGCATTGCATAGCATTGCATAGCATTGCATAGCATTGCATAGCATTGCATAGCATTGCATAGCACAGCATTGCATAGCACAGCATTGCATAGCATTGCATAGCATTGCATAGCATTGCATAGCATTGCATAGCATTGCATAGCATTGCATAGCATTGCATAGCATTGCATAGCATTGCATAGCATTGCATAGCATTGCATAGCATAGCATAGCATAGCATTGCATAGCATTGCATACCAGAACTAACTCATTCCCATGTGCATTAAAGAGATGACATATGTGTTTTTGCATTGCAATAAACGATCTAAAATTGTGAATTGAAAAATATAAGTTATGCACTTGCATTGCATTGCATTGCATTGCATTGCATTTTATTGCATTGCATTGCATTGCATTGCATTGCATTTTATTGCATTGCATTGCATTGCATTTTATTGCATTGCATTGCATTTTATTGCATTTCATTGCATTGCATTGCATTGCATTGCATTGCATTGCATTGCATTGCATTGCATTGCATTGCATTGCATTGCATTGCATAGCATTGCATTGCATACCAGAACTAACTCATTCCCATGTGCATTAAAGAGATAACATTAAAGAGATAGATAAGTTATGCACTTGCATTGCATTGCATTGCATTATTGCGTTGCATTGCATTGCATTATTGCATTGCATTGCATTGCATTGCATTTTATTGCATTGCATTGCATTGCATTGCATTGCATTGCATTGCATTGCATTTTATTGCATTGCATTGCATTGCATTGCATTGCATTTTATTGCATTGCATTGCATTGCATTGCATTGCATTGCATTGCATTGCATTGCATTGCATAGCATTGCATTGCATACCAGAAATAACTCATTCCCATGTGCATTAAAGAGATAACATTAAAGAGATAGCAAGTTATGCACTTGCATTGCATTGCATTGCATTGCATTGCATTGCATTTTATTGCATTGCATTGCATTGCATTGCATTGCATTGCATTGCATTGCATTGCATTGCATTGCATTTTATTGCATTGCATTGCATTGCATTGCATTTTATTGCATTGCATTGCATTGCATTGCATTTTATTGCATTGCATTGCATTGCATTTTATTGCATTGCATTGCATTGCATTTTATTGCATTGCATTGCATTGCATTGCATTGCATTGCATTGCATTTTATTGCATTGCATTGCATTGCATTGCATTGCATTGCATTTTATTGCATTGCATTGCATTTTATTGCATTGCATTGCATTGCATTTTATTGCATTGCATTGCATTTTATTGCATTGCATTGCATTGCATTGCATTGCATTGCATTTTATTGTATTGCATTTTATTGCATTGCATTGCATTGCATACCAGAACTAACTCATTCCCATGTACATTAATGGATAACATATGTTTGTTGCATTGCAATTGCACAAACGATCTAATTTTGTGTATTGAAAGATATCATATTAACTATGCACTTGTTTCATTGCATACCAGAACTAACTCATTCCCATGTGCATTAAGGAGATGACATATGTGGTTTTGCATTGCAATAAATGATCTAAAACTGTGCATTGAAAAATATGCTATGCACTTGCATTGTATTGCATTGCATTGCATTTTATTGCATTGCATTGCATACCAGAACTAACTCATTCCCATGTGCATTAAAGAGATGACATTTGTGTTTTTGCATTGCAATAAACGATCTAAAATTGTGCATTGAAAAATATAAGCGATCTAACGCTTATATGCACTTGCATTGCATTTTATTGCATTGCATTGCATACCAGAACTAACTCATTCCCATGTGCATTAAAGAGATGACATATGTGTTTTTGCATTGCAATAAACGATCTAAAATTGTGCATTGAAAAATATAAGCTATGCACTTGCATTGATTTGCATTGCATTGCATTGCATTTTATTGCATTGCATTGCATACCAGAACTAACTCATTCCCATGTGCATTAAAGAGATGACATGTGTTTTTGCATTGCAATGAACGATCTAAAATTGTGCATTGAAAAATATAAGCTATGCACTTGCATTGCATTGCATTGCATTGCATACCAGAACTAACTCATTCCCATGTGCATTAAAGGATAACATATGTTTGTTGCATTGCAATTGTACAAACGATCTAACTTTGCGCATTGAAAAATAACATATAAGCTATGCACTTGTTTCATTGTATACCAGAACTAACTCATTCCCATGTACATTAATGGATAACATATGTTTGTTGCATTGCAATTGCACAAACGATCTAATTTTGTGTATTGAAAGATATCATATTAACTATGCACTTGTTTCATTGCATACCAGAACTAACTCATTCCCTTGTGCATTAAAGGATAACATATGTTTGTTGCATTGCAATTGTACAAACGATCTAACTTTGCGCATTGAAAAATAACATATAAGCTATGCACTTGTTTCATTGTATACCAGAACTAACTCATTCCCATGTGCATTAAGGAGATGACATATGTGTCTTTGCGTTGCAATAAACGATCTAAAATTTTGCATTGAAAAATATAAGCTATGCACTTGAATTAAAGAAATTAACATCTGTTGTTGCATTGCACAAACGATCTAACTTTGTGCATTGAAAAATAAAATACAATCCACTTGTTTCATTGCATACCAGAACTAACTCATTCCCATGTGCATTAAAGAGACAACATATGTCGTTGAATTGCATTGCACAAACAATCTAACTTTGTGCATTGACAAAAAACATTCCCATGTCCATTAAAGAGATTGACATATAAGCTATGAGTGCATTGCATACATACAGTAACTAACTCGTTCCGATTGTGCATTGAAGAGATACCATTTTTGGAGTAACATTCCATTGCATAAAAGATCTAAATTATATAGTTAGATATAACAATACATTATTATTGAACGCATCATTATTAGATCGTGTTATCTTTTCCTTGCACATGAGGTATGTTATTTGTAACCCAGAAGCTAATGCAATTTCCCGTCAATGCAAAAATGAATAAGTTAGTTGTTGTTGTATAGTTATATGTGTCATAGCAGGTATACAGAGGTCCCTCTTTGACCTACTGAACATATTTCTGTCCAAAGAGTTCTTTGGACAGAGGACCCTGGTTTTAAACCTCAGAAGGACATAGGCTATAGAATCCTACTGATGTTACATTACCCATACAAAACTCAATTTTTGACCTACTAAACATGTTTCTGCCAAGAGACCATGAATATTAACTTACTCAAATATACTCAAATACAGTCCATATTTGACCTATTGAACACTATTTTGGCCAAACAGTCCTCAAAATGTTTTTACTATTATAAACTTTTAGACTCCTTCTGATGTTAAATCAGCCACAGAGAAGTCCATATTTCAACTACTGAACATATTACTGGAAAAAGATTTCTCGATCTTGAACTTTCTAAACACACTCATAGACTCCTTCTGATGGTTCATAAGCCGTTTCGAATTCCTTATCTGACATATTTCTGGTCAATGGGTCCTCAAAAGGTTTTAAAATATATACACTCACAGACTACTTCTGATGTTAAATCAAGCATACAGAGGTCCATTTTTTACCTACTCAACATATTTCTGGCCAAAGAGTATTCGAACTTGAACTTTCTAAATATTCTTGTTGACTCGTTCGGATGTTATATCAGCCATAAATGTTTTACCAACTGAACATATTTCTGGCCACAAACCTTGAATATTAACTTACTAACTGACTTCTCTCAATATTAAATCAGGCAGAAAGTTGACAAATTTTTGACCTACTAATTACTGGAAAAAGAGTTCTGACTCCTTCTGATGCTTCATAAGCCATTTAGAAGTCCATAGTCCATATCTGAACTACTCAACATATTTTTGTCCAAAGAGTCTTTGAACATTAACTTTCAATGCATATGGACTCCTCTTGATAATACATTAGCCATACAAAAGTCCATATTTGACCAACTGAACATATTCTGGTCAAAGAGACCATGATCTTGAACTTTCTGTACATGCTCATTGACTGCTTCCGATGTATCTTCAGCCATACAGTAGTTCAAATGTTATATTTTGAACATATTTCAAGACACCTTGAATTTCTGGCCTAAGAGTCTATGAACTTGAACTTTCTATACATACTCATTGACAGTGCAATGCAGTATTTCAGATTTGACATATTGAACATATTTCTGACTGAAGCGTGATTGATCTTGAACTTTCCATACCAGAATCGACCTACTGAAAATATTACTGGCCAAAGAGTCCTCGATCTTGAACTTTCTACTTATAGACTCCTTCTGATGCTTCATAAGCCCTTTAAAAGTCCAAATCTGACCTATTGAACTTATAGAAGCGTGATTGATCTTGAACTCTCTATTAATGATTATAGACTTTTTCAGTTAGTAGTACATCTGGTCAATGGGTCCTCAAAAGGTTTTAAGCGATATAAACTCATAGACTTATTCTGATGTTAAATCAGTAATACAGAGGCCCCTTTTTAAACTACTGAACATATTTCTGGCCTATGAGTTCTTGAACTTGAACTTTCTATACATACTCGTTGACTCCTTTTGAGGTTACGTCAGCCATAAAGAAGTCCATATTTGACCCAAGGAATATATTTCTGGCCAAAGAGTCCTTAATCTTGAACTTTCTATATAGACTCCTCCTGATGCTCCATAAGCCGTATAGAAGTCCATATTGAACTTATTTCTGGTCAAAGGGTCCTCAAAAGGTTTTAAGCGATATAAACTTGCGATCATTCTGATGTTAAATTGGTACTACAGAGGTCCCTTTTTGAACAGATGAACATATTTCTGACTTAAGAGTTCTTGAACTTTAACTTCCATATATACAGATTGACTTCTTGCGATGTTATAGTAGCCAGACAGGCGATAATTGACCCGCTGAAAATATTTCTGGTAAAACAGTCCTCGATTTTGAACTTTTTATACATGCTCATAGACTCCTTATGATGATTCATCAGCCACACAGCAGCCCATAAATTACCTACTGAAAATTTTTCTGGCAAAAGAGTCCTCGATCTTGAACAATCAAAACACACTCATAGACTCTAGAATCTGATGTTTCTTCAGCCATGCAGTATTTCAGATTTGACTTATTGAACATATTTCTGACTGAAGCGTGATTGATCTTGAACTCTCTATTAATGATTATAGACTTTTTCAGGTAGTAGTACATTAGCCAGAAAATTGTCCATATTTTACTATTGAACATATTTCTGGTCCAAGAGTCCATGAACTTGAACTTTCCATACCAGAATCGACCTTCTGAAAATATTACTGGCCAAAGAGTCCTTGATCTTGAACTTTCTACTTATAGACTCCTTCTGATGCTTCATAATCCCTTTAAAAGTCCAAATCTGACCTATTGAACTTATTTGTGGTCAATGGGTCCTCAAAAGGTTTTAAGCGATATAAACTCATAGACTTATTCTGATGTTAAATCAGTAATACAGAGGCCCCTTTTTGAACTACTGAACATATTTCTGGCCTAAGAGTTTATGAACTTGAACTTTCTATACATACTCGTTGACTCCTTTTGAGGTTATGTCAGCCATAAAGAAGTCCATATTTGACCCAAGGAATATATTTCTGGCCAAAGAGTCCTCAATCTTGAACTTTATATATAGACTCCTCCTGATGTTCCATAAGCCGTATAGAAGTTCATATCTGACCTATTGAACTTATTTCCGGTCAAAGGGTCCTCAAAAGGTTTTAAGCGAGATAAACTTATAGACTCATTCTGATGTTAAATCGGTTATACAGAGGCCCCTTTTTGAACTGATGAACATATTTCTGGCCTATGAGTTCTTGAACTTGAACTTTCTATACATACTCGTTGACTCCTTTTGAGGTTACGTCAGCCATAAAGAAGTCCATATTTGACCCAAGGAATATATTTCTGGCCAAAGAGTCCTCAATCTTGAACTTTCTATATAGACTCCTCCTGATGCTCCATAAGCCGTATAGAAGTCCATATTGAACTTATTTCTGGTCAAAGGGTCCTCAAAAGGTTTTAAGCGATATAAACTTGCGATCATTCTGATGTTAAATTGGTACTACAGAGGTCCCTTTTTGAACAGATGAACATATTTCTGACTTAAGAGTTCTTGAACTTTAACTTCCATATATACAGATTGACTTCTTGCGATGTTATAGTAGCCAGACAGGCGATAATTGACCCGCTGAAAATATTTCTGGTAAAACAGTCCTCGATTTTGAACTTTTTATACATGCTCATAGACTCCTTATGATGATTCATCAGCCACACAGCAGCCCATAAATTACCTACTGAAAATTTTTCTGGCAAAAGAGTCCTCGATCTTGAACAATCAAAACACACTCATAGAATCTAGAATCTGATGTTTCTTCAGCCATGCAGTATTTCAGATTTGACTTATTGAACATATTTCTGACTGAAGCGTGATTGATCTTGAACTCTCTATTAATGATTATAGACTTTTTCAGGTAGTAGTACATTAGCCAGACAATTGTCCTTATTTCACTATTGAACATATTTCTGGTCCAAGAGTCCATGAACTTGTACTTTCCATACCAGAATCGACCTTCTGAAAATATTACTGGCCAAAGAGTCCTTGATCTTGAAATATCTACTTATAGACTCCTTCTGATGCTTCATAAGCCCTTTAAAAGTCCAAATCTGACCTATTGAACTTATTTCTGGTCAATGGGTCCTCAAAAGGTTTGAAGCGATATAAACTCATAGACTTATTCTGATGTTAAATCAGTAATACAGAGGCCCCTTTTTGAACTACTGAACATATTTCTGGCCTAAGAGTTTATGAACTTTAACTTACTATAATATATACAGATTGACTTCTTGCGATGTTATATTAGCCAGACAGGAGTCCATAACTGAAAACATTTCTGGTAAAACAGTCCTTGTTTTTGAACTTTCTATACATACTCCTTGACATTGCCATGCAGTATTTTAGATTTGACATACTGAACATATTTCTGACTGAAGCGTGATTGATCTTGAACTCTCTATCAATGATTATATACTCTTTCAGGTAGTAGTACATCAGCCAGACAATTGTCCATATTTCACTATTGAACATATTTCTGGTCCAAGAGTCCATGAACTTTAACTTTCCATACCAGAATCGACCTACTGAAAATATTACTGGCCAAAGAGATCTTGAACTTGAACTTTCTATACATACTCGTTGACTCCTTTTAAGGTTATGTCAGCAATAAAGAAGTCCAAAATTGACCCAAGGAATATATTTCTGGCCAAAGAGTCCTCAATCTTGAACTTTCTATATAGACTCCTCCTGATGCTCCATAAGCCGTATAGAAGTTCATATCTGACCTATTGAACTTATTTCTGGTCAAAGGGTCCTCAAAAGGTTTTAAGCGAGATAAACTTATAGACTCATTCTGATGTTAAATCGGTTATACAGAGGCCCCTTTTTGAACTGATGAACATATTTCTGACCTAAGAGTTCTTGAACTTTAACTTACTATAATATATACAGATTGACTTCTTGCGATGTTATATTAGCCAGACAGGAGTCCATAACTGAAAATATTTCTAGTAAAACAGTCCTCGATTTTGAACTTTCTATACATACTCATTGACATTGCCATGCAGTATTTCAGATTTGACATACTGAACATATGTCTGACTGAAGCGTGATTGATCTTGAACTCTCTATTAATGATTATAGACTCTTTCAGGTAGTAGTACATCAGCCAGACAATTGTCAATATTTCACTATTGAACATATTTCTGGTCCAAGAGTCCATGAACTTTAACTTTCCATACCAGAATCGACCTACTGAAAATATCACTGGCCAAAGAGATCTTGAACTTGAACTTTCTATACATACTCGTTGACTCCTTTTAAGGTTATGTCAGCCATAAAGAAGTCCATAATTGACCCAAGGAATATATTTCTGGCCAAAGAGTCCTCAATCTTGAACTTTCTATATAGACTCCTCCTGATGCTCCATAAGCCGTATAGAAGTTCATATCTGACCTATTGAACTTATTTCTGGTCAAAGGGTCCTCAAAAGGTTTTAAGCGATATAAACTTGCAATCACTTTGATGTTAAATTGGTACTACAGAGGTCCCTTTTTGAGCAGATGAACATATTTCTGACTTAAGAGTTCTTGAACTTTAACTTCCATATATACAGATTGACTTCTTGCGATGTTATAGTAGCCAGACAGGCGATAATTGACCCGCTGAAAATATTTCTGGTAAAACAGTCCTCGATTTTGAACTTTTTATACATGCTCATAGACTCCTTATGATGATTCATCAGCCACACAGCAGCCCATAAATTACCTACTGAACATTTTTCTGGCAAAAGAGTCCTTGATCTTGAACAATCAAAACACACTCATAGACTCTAGAATCTGATGTTTCTTCAGCCATGCAGTATTTCAGATTTGACTTATTGAACATATTTCTGACTGAAGCGTGATTGATCTTGAACTCTCTATTAATGATTATAGACTTTTTCAGGTAGTAGTACATTAGCCAGAAAATTGTCCATATTTTACTATTGAACATATTTCTGGTCCAAGAGTCCATGAACTTGAACTTTCCATACCAGAATCGACCTTCTGAAAATATTACTGGCCAAAGAGTCCTTGATCTTGAACTTTCTACTTATAGACTCCTTCTGATGCTTCATTATCCCTTTAAAAGTCCAAATCTGACCTATTGAACTTATTTGTGGTCAATGGGTCCTCAAAAGGTTTTAAGCGATATAAACTCATAGACTTATTCTGATGTTAAATCAGTAATACAGAGGCCCCTTTTTGAACTACTGAACATATTTCTGGCCTAAGAGTTTATGAACTTGAACTTTCTATACATACTCGTTGACTCCTTTTGAGGTTATGTCAGCCATAAAGAAGTCCATATTTGACCCAAGGAATATATTTCTGGCCAAAGAGTCCTCAATCTTGAACTTTATATATAGACTCCTCCTGATGTTCCATAAGCCGTATAGAAGTTCATATCTGACCTATTGAACTTATTTCTGGTCAAAGGGTCCTCAAAAGGTTTTAAGCGAGATAAACTTATAGACTCATTCTGATGTTAAATCGGTTATACAGAGGCCCCTTTTTTAACTGATGAACATATTTCTGGCCTAATAGTTCTTGAACTTGAACTTTCTATACATTCTCGTTGACTCCTTGTGAGGTAATGTCAGCTATAAAGAAGTCCATATTTGACCCAAGGAATATATTTCTGGCCAAAGAGTCCTCAATCTTGAACTTTATATATAGACTCCTCCTGATGTTCCATAAGCCATATAGAAGTCCATATCTGACCTATTGAACTTATTTCTGGTCAAAGGGTCCTCTAAAGGTTTGAAGCGAAATAAACTTATAGACTAATTCTGATGTTAAATCGGTTATACAGAGGCCCCTTTTTGAACTGATGAACATATTTCTGACCTAAGAGTTCTTGAACTTTAACTTACTATAATATATACTGATTGACTTCTTGCGATGTTATATTAGCCAGAGAGGAGTCCATAACTGAAAATATTTCTGGTAAAACAGTCCTCGATCTTGAACTTTCTATACATACTCATTGACATTGCCATGCAATATTTCAGATTTGACATATTGAACATATTTCTGACTGAAGCGTGATTGATCTTGAACTCTCTATTAATGATTGTAGACTCTTTCAGGTAGTAGTACATCAGCCAGACAATTGTCCATATTTCATTATTGAACATATTTCTGGTCCAAGAGTCCATGAACTTGACCTTTCCATACCAGAATCGACCTACTGAAAATATTATTGGCCAAAGAGATCTTGAACTTGAACTTTCTATACATACTCGTTGACTCCTTTTAAGGTTATGTCACCCATAAAGAAGTCCATAATTGACCCAAGGAATATATTTCTGGCCAAAGAGTCCTCAATCTTGAACTTTCTATATAGACTCCTCCTGATGCTCCATAAGCCGTATAGAAGTTCATATCTGACCTATTGAACTTATTTCTGGTCAAAGGGTCCTCAAAAGATTTTAAGCGATATAAACTTGCGATCAATTTGATGTTAAATCGGTACTACAGAGGTCCCTTTTTGAACAGATGAACATATTTCTGACTTAAGAGTTCTTGAACTTTAACTTCCATATATCCAGATTGACTTCTTGTGATGTTATAGTAGCAAGACAGGCTATAATTGACCCGCTGAAAATATTTCTGGTAAAACAGTTCTCGATTTTGAACTTATTATACATGCTCATAGACTCCTTATGATGATTCATCAGCCACACAGCAGCCCATAAATTACCTACTGAACATTTTTCTGGCAAAAGAGTCCTCGATCTTGAACAATCAAAACACACTCATAGACTCTAGATTCTGATGTTTCTTCAGCCATGCAGTATTTCAGATTTGACTTATTGAACATATTTCTGACTGAAGCGTGATTGATCTTGAACTCTCTATTAATGATTATCGACTCTTTCAGGTAGTAGTACATCAGCCAGACAATTGTCCATATTTCACTGTTGAACATATTTCTGGTCCAAGAGTCCATGAACTTGAACTTTCCATACCAGAATCATCCTACTGATGATGCTTCATAAGCCCTTTAAAAGTCCAAATCTGACCTATTGAACTTATTTGTGGTCAATGGGTCCTCAAAAGGTTTTAAGCGATATAAACTCACAGACTTATTCTGATGTTAAATCAGTAATACAGAGGCCCCTTTTTGAACTACTGAACATATTTCTGGCATAAGAGTCTATGAACTTGAACTTTCTATACATACTCGTTGACTCCTTTTGAGGTTATGTCAGCCATAAAGAAGTCCATATTTGACCCAAGGAATATATTTCTGGTCCAAGAGTCCATGAACTTGAACTTTCCATACCAGAATCGACCTACTGAAAATATTATTGGCCAAAGAGATCTTGAACTTGAACTTTCTATACATACTCGTTGACTCCTTTTAAGGTTATGTCACCCATAAAGAAGTCCATAATTGACCCAAGGAATATATTTCTGGCCAAAGAGTCCTCAATCTTGAACTTTCTATATAGACTGCTCCTGATGCTCCATAAGCCGTATAGAAGTTCATATCTGACCTATTGAACTTATTTCTGGTCAAAGGGTCCTCAAAAGGTTTTAAGCGATATAAACTTGCGATCAATTTGATGTTAAATCGGTACTACAGAGGTCCCTTTATGAACAGATGAACATATTTCTGACTTAAGAGTTCTTGAACTTTAACTTCCATATATCCAGATTGACTTCTTGCGATGTTATACTAGCAAGACAGGCTATAATTGACCTGCTGAAAATATTTCTGGTAAAACAGTTCTCGATTTTGAACTTTTTATACATGCTCATAGACTCCTTATGATGATTCATCAGCCACACAGCAGCCCATAAATTACCTACTGAACATTTTTCTGGCAAAAGAGTCCTTGATCTTGAACAATCAAAACACACTCATAGACTCTAGATTCTGATGTTTCTTCAGCCATGCAGTATTTCAGATTTGACTTATTGAACATATTTCTGACTGAAGCGTGATTGATCTTAAACTCTCTATTAATGATTATCGACTCTTTCAGGTAGTAGTACATCAGCCAGACAATTGTCCATATTTAACTATTGAACATATTTCTGGTCCAAGAGTCCATGAACTTGAACTTTCCATACCAGAATCGACTTACGAAAATATTACTGGCCAAAGAGTCCTTGATCTTGAACTTTCTACTTATAGACTCCTTCTGATGCTTCATAAGCACTTTAAAAGTCCAAATTTGATCTATTGAACTTATAGCAGCGTGATTGATCTTGAACTCTCTATTAATGATTATAGACTTTTTCAGGTAGTAGTACATCTGGTCAATGGGTCCTCAAAAGGTTTTAAGCGATATAAACTCATAGACTTATTCTGATGTTAAATCAGTAATACAGAGGCCCCTTTTTGAACTACTGAACACATTTCTGGCCTAAGAGTTTATGAACTTGAACTTTCTATACATACTCGTTGACTCCTTTTGAGGTTATGTCAGCCATAAAGAAGTCCATATTTGACCCAAGGAATATATTTCTGGCCAAAGATTCCTCAATCTTGAACTTTATATATAGACTCCTGATGTTCCATAAGCCGTATAGAAGTTCATATCTGACCTATTGAACTTATTTCTGGTCAAAGGGTCCTCAAAAGGTTTTAAGCAAGATAAACTTATAGACTCATTCTGATGTTAAATCGGTTATACAGAGGCCCCTTTTTGGACTGATGAACATATTTCTGACGAAGAGTTCTTGAACTTTAACTTACTATAATATATACAGATTGACTTCTTGCGATGTTATATTAGCCAGACAGGAGTCCATAACTGAAAATATTTCTGGTAAAACAGTCGTCGATTTTGAACTTTCTATACATACTCATTGACATTGCCATGCAGTATTTCAGATTTGACACACTGAACATATTTCTGACTGAAGCGTGATTGATCTTGAAGTCTCTATTAATGATTATAGACTCTTTCAGGTAGTAGTACATCAGCCAGACAATTGTCCATATTTCACTATTGAACATATTTCTGGTCCAAGAGTCCATGAACTTTAACTTTCCATACCAGAATCGACCTACTGAAAATATTACTGGCCAAAGAGATCTTGAACTTGAACTTTCTATACATACTCATTGACATTGCCATGCAATATTTCGGATTTGACATATTGAACATATTTCTGACTGAAGCGTGATTGATCTTGAACTCTCTATTAATGATTGTAGACTCTTTCAGGTAGTAGTACATCAGCCAGACAATTGTCCATATTTCATTATTGAACATATTTCTGGTCCAAGAGTCCATGAACTTGACCTTTCCATACCAGAATCGACCTAGTGAAAATATTACTGGCCAAAGAGTCCTCGATCTTGAACTTTCTACTTATAGACTCCTTCTGATGCTTCATAAGCCCTTTAAAATTCCAAATCTGACCTATTGAACTTATTTCTGGTCAATGGGTCCTCAAAAGGTTTTAAGCGATATAAACTCATAGACTTATTCTGATGTGAAATCATTAATAAAGAGGCCCCTTTTCTAACTACTGAACATATTTCTGGCCTAAGAGTTCTTGAACTTGAACTTTCTATACATTCTCGTTGACTCCTTGTGAGGTAATGTCAGCCATATAGAAGTCCATATTTGACCCAAGGAATATATTTCTGGCCAAAGAGTCCTCAATCTTGAACTTTATATATAGACTCCTCCTGATGTTCTATAATCCATATAGAAGTCCATACCTGACCTATTGAACTAATTTCTGGTCATAGGGTCCTCTAAAGGTTTGAAGCGAAATAAACTTATAGACTAATTCTGATGTTAAATCGGTTATACAGAGGCCCCTTTTTGAACTGATGAACATATATCTGACCTAAGAGTTCTTGAACTTTAACTTACTTTATATATACTGATTGACTTCTTGCGATGTTATATTAGCCAGAGAGGAGTCCATAACTGAAAATATTTCTGATAAAACAGTCCTCGATTTTGAACTTTCTATACATACTCATTGACATTGCCATGCAATATTTCAGATTTGACACATTGAACATATTTCTGACTGAAGCGTGATTGATCTTGAACTCTCTATTAATGATTATAGACTCTTTCAGGTAGTAGTACATCAGCCAGACAATTGTCCATATTTCATTATTGAACATATTTCTGGTCCAAGAGTCCATGAACTTGACCTTTCCATACCAGAATCGACCTACTGAAAATATTACTGGCCAAAGAGTCCTCGATCTTGAACTTTCTACTTATAGACTCCTTCTGATGCTTCATAAGCCCTTTAAAATTCCAAATCTGACCTATTGAACTTATTTCTGGTCAATGGGTCCTCAAAAGGTTTTAAGCGATATAAACTCATAGACTTATTCTGATGTGAAATCAGTAATAAAGAGGCCCCTTTTCTAACTACTGAACATATTTCTGGCCTAAGAGTTCTTGAACTTTCTATACATACTCGTTGACTCCTTTTGAGGTTATGTTAGCCATAAAGAAGTCCATAATTGACCCAAGGAATATATTTCTGGCCAAAGAGTCCTCAATCTAGATTTTTCTATATAGACTCCTCCTGATGCTCCATAAGCCGTATGGAAGTCCATATTGAACTTATTTCTGGTCAAAGGGTCCTCAAAAGGTTTTAAGCGATATAAACTTGCGATCATTCTGATGTTAAATTGGTACTACAGAGGTCCCTTTTTGAACAGATGAACATATTTCTGACTTAAGAGTTCTTGAACTTTAACTTCCATATATACAGATTGACTTCTTGCGATGTTATAGTAGCCAGACAGGCGATAATTGACCCGCTGAAAATATTTCTGGTAAAACAGTCCTCGATTTTGAACTTTTTATACATGCTCATAGACTCCTTATGATGATTCATCAGCCACACAGCAGCCCATAAATTACCTACTGAAAATTTTTCTGGCAAAAGAGTCCTCGATCTTGAACAATCAAAACACACTCATAGACTCTAGAATCTGATGTTTCTTCAGCCTTGCAGTATTTCAGATTTGACTTATTGAACATATTTCTGACTGAAGCGTGATTGATCTTGAACTCTCTATTAATGATTATAGACTTTTTCAGGTAGTAGTACATTAGCCAGAAAATTGTCCATATTTTACTATTGAACATATTTCTGGTCCAAGAGTCCATGAACTTGAACTTTCCATACCAGAATCGACCTTCTGAAAATATTACTGGCCAAAGAGTCCTTGATCTTGAACTTTCTACTTATAGACTCCTTCTGATGCTTCATTATCCCTTTAAAAGTCCAAATCTGACCTATTGAACTTATTTGTGGTCAATGGGTCCTCAAAAGGTTTTAAGCGATATAAACTCATAGACTTATTCTGATGTTAAATCAGTAATACAGAGGCCCCTTTTTGAACTACTGAACATATTTCTGGCCTAAGAGTTTATGAACTTGAACTTTCTATACATACTCGTTGACTCCTTTTGAGGTTATGTCAGCCATAAAGAAGTCCATATTTGACCCAAGGAATATATTTCTGGCCAAAGAGTCCTCAATCTTGAACTTTATATATAGACTCCTCCTGATGTTCCATAAGCCGTATAGAAGTTCATATCTGACCTATTGAACTTATTTCTGGTCAAAGGGTCCTCAAAAGGTTTTAAGCGAGATAAACTTATAGACTCATTCTGATGTTAAATCGGTTATACAGAGGCCCCTTTTTGAACTGATGAACATATTTCTGGCCTAATAGTTCTTGAACTTGAACTTTCTATACAGTCTCGTTGACTCCTTGTGAGGTAATGTCAGCTATAAAGAAGTCCATATTTGACCCAAGGAATATATTTCTGGCCAAAGAGTCCTCAATCTTGAACTTTATATATAGACTCCTCCTGATGTTCCATAAGCCATATAGAAGTCCATATCTGACCTATTGAACTTATTTCTGGTCAATGGGTCCTCTAAAGGTTTGAAGCGAAATAAACTTATAGACTAATTCTGATGTTAAATCGGTTATACAGAGGCCCCTTTTTGAACTGATGAACATATTTCTGACCTAAGAGTTCTTGAACTTTAACTTACTATAATATATACTGATTGACTTCTTGCGATGTTATATTAGCCAGAGAGGAGTCCATAACTGAAAATATTTCTGGTAAAACAGTCCTCGATTTTGAACTTTCTATACATACTCATTGACATTGCCATGCAATATTTCAGATTTGACATATTGAACATATTTCTGACTGAAGCGTCATTGATCTTGAACTCTCTATTTATGATTATAGACTCTTTCAGGTAGTAGTACATCAGCCAGACAATTGTCCATATTTCATTATTGAACATATTTCTGGTCCAAGAGTCCATGAACTTGACCTTTCCATACCAGAATCGACCTACTGAAAATATTACTGGCCAAAGAGTCCTCGATCTTGAACTTTCTACTTATAGACTACTTCTGATGCTTCATAAGCCCTTTAAAATTCCAAATCTGACCTATTGAACTTATTTCTGGTCAATGGGTCCTCAAAAGGTTTTAAGCGATATAAACTCATAGACTTATTCTGATGTGAAATCAGTAATAAAGAGGCCCCTTTTCTAACTACTGAACATATTTCTTGCCTAAGAGTTCTTGAACTTGAACTTTCTATACATTCTCGTTGACTCGTTGTGAGGTAATGTCAGCCATAAAGAAGTACATATTTGACCCAAGGAATATATTTCTGGCCAAAGAGTCCTCAATCTTGAACTTTATATATAGACTCCTCCTGATGTTCTATAATCCATATAGAAGTCCATATCTGACCTATTGAACTAATTTCTGGTCAAAGGGTCCTCTAAAGGTTTGAAGCGAAATAAACTCATAGACTAATTCTGATGTTAAATCGGTTATACAGAGGCCCCTTTTTGAACTGATGAACATATTTCTGACCTAAGAGTTCTTGAACTTTAACTTACTATAATATATACTGATTGACTTCTTGCGATGTTATATTAGCCAGAGAGGAGTCCATAACTGAAAATATTTCTGGTAAAACAGTCCTCGATTTTGAACTTTCTATACATACTCATTGACATTGCCATGCAATATTTCAGATTTGACATATTGAACATATTTCTGACTGAAGCGTGATTGATCTTGAACTCTCTATTAATGATTATAGACTCTTTCAGGTAGTAGTACATCAGCCAGACAATTGTCCATATTTCATTATTGAACATATTTCTTGTCCAAGAGTCCATGAACTTGACCTTTCCATACCAGAATCGACCTACTGAAAATATTACTGGCCAAAGAGTCCTCGATCTTGAACTTTCTACTTATAGACTCCTTCTGATGCTTCATAAGCACTTTAAAAGTCCAAATCTGACCTATTGAACTTATAGAAGCGTGATTGATCTTGAACTCTCTATTAATGATTATAGACTTTTTCAGGTAGTAGTACATCTGATCAAAGCGTCCTCAAAAGGTTTTAAGCGATATAAGCTTGCGATCATTCTGATGTTAAATCGGTAATACAGAGGTCCCTTTTTGAACAGATGAACATATTTCTGACTTAAGAGTTCTTGAACTTTAACTTCCATATATACAGATTGACTTCTTGCGATGTTATAGTAGCCAGACAGGCTATAATTTACCCGCTGAAAAAATTTCTGGTAAAACAGTCCTCGATTTTGAACTTTTTATACATGCTCATAGACTCCTTATGATGATTCATCAGCCACACAGCAGCCCATAAATTATCTACTGAACATTTTTCTAGCAAAAGAGTCCTCGATCTTGAACAATCAAAACACACTCATAGACTCTAGAATCTGATGTTTCTTCAGCCATGCAGTATTTCAGATTTGCCTTATTGAACATATTTCTGACTGAAGCGTGATTGATCTTGAACTCTCTATTAATGATTATAGACTCTTTCAGGTAGTAGTACATCAGCCAGACAATTGTCCACATTTCACTGTTGAAAATATTTCTGGTCCAAGAGTCCATGAACTTGAACTTTCCATACCAGAATCGACCTACTGAAAATATTTAGGCCAAAGAGTTCTCGATCTTGAACTTTCTACTTATAGACTCCTTCTGATGCTTCATAAGCCCTTTAAAAGTCCAAATCTGACCTATTGAACTTATTTCTGGTCAATGGGTCCTCAAAAGGTTTTAAGCGATATAAACTCATAGACTTATTCTGATGTTAAATCAGTAATACAGAGGCCCCTTTTTGAACTACTGAACATATTTCTGGCCTAATAGTTCTTGAACTTGAACTTTCTATACATTCTCGTTGACTCCTTGTGAGGTAATGTCAGCCATAAAGAAGTCCATATTTGACCCAAGGAATATATTTCTGGCCAAAGAGTCCTCAATCTTGAACTTTATATATAGACTCCTCCTGATGTTCCATAATCCATATAGAAGTCCATATCTGACCTATTGAACTTATTTCTGGTCAAAGGGTCCTCTAAAGGTTTGAAGCGAAATAAACTTATAGACTAATTCTGATGTTAAATCGGTTATACAGAGGCCCCTTTTTGAACTGATGAACATATTTCTGACCTAAGAGTTCTTGAACTTTAACTTACTATAATATATACTGATTGACTTCTTGCGATGTTATATTAGCCAGAGAGGAGTCCATAACTGAAAATATTTCTGGTAAAACAGTCCTCGATTTTGAACTTTCTATACATACTCATTGACATTGCCATGCAATATTTCAGATTTGACATATTGAACATATTTCTGACTGAAGCGTGATTGATCTTGAACTCTCTATTAATGATTGTAGACTCTTTCAGGTAGTAGTACATCAGCCAGACAATTGTCTGAAGACTGAAAATTTACTGTTTAATGTTATTTTTTAGTATTATTTTTCTTTATTAATTTCCTTTATAATTTCATAATGTATTTTGTGAAGTCAGACTATGTTTGTACATGTGTGTTGAGCAGAGAGCTGGTAAAGTTATATTTTGCTTAGAGGTATGCAATGTTCACTTAGCGGAGATGTTCCAATGATGATGATACTTCAAATGTGTACAGTTCGTATGCTCTTTGCAAGAAAATGAATGTTTCAACTGATGCAAATGTACCATTTGTATAACACTAATGTATACACCACTAATGTATACACTGAAGAAATAGTTTCTTAATGTGGATAGTGGATTGACCATGTGCATTAGGTAGACATTCCATCTTTAAACATAAGCAATATGTCTTTCTACCTTACAAGGAAGTTGTAAGTCTCTCTGTGATGTATATAAGCTGAATCGTACTGTACCAACTCAGAGAAGCATTAAGGCATGATGATGGGGTGAGAGGAAGGAGGAAACATAGAGATTATGGGGTAAGGAAGGAGAAACCCAGAAACAATTTACATCTAGCATGATGAGGTGAGAAGATAGAATAATGGGGAATAGAGAAATCTAGAATGAAGACCTCCTCTCATGTAGCCTTATTCTTATATGCCTGTGTTTCTCTCTGTCTGACACATGACACATGTTCAAATAATAAATCTCTTGGCAAGATATCAGGTGTAGCTTCCGTGATTTAACAATTATGGGGGAAGCACGATTTTTAGAATCTACAGTTGGCGTCACAAACGAACAGGATCGCATCTTCAGGCATTTGTCTAAGTCATTCCAGGTAAGACTTTTTCTATTCTAAAAAAGTTTAAGTCTGCCTGATGATTTGAGACATTGACTGAGACTGCTTAAAAGAACGGTGTTATTTAAAGTACCAGATGTGTAGCCAAAGAATATATGTGTCAGACATAAATTAAAACAATTAAAATTAAGAAAAAATGGAATTAAATTAAGTAATTCATTTTAATTTGGCTTATTTAAGTTTCTCTGAAAAGTAATCCTCCAACAATATTTGATATGCTGGGATGGAGATGGATCTTTTTTAGAAAAAAGGCCATTTAGTCATTTGGGAGAATTAGCTATAAGACGGTTAAGCTAGAAAAGTTGCTTGATTACGACTGTTCACGTGGTTGGGCTGTGGCGGGACTGTTTAAAACGATGGCAGATCCCTAAAACATATCCAACACACTTGAAGATTCGATCTCAGAAGGAGACGAGGAAAGTGTGACAAGCGATACTTGATTGACAGAAGCGGTTAAGTGTGGCGATACTGTAAAAACTATGGCAGATTCTAAAACATTGTAACACGCTGAAGTAATACAAGTATTAAAGGAGCCCTTTGTAACTAGCTAGAATCGCGGGCAATCTTATTTTGACCGTAAAGCTGTTCAAATTGAGGTTACTGATCTGAGTTAAACTTAAAGAAAAAGAAAATTCAAAGAAATTAATCTAAAATAAAAAAAAGAAAGGAAAAAAAGAATCTGATTGAGTTAAACTGAAAAGGAAGGAAAAAGATAACTGAGTGAGAAGGGAGTAGCAGCCCCTTCCTTTGGAATCTATACCCTCCTTTAGACAGACACACAGAGATATAAATAGAAAGCCTGTTGCTTCTCTAGTATACACCGAGAGTGGTAAAATGACCGAAAGTAATTGTATAGCAAAACATTATCTTCGGGGTATTTGAAGAGAAGAACAGAAACAAGCTAAGCTTTTGAACAGAAATTTCTGGTGTTAATGTGGGTTTAAAAGTAAATAATTGTTTACAAAATGTTAGTTTTTGTCTAAAAAGATCATAAGATTAAAGTTAAGGAATTACTTTGAGGAAAGATCTATGATAATAGTTGTATAGTTAATTGACAAGTAGAAGTTGATGAAAAATTATAGATAACAACTCCAAAAGAATGTGAGTTGGAAAATATATAAGGAAATAATTTAACAGAGATGTTTATTTGGAAAAACATGTCATTTCTGACTGAGTCAGAGTAAAAAGTGAGTAGAATGAAATTATAAAAGTTATGAAAATGCAGAATTACTCTGAGGCATTCTGGACTTTCTTTCAGAGTCTTTCTCTCATTCAAAGTCAGTTAGATTCTGATATTTGAGCCTGTGGCATAAGTAACAAGCTATTCATAGTAAAGCACAGTGTCTCAGTTGGAGATTATAGACACAGAGATTTTAAAATAAATTATAAATTTAATTGGGAGTTAAATGTTTTAAGAAAAGATAATCTACCTTGAATGATAGAGGTGAGCATTTTTTTTATTTGTTTATCCCATGACCAGTAACTTCTTTGTCTCATCTTTGTCTTCACCATGAAAAGGGCGGATGGTACCGGTTATTGATGTAACAGAACATTACACTTAATGGACGGTTGTAATAACTAGATTCACTGAGTATAAACTCAGCATTGATATATTGATGTTTGAAGATGTCTAATGGATTTTGGTGATTAAATACTGTCATTAATTTGTCTCCATATGTTTACATTATTAGGCATTCCAAATGGCTCTGATGGCTCTTGAATTAACTTTCCTGAGCTCCAGAAAATACCTGTTAAAATTTCCTAATGGGAAAGAGCGGTTACAGTGAGCATGAGGTGATTTCTCAAAGACGGGCAAGATTCTCTAATGGCCAGCGGAGGACTTCCTAGGCAGGGTGTCACCGCCACTGGGCACCTACCCTGAAGGGGGGTGTTTATGTGAGATGGGTATGGTTGAGCAGATGTTTGTTAGGCCAGCAGCATCATTGAGGGTTACAGCAGTCTGCCCAAAAATGTGAGCTCTCCAATACCTGATCACCAGACACCGCATTCCTTGGATGTGACAAGTGTCATAACTTGATATAACTATGCCAGGGGGAACACCCTGAGGAAAGGAGATTATTTACAAAAGAGCTGATGGGAAAGAGTTTTCAAGAACTAGCTGAGACCATGCGATTGTCTTTAATTCTGTGGAGACTAAAATAAACATTGTTAATTTATTTTAGAAATATAATGTTATTTGCCTTATGGATAACATTGTCTAAAGTTTTAGATCCTGAATCATCTGTGAATTATTATGTCTACCATAGTTTTCACTTTTGCAGATCATTAGACATGACATTTGGACAATTATAAGACATGGTGTTGTTAAAGATGAAGATTGTTTTTGTTAACTCAAGAGAGGTCTGGATAACAGGGGATCAATTAATTAATTATTTAAATTAAAGATAACTTTAAAGAAATGCTCCTTTGATAAGAAATGGGTAAAACCGAGAATGGGACATAAGGAGTGAAATAGGAGATTTTACACATGCTACATTACTTACAAAACACAATCTCACAAACAATGAACACCCGCTTACTGATTTTCAACCCTAAGGGATAGGATCCTTTAACATCAACGTTTATTTTTGTTTATTATTTTGGAGCCGGGAACTTGAAGTAGTTAAGTACTTACTTAACGAGTCAAGGCATCGGTGAAGACTTATTAATTTTTCTTTTCTTAGATGATTGGGGTTAATTTTAGATGCTTACACATAGACGTATGACACATAGTATACGGGGACATAACATGGGTTGGGGTTATTTGTTGTTTTGTTTTCCTTTGTGTTTTTTGTTTTGTGTTTTCCTTTTGTTTCCATTGTATCTTTATTTTGTTTATTTTGTTTTTCTATCGTATCTTTCTTTGGTCTGCTTTTCCTTTTCCTCACTATCGCTTTATTAGGTGGCCACTGGTGGAGTGAAGGTGTGGAACTGACTGTCGTAGTTCCAGTGGAGGGACTGAAGACTGAAAATTTACTGTTTAATGTTATTTTTTAGTATTATTTTTCTTTATTAATTTCCTTTATAATTTCATAATGTATTTTGTGAAGTCAGACTATGTTTGTACATGTGTGTTGAGCAGAGAGCTGGTAAAGTTATATTTTGCTTAGAGGTATGCAATGTTCACTTAGCGGAGATGTTCCAATGATGATGATACTTCAAATGTGTACAGTTCGTATGCTCTTTGCAAGAAAATGAATGTTTCAACTGATGCAAATGTACCATTTGTATAACACTAATGTATACACCACTAATGTATACACTGAAGAAATAGTTTCTTAATGTGGATAGTGGATTGACCATGTGCATTAGGTAGACATTCCATCTTTAAACATAAGCAATATGTCTTTCTACCTTACAAGGAAGTTGTAAGTCTCTCTGTGATGTATATAAGCTGAATCGTACTGTACCAACTCAGAGAAGCATTAAGGCATGATGATGGGGTGAGAGGAAGGAGGAAACATAGAGATTATGGGGTAAGGAAGGAGAAACCCAGAAACCATTTACATCTAGCATGATGAGGTGAGAAGATAGAATAATGGGGAATAGAGAAATCTAGAATGAAGACCTCCTCTCATGTAGCCTTATTCTTATATGCCTGTGTTTCTCTCTGTCTGACACATGACACATGTTCAAATAATAAATCTCTTGGCAAGATATCAGGTGTAGCTTCCGTGATTTAACAATTATGGGGGAAGCACGATTTTTAGAATCTACATTGTCCATATTTCATTATTGAACATATTTCTGGTCCAAGAGTCCATGAACTTGACCTTTCCATACCAGAATCGACCTACTGAAAATATTACTGGCCAAAGAGATCTTGAACTTGAACTTTCTATACATACTCGTTGACTCCTTTTAAGGTTATGTCACCCATAAAGAAGTCCATAATTGACCCAAGGAATATATTTCTGGCCAAAGAGTCCTCAATCTTGAACTTTCTATATAGACTCCTTCTGATGCTCCATAAGCCGTATAGAAGTTCATATCTGACCTATTGAACTTATTTCTGGTCAAAGGGTCCTCAAAAGATTTTAAGCGATATAAACTTGCGATCAATTTGATGTTAAATCGGTACTACAGAGGTCCCTTTTTGAACAGATGAACATATTTCTGACTTAAGAGTTCTTGAACTTTAACTTCCATATATCCAGATTGACTTCTTGTGATGTTATAGTAGCAAGACAGGCTATAATTGACCCGCTGAAAATATTTCTGGTAAAACAGTTCTCGATTTTGAACTTATTATACATGCTCATAGACTCCTTATGATGATTCATCAGCCACACAGCAGCCCATAAATTACCTACTGAACATTTTTCTGGCAAAAGAGTCCTCGATCTTGAACAATCAAAACACACTCATAGACTCTAGATTCTGATGTTTCTTCAGCCATGCAGTATTTCAGATTTGACTTATTGAACATATTTCTGACTGAAGCGTGATTGATCTTGAACTCTCTATTAATGATTATCGACTCTTTCAGGTAGTAGTACATCAGCCAGACAATTGTCCATATTTCACTGTTGAACATATTTCTGGTCCAAGAGTCCATGAACTTGAACTTTCCATACCAGAATCATCCTACTGATGATGCTTCATAAGCCCTTTAAAAGTCCAAATCTGACCTATTGAACTTATTTGTGGTCAATGGGTCCTCAAAAGGTTTTAAGCGATATAAACTCATAGACTTATTCTGATGTTAAATCAGTAATACAGAGGCCCCTTTTTGAACTACTGAACATATTTCTGGCATAAAAGTCTATGAACTTGAACTTTCTATACATACTCGTTGACTCCTTTTGAGGTTATGTCAGCCATAAAGAAGTCCATATTTGACCCAAGGAATATATTTCTGGTCCAAGAGTCCATGAACTTGAACTTTCCATACCAGAATCGACCTACTGAAAATATCATTGGCCAAAGAGATCTTGAACTTGAACTTTCTATACATACTCGTTGACTCCTTTTAAGGTTATGTCACCCATAAAGAAGTCCATAATTGACCCAAGGAATATATTTCTGGCCAAAGAGTCCTCAATCTTGAACTTTCTATATAGACTGCTCCTGATGCTCCATAAGCCATATAGAAGTTCATATCTGACCTATTGAACTTATTTCTGGTCAAAGGGTCCTCAAAAGGTTTTAAGCGATATAAACTTGCGATCAATTTGATGTTAAATCGGTACTACAGAGGTCCCTTTATGAACAGATGAACATATTTCTGACTGAAGCGTGATTGATCTTGAACTCTCTATTAATGATTATAGACTCTTTCAGGTAGTAGTACATCAGCCAGACAATTGTCCATATTTCATTATGAACATATTTCTGGTCCAAGAGTCCATGAACTTGACCTTTCCATACCAGAATCGACCTAGTGAAAATATTACTGGCCAAAGAGTCCTCGATCTTGAACTTTCTACTTATAGACTCCTTCTGATGCTTCATAAGCCCTTTAAAATTCCAAATCTGACCTATTGAACTTATTTCTGGTCAATGGGTCCTCAAAAGGTTTTAAGCGATATAAACTCATAGACTTATTCTGATGTGAAATCATTAATAAAGAGGCCCCTTTTCTAACTACTGAACATATTTCTGGCCTAAGAGTTCTTGAACTTGAACTTTCTATACATTCTCGTTGACTCCTTGTGAGGTAATGTCAGCCATAAAGAAGTCCATATTTGACCCAAGGAATATATTTCTGGCCAAAGAGTCCTCAATCTTGAACTTTATATATAGACTCCTCCTGATGTTCTATAATCCATATAGAAGTCCATACCTGACCTATTGAACTAATTTCTGGTCATAGGGTCCTCTAAAGGTTTGAAGCGAAATAAACTTATAGACTAATTCTGATGTTAAATCGGTTATACAGAGGCCCCTTTTTTAACTGATGAACATATATCTGACCTAAGAGTTCTTGAACTTTAACTTACTTTATATATACTGATTGACTTCTTGCGATGTTATATTAGCCAGAGAGGAGTCCATAACTGAAAATATTTCTGATAAAACAGTCCTCGATTTTGAACTTTCTATACATACTCATTGACATTGCCATGCAATATTTCAGATTTGACACATTGAACATATTTCTGACTGAAGCGTGATTGATCTTGAACTCTCTATTAATGATTATAGACTCTTTCAGGTAGTAGTACATCAGCCAGACAATTGTCCATATTTCATTATTGAACATATTTCTGGTCCAAGAGTCCATGAACTTGACCTTTCCATACCAGAATCGACCTACTGAAAATATTACTGGCCAAAGAGTCCTCGATCTTGAACTTTCTACTTATAGACTCCTTCTGATGCTTCATAAGCCCTTTAAAATTCCAAATCTGACCTATTGAACTTATTTCTGGTCAATGGGTCCTCAAAAGGTTTTAAGCGATATAAACTCATAGACTTATTCTGATGTGAAATCAGTAATAAAGAGGCCCCTTTTCTAACTACTGAACATATTTCTGGCCTAAGAGTTCTTGAACTTTCTATACATACTCGTTGACTCCTTTTGAGGTTATGTTAGCCATAAAGAAGTCCATAATTGACCCAAGGAATATATTTCTGGCCAAAGAGTCCTCAATCTAGATTTTTCTATATAGACTCCTCCTGATGCTCCATAAGCCGTATGGAAGTCCATATTGAACTTATTTCTGGTCAAAGGGTCCTCAAAAGGTTTTAAGCGATATAAACTTGCGATCATTCTGATGTTAAATTGGTACTACAGAGGTCCCTTTTTGAACAGATGAACATATTTCTGACTTAAGAGTTCTTGAACTTTAACTTCCATATATACAGATTGACTTCTTGCGATGTTATAGTAGCCAGACAGGCGATAATTGACCCGCTGAAAATATTTCTGGTAAAACAGTTCTCGATTTTGAACTTTTTATACATGCTCATAGACTCCTTATGATGATTCATCAGCCACACAGCAGCCCATAAATTACCTACTGAAAATTTTTCTGGCAAAAGAGTCCTCGATCTTGAACAATCAAAACACACTCATAGACTCTAGAAGCAGATGTTTCTTCAGCCATGCAGTATTTCAGATTTGACTTATTGAACATATTTCTGACTGAAGCGTGATTGATCTTGAACTCTCTATTAATGATTATAGACTTTTTCAGGTAGTAGTACATCAGCCTGACAATTGTCCATATTTCACTATTGAACATATTTCTGGTCCAAGAGTCCATGAACTTGAACTTTCTATACCAGAATCGACCTACTGAAAATATTACTGGCCAAAGAGTTCTCGATCTTGAACTTTCTACTTATAGACTCCTTCTGATACTTCATAAGCCCTTTAAAAGTCCAAATCTGACCTATTGAACTTATTCAAGTTTTAAACTATTTAAACTCATAGACTCCTTCTGATGTTAAATCAGCCAGACAGAGGCCCCTTTTTGAACTACTGAACATATTTCTGGCCTAAGAGTTTTTGAACATTAACTTACTACATATTCATATTTGACCTACTGAAAATGTTTCTTGCCAAAGAGTACTCGAAACTTGACCTTTTTTATACATACTCTGTGAATCCATCTGATGTTAGGTCAGCTATACAGAAGTCCATAATTGACCCAAGGAACATTTTTCTGGCCAAAGTGTCCTCAATCTTGAACTTTCTATACATACTCATAGTCTCCTTCTGATTTTTCATAAGCCATATATATGTCCATAAATGGCCTATTATTATTTCTGGTCAAAGGTTCCTTAAACGTTTTAAAACTATGTAAAATCATAGACTCCTTCTGATAATAAATCAGCCATACAGAGGTCAAATTTTGACTCTTGAATCAATATGTATATGAAGTTAATGTTCTATGGTTCTTTGGCTAAAAATACATTCAGAGGGTCACATAGTGATTTAAGTGATTTATCATCAGAATAAGTCTATCAGTATTCAGTTATCTAACTTGTGAGGACCCTTTTTGCCAAAAACATTTTCAATTCGCCAGATATGGACACCTATATGGCTTATGACAAATCAGAAAGAGTCTATGAAAGTTCAGATTGAGAAAGTTCAAGATTGAGAACTCTGGCCAGAAATATGTTCTTTGGGCCAACAGTGGACTTCTGTATGGCTGATATAACATAAGAAGAAGTCAATGAGTATGTATAGAAATTTCAAGTTTCGAGTATTCTTTGGCCAGAAAAATGTTAAGTAGGCCAAATATTAAATTTTTCAGGCTGATATATGTATATGCGTATATATGTGTGTATTTATGTGTATATGTATATATGGTCATATGATGTGTATATGTGTGATGTTTTGTCTCTGTTTTTAGGGTGACTTTTTCTTAACATTCTGTCAAGGGTCTACAGATGTAAAATAGCCTTTTAGGCTAATTCTGGCACATTTACATTTATGTTTATTAATGTGCATTGCCCCTGTAAACACAATAAAAATCTCAGTAATATCAAATTAGGTCAAATCTGCAGTAGGTCAAATATGGAATTCTGTCTGCCTGATTTATCATCAGAAGGAGTCTCAAAGCGTATATAATTTAAAAGCATTTGAGGACCCTTTGACCAGAAATATGTTTAATCAGTCAGATATGGACTTCAATAAGAACATCTATATGGCTTATAAAGCATCAAAAGGGGTCTTGTATAGAAAGTTTGAGATCGAGGATTCATTGGCCAGAAAAATGTTCGTTGGGTCAAATATGAACTTCAGTATGGCTTTACATCAGGAGTCAACAAGTATGTGTAGAAAGTTAAAGTTTCGAGTACTCCTTGGCCAGAAATATTTTTAGTAGTTAAAATTTTGACTGGCGTCTGGCTGATCTGAATTTATGGTAAGTTACTGAATTTAAGGTATCTTTGGCCAGAAATGTGTTCAGCAGGTCAAAAGGAGTCTATAAGTATAGAAAGTTAATGTTAAAAATTTTACATTAGAAGGAGTTGATAAGTTTATAATAGTAAAGAAAATTCTTTGGACTAAAAATGTTTCAATCGGTCAAATTTGGACTACTCTCTGCCTGATATAACATTACGAGAAGTCAGTCTGTATGTATAGTGAGATAATGTTCAAGGACTCTGGCAAGAAATATGTTAAGTTGGTCAACAAATTACTTTTGTATGGCGGATGTAACATCAAAAGGAGTCTGCAAGAATGTATACAAATTTCAATAATTGAGTACTCTAGGGCCAGAAATAAGTTGAGTAGGTCAAAAATGGACTACTGGATGGTTAATATAACATCGCAAAAAGTCAATCTGTATGTATAGTAAGATAATGTTCAAGAACTCTTTGGCCAGAAATATGTTCATTATGTCAAAAAGGGACCACTGTATAGCTGATTTATCATCAGAAGGAGTCTATAAGTTTATTTAGTTTAAAACCTCTTGAGGACCCTTTGACCAGAAATAAATTCGATAGGTCAGATATTGACATCTATATGGCTTATGAAGCAT